>NC_135718.1:302823-605646 GCF_964656455.1 Halichoerus grypus | reverse complement strand
GCGGGCGAGGTGGGAGCCCGCCGGCCGCAGCGTCCATCCGCGCCCCCAGCCCCTCGGCCCGCGTGCCAGCCCGGCTGGGGCGGTTCCTGCTGCCCCGGGTGCCGTTCCGGATGCAGATGCCGAATAACTTTGGGCTCCACGGGGGGCATGCAGCCACGGCCCGAGGTGGGCGTCTGGGGGGCCACAGCGGCCCCCGCGTCTGCCGGCCCCGCTCGGGCTGCTCGTTAGGAGGGGGATCCAAGGTCTGCTCAGTGCTCCTGACGGAACCTGACAGACATGTTGCAGGGCTCTGAGCAGCCAGAACGCTGGGCTGAGCTGCTCGCGCCGGGCGGCCAGTGGGGAGAAGGCAGTGCTCCCAGGAGGGCAGCGTCGGGCTCCGCACGTCCCGCTCGAGGTCCCCAGGCCAGCACACAGCCTCTGTGTGCCCCGGGCGACCAAGCTCCAAGCCAGACGCTCCAACAGGCTGGCCGGGTGGGATGGCCGCGTGGGGCCAGCCCCGGGCTGAGGCCAGGGGACCCTCCACCCTGCCCTGACCCTGCCCTGTCTTCACAGATGGGGACAGACTCTTGACCCTCACCTGCCCCACCGTCGCCCTGAGGCACCTGGCCCGGGGCTCGACCCCACAGCTGCTGTGTGGGACCTTGACCTTCGGGACAGCCATGAAGGCCGGCGGGGAAGAGGGTGCCACATAATCGGCTCGGCGGCGACCCCACTCCGTCTGGCACTCACGCTGCAGGAGCTTGGCAGGGCTCATGGTGAGTACGTGCCCCCACCGGGCAGCAGGGCCCAGCCACGCTGAGGGCGGCCACCCCTGTTCGTGTGGTCAGCAGCATTGGGCCCCTGGTCTCCAGGGCTGCCAGCTGGCCGCTCGGCTGAGGATCATACTAATTAGCAGGCGTGCCGCAATGTGGAGCCATGTAATCAGGGGAGGAGACGCTGTCCTGCGTCCCTCCCCCAGGGCTCAGGTCCAGGACCCGTGAGACCTCCTCTGGCCCCTGGCGGGAGTCCCCGCCCCTCTGGTCCGAGGCAGTCATGTGGCCTTCCCACTGCAGCCCCACCAGCCCCTTCCCCTCAGAAAGTTGGCTGAGCGGCAGGGAGACGTGGGGGGCTCCGGCGGCACGTACAGCAGACACGGGGAGGACGGTTGTCTCGCCAGAAAAGGGGGCACGGCGGCTGTCAGCGGCAAGCCGTCCCTAACGGGGACTTGGTGTGAAGGCTCGTGCAGCTTCGCGTGGTTGCTGCCGGCTTGGATTCCGGGAAGGCTGGTGGCCGAGTAAATAATGCATTGTGTGTGCTTGCGAGGCAGCGGAGGGCCCGGAGCGCGTGCAGGGAATGCCAATGGCCCCAGGACACGTGGCCGGCAGCAGCCCTGGCTCGGACACCAGCAATGAGTCAAATGCACACCCGATTGTCTGCTCCCTAAGGGGGGGTCTGTCTGAGTCACTTGTTGGTTTCCTTCCTGTTCTGTTCGAGACGCCCAAACAAGGTTGGTGTTTGTTGCCAAGACTCAGCATCGTCCACACCGCTGCTCCCAGCCTCACTGGCCAGGAGGGGGCCAGATACCCTACAGGATGTGTGTCCAGGCTGCTCCTCGGGAGGCTGCCAGCCTGGACAGGCCCCTGGCTTCTCAAGGGACTGCCTGTGGCCCCGAGGTATCTTGCCCGACGTGCCTGGGGCCTCTAGGTCGGCCTGTTTCTCGGGTTTTCATCCTCAGGTTAGAGCCTTGTTTGCAAAAGGGAACCTGTTGTCAGCAGACAGAGGGTGAACCAGGAGATGCTGCGGAAGGCTGGGGGCAGGGGCGGGACCCCTGTGCCTAAGCCGGCGGCCCAGGTGCCTCTTCCTATCTGACCCTGGCCCTTCCAAGCAGGTCTGCCCTGCATCCCATCCCCGACCACTGCGTCCACATGCAGCGCTGCCCCCAGTCCCAGCCACTAACACTGGCCCAGTCCAGGACCGTGAAGACTGGTGGGTTACGCTGCCCGGAGGGTTTAGAATCTCAGCAGTTTGTTGGTTTTTTATTCTTGACAAATAACATGTTCACTGGAGAGTCTCCAAAAGAAACGTAGACCCAGCCCCCTCTGGGGCAGCTCTGGGGCAAGCACTTCTCCGCGTGCATCCCTGAGTCTGTCGTGTAGACGCCCGGGTGGCTATACCCCAGGGGCCCAGGCAATGCGAGGACAAAGACCAGAGGCTGTGGCCAGCAGGGTGGCCCGGACCTGCCCACCCCACACTGCCACACTCACACCACCCGTGAAGCACCTGCCGTGGGCTGGCGGTCGGCTTCCCTGACACCTGAGGTCGGCAGTCAGCCTTCTGGCTCCTGAGTGTGATGACACACGGTCTCCTGGAGGCAGGTCTGGGGCCATGCTGACCCTCGGGTTGCACTGAGGCCCCTGTCCTCCCTTCTGGACGTGCGCCCCACCTGCCCTCGGCGCTCTGACCGTGAATGCACACAGAGCCAGATACTCCCCTGCAGGGCCTGCAGAACCCAGGCCACCATCACCGCTGTTAGCAAACAAAAGTGGACGTGTATGTGCGGTGGCCCTGTTAGTGTTCGAATTCAAGCAGCGACCAAAACGTGTGTTCCTTTGCACTCCATGATCTTCTGGGATCTTCACACTTACCTCCCCAAGGGAACGCAGTGACAGGCGTTGGAAGAGAGTAAGAAGTTGTCCAAAGTTGTGCACATTCTCCCTGTTTCCTTTCAGAGTGTAGGTCTAGTGGTTCGCCTGAGGAGCAGTGTGGTCACTGTGAGGGAGGCCACGTTCATTCTGCACAAGCGCTGTCTTCCCAGCCACAGCTCCCGTGGCTGATGAGGCGTGGCGGGACTCCTCTGATCATTGGGACATCAAGCGGATCTGAGAGGAAAAGACTGCCCGCTCGCTAATGTTGAACCCGAGAGGGAGAGACCCCACTTTGGTGGCTTCTCTTTGATGTGGCCCAGACCCAGCAGGTGCCAGCAGCAGCCGAGAACCCTGCAGAGCCCCCACTCGCTCTGAACTCGGGGCTGACCTCAGTGTCAGTGAAGACTATCCTTTGCCACATCCAGCAGGGGTTGGAAGCTGGGACAGGGTAAAAAGCAAGGCCTAGTCTGTTGTGCTTGGAGTGCAGGATCCCAAAGACACAGCATGCTCAGGACACCCTTTTTCTGCACATAAGCATCCCACATTAAAAAGGCAACAATGGAATTAAAACCCCTGAAAAGAACAAGAGTAGATGCAGGGTGGAGATGTGGAAGCCTGGTGGTGCCTGCTGCCCTGCTGAGCAGGCAGGGGTCAGGGAGGCCGCACCTGAGCCGGTGAGGACCCGGCCTGACCTGTGTGCACGCCACAGCTCATCTAGGCTGCGCCCTGACAACCCCAGCAGGCCACACAACGTGTCTGTGGCACCTACAAGCACCTGCACGCACCTGCATGCACCTACAAGCACCTGCACGCACCGGCACGCACCTGCAAGCACCTACAAGCACCTGCAAGCACCTACAAGCACCCGCAAGCACCTGCAAGCACCTACAAGCACCCGCAAGCACCTACAAGCACCCGCAAGCACCTGCAAGCACCTACAAGCACCCGCAAGCACCTACAAGCACCCGCAAGCACCTGCAAGCACCTACAAGCACCCGCAAGCACCTACAAGCACCCGCAAGCACCTGCAAGCACCTACAAGCACCTGCACGCACCTACAAGCACCTGCACGCACCTGCACGCACCTACAAGCACCCGCAAGCACCTACAAGCACCCGCAAGCACCTGCAAGCACCTACAAGCACCTGCACGCACCTACAAGCACCTGCACGCACCTACAAGCACCTACAAGCACCTGCACGCACCTACAAGCACCCACAAGCACCTGCACGCACCTACAAGCACCTACAAGCACCTGCACGCACCTACAAGCACCTACAAGCACCTGCACGCACCTACAAGCACCTGCACGCACCTACAAGCACCTGCACGCACCTGCACGCACCTACAAGCACCTGCACGCACCTACAAGCACCTACAAGCACCTGCACGCACCTACAAGCACCTACAAGCACCTGCACGCACCTACAAGCACCTGCACGCACCTGCACGCACCTACAAGCACCTGCACGCACCTGCACGCACCTGCAAGCACCTACAAGCACCTGCAAGCACCCGCAAGCAGCTGCAAGCACCTGCAAGCACCTACAAGCACCTGCAAGCATCCACAAGCACCCACAAGCACCCGCAAGCACCCTCAAGCACCTACAAGCACCCGCAAGCACCCGCACGCACCTGCATGCACCTGCAAGCACCCGCACGCACCTGCAAGCACCTGCAAGCACCTGCAAGCACCTGCAAGCAGCTGCAAGCACCTACAAG
Source organism: Halichoerus grypus (assembly GCF_964656455.1). Taxonomy (NCBI): domain Eukaryota; kingdom Metazoa; phylum Chordata; class Mammalia; order Carnivora; family Phocidae; genus Halichoerus; species Halichoerus grypus. Next base: position 601,300 of record NC_135718.1, on the reverse strand, counting down.
CACCTGCAAGCACCTACAAGCACCTGCACGCACCTACAAGCACCTGCACGCACCTGCACGCACCTACAAGCACCCGCAAGCACCTACAAGCACCCGCAAGCACCTGCAAGCACCTACAAGCACCTGCACGCACCTACAAGCACCTGCACGCACCTACAAGCACCTACAAGCACCTGCACGCACCTACAAGCACCCACAAGCACCTGCACGCACCTACAAGCACCTACAAGCACCTGCACGCACCTACAAGCACCTACAAGCACCTGCACGCACCTACAAGCACCTGCACGCACCTACAAGCACCTGCACGCACCTGCACGCACCTACAAGCACCTGCACGCACCTACAAGCACCTACAAGCACCTGCACGCACCTACAAGCACCTACAAGCACCTGCACGCACCTACAAGCACCTGCACGCACCTGCACGCACCTACAAGCACCTGCACGCACCTGCACGCACCTGCAAGCACCTACAAGCACCTGCAAGCACCCGCAAGCAGCTGCAAGCACCTGCAAGCACCTACAAGCACCTGCAAGCATCCACAAGCACCCACAAGCACCCGCAAGCACCCTCAAGCACCTACAAGCACCCGCAAGCACCCGCACGCACCTGCATGCACCTGCAAGCACCCGCACGCACCTGCAAGCACCTGCAAGCACCTGCAAGCACCTGCAAGCAGCTGCAAGCACCTACAAGCACCTGCAAGCACCCGCAAGCACCTGCAAGCACCTACAAGCACCTACAAGCACCTGCACGCACCTGCAAGCACCTACAAGCACCTGCACGCACCTGCAAGCACCTACAAGCACCTGCACGCACCTGCAAGCACCTACAAGCACCTGCATGCACCTGCAAGCACCTGCAAGCACCCGCAAGCAGCTGCAAGCACCTACAAGCACCTGCAAGCACCCGCAAGCACCTGCAAGCACCTATAAGCACCCGCAAGCACCTGCAAGCACCTACAAGCACCCGCAAGCACCCGCAAGCATCTGCAAGCACCTGCAAGCACCCGCAAGCACCCGCAAGCAGCTGCAAGCACCTACAAGCACCTGCAAGCACCCGCAAGCACCTGCAAGCACCTATAAGCACCCGCAAGCACCTGCAAGCACCTACAAGCACCCGCAAGCACCCGCAAGCATCTGCAAGCACCTGCAAGCACCCGCAAGCACCCGCAAGCACCTGCAAGCACCTACAAGCACCCGCAAGCACCTGCAGGCACCTACAAGCACCTGCACGCACCTGCAAGCACCTGCAAGCACCTGCAAGCACCCGCAAGCACCCGCAAGCATCTGCAAGCACCTACAAGCACCCGCAAGCACCCGCAAGCACCCTCAAGCACCTACAAGCACCCGCAAGCACCTGCACGCACCCACAAGCACCTACAAGCACCTGCACGCACCTGCAAGCACCTGCAAGCACCTGCAAGCACCCGCAAGCAGCTGCAAGCACCCACAAGCACCTGCAAGCACCCTCAAGCACCTGCAAGCACCCACAGCACCTGCAAGCACCTACAAGCACCTGCAAGCACCCACAAGCACCTGCAAGGACTTGCATACATCTGTAGGCACCTGCACGAACCTGCACGCGCCCAGAACCCCACCAGTTCTCCCCTGTGCCACTCTTCATTCAGCCTCATATTTAAATTTCTAAAATCTTACGAGCTTACCTTCATCCCAGAAATGGAGACTGTGTCACCCCCAATGCTCCCCTGAATGTTAACCCCTGAGGCAGGTAACCCCAGGCCAGCAGGAGTCCCTGTGCTATTTCCCGCACACCCCGCCAAGAGAAAAATGTAACAAACTGTACAAATGTGATGTCCAATTAGGGTAATTTGTGCTCCGAATGAATAAATTACTTACCTTTTGCCTCTGCCTTTCCCCTGGGACACTTTCACGGAAGGCTGACAGATCGATGAGATGCAATGATCATTAAAAACACAGACAAGGGACGTCGGGGACTAATAATGAGATCCGTCTCAGCTGGTACAGAACAGAGGCGGAGGGGGACGCCGAGGACAGTCTGCATCTCCTGGGTGGAAGAGGCCACTTTCCTACGCGCCCCCTTCTGGCAAAATGGCCCCGTCTTGATCAGACCACTGACACCTGACATAATACCGCCTTCCCCTTTCTTCTTGTCTCTCTCTCTTAACATCCAAGTTGATTTATTTGCAGAACATACCAAAGAGGATACATCCAACTAAAATAATAACGAAACGTAAGAGGAAGGTAAGCCTCAAGAAAAGGGAAAATACAAGCAAACCACAGGCGAGAGCGCCCAGCCTCCAGGCTCCACGGAGAACCCAGGCCAGCCCATGGGAAGAAGGAAGCCCGGATTTCCCAGGAGGAGAGACATCTTCTTGAGGGTAGGGCAGAGCAGTGAGCAGTGATCACAGGCTGGGGGCCACAGGAGCAGGATGGGTTCTTGACTGAGCCCGGCCTCTCCGATGTGAGGTCCATGCTGGTCCCAAGGGCACTCGAGGGACCGGTCCCAGGGAGGCAGCCCCACACGTCACAAGGATCTTATCTGTGGGACGCTTGCAAATTCCTCCAGGAGGAACTCGTACACGTGTGAACTTTAAAATATAGAATAATATCTCCCTTTTGCATTACCTACTTTGAATTTTAAATGTCACCTCTAAAAATGTAGAAACGCACAGTTGATAACTAACTTGGAGGAAAAAAATAGGAGGCCGAATGGAATCGAAGCTCTGTTTCTTATAAAACGCACATTGTTGGCACAACTGCCCCGGAGCTCAGACATCCTGCCCCCCTGCTGCCTCAAAACCAGGCCCTCGGATGAGAAAGCGCCCCTGAAGCGGGGTGACCTCGGCCGTACGTGTTGGCCTGGGCGCCGTTCTCAGGAAACACTGCGTCTTGAGCTGACACCCTGACGCGCTTGCCTGTGGCAGGAACGAGGTCTGATTTCCCACTGGCTTAGCAGAAAGGGGTTGGGGTGTGTGGATAAAACTTGGCAGATAGGATGCCCTTGAGCGTGAGTTCTCTGGTGCAGGTCCTGGGCGCCAGGCACACTGCTCCAACCCTGGGATGCTGCACAGGGACACGGGGGCCAGGCATCACGGCAGACTCTGCTTTAGGATGCGCGGGCTGTCATTCCCCAGCCCCTCTCTACCCGCCACCCCTGCCCCCGCCCCCAGCAGGAAGGCGCGGGCCTTTGGGGGAGCAGTGACAGCACCCCAAGAAAGGCCATGAAGGAACTGGGTGTCCCACCCCAGGCCTCAACCCGAGTCGGGCTCCACGCACAGGAACCCTGTCCCAGCAGCCAGGGACTCCAGGTCAAGAGTGTCAGGGTTTTCAGACCCCAGGTTAAAAGCCATTGTCTCTGGGAGAAGAACAAATGACACGCACAAGGGCCTGGGCCATCTCTGGGCGCTGACTTCCTACAGCCGGCCGGGCCGCTCTCCACCTGTCGGCAGCAGACGGTTTCAGAAGAAGCGGCGGTGAGAAGATAATTACATATCAGGACTTGACCAGGAAAACTTGTTTTCCTAGACTTTTGCCGTGATTTACAATTGTCATGACGCTGGCACCGGCTGATGGTGAGCTCTCCAGCACCACAGGACGCGCTCCAGAAGTTGGGGCGGCAGGGAAGGGTGGGTGAGCGCTTCCAGCAGCCGGCACATCCCGGGGAGCCGAGCGAGCCCCAGGGAGACAGACAAGCTGGGCTGTGACTTCCCGGCTCTCAGCAACAGACAGCTGTGTCCCGCGTCACAGAAACCTGTCCTTGCATTCCGTGTTGCAGGACGGAGGGCCCGGCAGGCGCCTGCCACGGCCGTGAAGGCCCCGGGCGACATGCGTGCCTTGGGGAGAAGCCTCCGTTGGGCGCGGGTGTAGAGACAGGGGCGGGCCGGGCCGGCGGGGCTCCAGGCCACAGTCAGCTGTGCCCACTTGTCCCGGGGGCCTGTAGCCGTGGTGTCCCTGTCACCTTGAAGCTAGCATCCTCTGGCTGTCTGTGCTCCTGAGCTCTGGATTTCATGGCAATTGGGGCCACGTGCGCAGCGTGGGTCCTGCTGAAACCCCAGTTATCCGGATGGGAGTCGTTGGTGTTCTGTGCACGTCCACACCTGCCCTTCAGGCTTCCTGGCCCGCGGACGGTCAGGACAGTATGGGGGCCCCCATGGGGTCCAGCCTACAGTCTACCACGTGACATGTGCTCCTCCTTTGGTTACATCTGGCCAGCTGCTGGGTCAGGGGTGATACTTCTGGCTTTGATAGCCAGCTAGTCCTTCAGCGGTGACACTGGGAGGAGCCCCTTGGCGTCCAGGTCACTCGGCACCTTTTCCTTGGTGACAGGATTCCATCTGCTGTTGCCATGACAGCAGAGAGGTCTCCTTGGAAAGTCCCTGGGCAGAGCAAGATCAGGGTGCAGAGGCCACGGCTGGACACCAGGGTGGCCCTTGGCTGTCCCTGGAAGTCCCTCTGAGGAATCCGACATTCCCTGACTGGCCAGGGCCTCGTCTTAGCTGGACTGACAAGAACTGATCCACCAAGAAAGGAAGCAGCTTGAGCTCTTGGACACACTGCCTTCCCAGCCGTGGCGAGGCCAAGGGCCCTTCAAGGGCATTTCTGTCCTTTTCCCGCATGACTCAGGCTGACACCATCCTGGAGGAGCACCGGCGGCTTCCTGCTGTCCCGACCGCCCAGGGAGGAGCCCATCGCAGACCCAGAGCCCGTGTCAGCCGGGGGGGGGGGGTGCATCCGCCTTGGGCACTGCGGGCAAGGCTCAGACCATCCCCCAGACCACCAGCCTGGCGTCACAGCCGGGCAGCTCAGTGTGGTCTCACAGGGGACACCCAGGCAGCCCTCTGTGGGCACCAGCCCCCACCCGCCCTCCCCAAGCCGGGCAGGTCCTGGCGGCCGTGGGAGCAGAGCGAGTGGCTCAGAGCATGAGCTGAGAGGTCAAGAAAGGGTTTCACCCTCTGACCTGGAAAGTGGGAGCAAGAGCAGTCACCTAATGGGGTGTATCCATCAGCTATGGTGACCGCAACCAGCACCTGGGGTGGGGGGGGCTGGAAGCAGCTCCTGGGGCAGGGGGGTGGAGGGGGGCTGGAAGCAGCTCCTGGGGGCAGGGGGGGTGGAGGGGGGCTGGAAGCAGCTCCTGGGGCAGGGGGGTGGAGGGGGGCTGGAACCAGCACCCAGTAGGTGGCGGACAGCCATAACCAGCACCTGGGAGTGGGGGGTGGCTGGAACCAGCACCTGGGGGCGGGGGGGTGGAGGGGGGCTGGAACCAGCACCTGGGGGCGGGGGGGTGGAGGGGGGCTGGAACCAGCACCTGGGGGCGGGGGGGTGGAGGGGGGCTGGAACCAGCTCCTGGGGGCGGGGGGGTGGAGGGGGGCTGGAACCAGCACCTGGGGGCAGGGGGGTGGAGGGGGGCTGGAAGCAGCACCCGGTAGGTGGGGGAGAGCCATAACCAGCACCTGGGAGTGGGGTGGGGAAAGAGGGGGCCGTAACCAGCACCCCGGGGTGGAGGGCAGCCATAACCAGCGCCCCAGGCAGAGCAGGTTAAAATACAAAACTGTCTCTCAGTCCTGGAGCCTGGAAGCCCAAGGTCAAGGTGTCACAGGGTTGTTTCTCCCGAGGACACCCTCCTGGACGTGTGGACAGCCGCCTTCTCGCCATGTCCCCCAATGGCCTTCCCTCTGCGCACAACCACGTTGTGTCCTAGTCTCCCTCTTACAAGGAGGTGGGTCCTATCGAACCAGGCCTCACCCTATGACCTCTTGTGACCTTAGTCACCCCCATAAAGGCCCGCCCCCACTGCAGTCACGTGGGGCACGAGGACTCCAACCCCTGAATTGTAGGGATAGGTTTCAGTCCACAGCAGGGTTTCCCTGTGACTCGGCGAGTTACAACACATGAAGGTTCTGGAACATTGCTCAGTGCCTGTCAGAGGTCAGAGGTCAGAGGTGCCTGAGGCCAGGGCTCCCGTCGGCGCCTCTGCCGCCCACACAGCAGGGGAGGGTCTGTACCCTTCGGGCCCTCTCCTCCAGCGCGCAGAAATCACCAGACTTGGTTGCTGGGTGCCCGGCGGGCTGTGCAAGGCCCGCCCGCGGGGCGCTGGGTTCTGCTGCCACCTTTTCTGTTGGCGGCTCAGGAACCCGGTCCCGGCACAGGTGAATCTAGGGGATGCCTATGCCAACACCACGGGAGCTCCCCTCACCGGTCTGATGGACAAAAAGACAAACCTCCCTCAGTTCACACATCCAGCCGGGAGCCTGGCCCCTCAGCTTCACGTCCCCGTGGGAAACGCGTTCCCCCTTGACCTCTGGCCTTTGCCCCTGGGCTGCGATGCTCTCCAGAGGGCCTCGGGGCCGCGCCATCCCATCAGAGTGACTGCTCTTTCTGCAGGACTGGAGTCGGCTCCAGGGACGTGACCTGGAATTCTCCTGGGAGATGCTGTAGAGCAGAATCTCAGTGTGCCTGAGGCCGGGAGGTGGGGCTGGGGGCATTTGCTATGGTCGCTGGCTCTCTGCACGGCTCCGTGCCGACCTCGTGGCGTCTGGGGCCCTCAGACAGGTGCATTCCCAGGAGGCAGGGCGCCCGTCACAGACCTCTGCTGGACTCCGCAGACACCCAACAGCTTGCAGGGGAGGGTCCGGACGTGGGGCTCCAGGCAGCTCAGCCAGGTGCATAGTTCCTGCTCACACGGTCTGCTGTGTTCTTCCCAGGATTTGAAGACCGTCCTCTCCCTGCCCCAGTACCCGGGGGAGTTCCTGCACCCCGTGGTGTACGCGTGCACCGCCGTCATGCTGCTTTGCCTCCTCACCTCTGTCGTCACCTACGTCGTGCACCAGAAGTAAGGCCCCACTTTGCCTAAAGATCGCACGCTTTCACCGTCAGACACGAACCCCACAGTGAGACCGACCCTCACGTAGCAGGAGGTCCCCAGAAGGCACCTCATAGACCACCTCCCTAGCACTGGGGTGGCCCTGGCTGCAGCCGAGCGTGGCCAAGGGCTCAGGGACCGCCACGCCCTTCCACTCTAGGCCTCCATCGGGGTCTTCTCAGTGGCCTCTGTGTTCTCATCCGTCAGGTAGAATAGGTTCTTCCTCCAATGGCCCAGCGTCTGTTCAGGGGCTCCAAGAGCCCACATCCTTGGGAAGTTAACAGTAGCTGCCAGACCCCTCACACACCTTCGCATTGTGCCTTTTAATCACAGGGGGAGGGGGGCATCGTTGTCTTTCTTCTGAGCTGGTTTCCTAGCCACCTCTGCCTGCGAGAGGGGATGACCTGGGTGTGTCTGCGTCACTGGCAGATGCACTGGGAAATGTGAGGAGGGGTCTCTGTCCTGGTCAGGGTCAAGCCCAGAATCAAAGTCATGAGCAAAGCCTAGACTGTGGCCGTAACCATAGTGATGAGAAGAGGCTTGGGCGCGTCCAAGACTACAGTCATGGGGAGGGGGTTTGGGCACGTCCAAGGCCACGGTCATGGGGTGAGGCTTGGGCGCGTCCAAGACTACAGTCATGGGGAGGGGGTTTGGGCGCGTCCAAGGTCACGGTCATGGGGTGAGGCTTGGGCGTGTCCAAGACTACAGTCATGGGGAGGGGGTTTGGGCATGTCCAAGACTACAGTCATGGGGTGAGGCTTGGGCATGTCCAAGACTACAGTCATGCGGAGGGGGTTTGGGCGCGTCCAAGGCCACGGTCATGGGGAGGGGCTGAGCAATCCTTGCCATGGCGATAGTGGAGGGTCGCAGCCGTAGACAACATCCTAGTCCAGGGACAAGCGTGGCTATAGGGTCTTGCTCAGTCAAGTCATGCCCTCTTCTCGAAGTACCAGACATCTGCACAGAGAGGGAAGAACTTTGTCCTGGGAACCAGGAGGTGTGGCCAGGGGGTCCCTCCCACCCTCTGTCTCTGTGACCAGACAAGCCACAGAGTCTCAGGGCTTCAACGTCAGCATCTGGCCAATGACCAGGCTCAAGATTTCTCAAAACCCTTCCAGTCAGAGCATTCCAGATTGATTTAACACAAAAGCGTCCGACAGCCGCACACTAAGCACGCCCCTAGGTCTTTCCTTCCACCTGGTCCTTTGGGTGTGCTCCCCCAAACCCCGCTCAGTCACACCTTGGTGGTCTTCAGCTCAGTCCCTGGGTGGACAGAGCATGGATTTGGCTAAGGGGGCTCACCTGCACGCCAGGTCCTGATGGGAAATCTCCATTTCCCATAGCACCATCCGGATCAGCCGGAAAGGCCGGCACACGCTCCTGAATTTCTGCTTCCACGCGGCTCTGACCTTCACAGTGTTTGCTGGCGGCATCAACCGCACCAAGTACCCGATCCTGTGCCAGGCGGTGAGTGCTGCCCGTGTCCTCGTTCTGTTACACGATCAAGTGTTTATCTGCCCTGCTTCCAAAGGGGAAATCTGTGATCATTGTCTTGTTTATGAAATAACACCGGAGTATTTGTCCAGACGCATCTCCCGGAGGGAACCATTCAACGTCCAGGCGCCAGTACCACGGCCTCTCCCCCACGTGAGGCCCATGGTTTCGCTCAGCACTGGATCCTGTCAGAGAATTTGTTTTCCACTTGACCAGCTAACTGGACGTTCACTGTCCGGCAAACGGTGCTGGTCCCGGGAAGAGGGGTGGGAGCTGCCCTCCCACAGAGACTGGGGGGGCAGGAGCACGGAGACGGGGCCACCTGCTGCCCCACCCCCGCCAGGTAAGGATCCACAGATGCTGATGCCCAGGCTCTAGCACCAGCAGGGGGCCAGGGAGTCCCGGCCACAGAGTCCCAGCCCCCACGTGGAACCGCGGCAGACCTCACGACCTCACTCTGGAAGGTTCTGCTCCCCTCTCAGGTAAAAGAGGGACTTCAGAGCATCGCAGCATTGAGAACAAGTCACCAAAGGGTCTTCTTCCCTCCCTGTGGCCTCACCTGGCTTTTCTTTAAAAAGGGGGAAATACCCGTTGGTTCTGACAGGGCTCAGAAGAGGCCTTTCCCCCAGTGGTCAGCCTGGTTCCCTGTTTTACCGAGTGTGGCCCAGGCCCAGGAGAGGAGGCCCCAAACCCAAGTTTCTCCGTGCACTCCTCCAGCTCTTTGCCCAGCCCCCCTGCTCATTCATGGCCCCAGCTCAGCCCAGCTGGACAGTGACCTCTATGTGGACAGTGACATCCAGGTAGTTTCCTCCAATGCGAACAGTGGCCTCCAGGGTGGACAGTCTCCTCCAGATAGACAGTGACCCCCAGGTGAATAGTCCCCTCCAGATGGACAGTGACCTCCAGGGTGGACAGTCCCCTCCAGATGGACAGTGACCTCCAGGGTGCACGGTCCCCTCCAGATGGACAGTGACCTCCAGGTGCCCGGTCCCCTCCAGATGGACAGTGACATCCAGAGTGGACAGTCCCCTCCAGATGGACAGTGACATCCAGGTGCACGGTCCCCTCCAGTGCCCAGGCAGGAGCCAGATAGGGGCTGCCCCATGGACTAAAGAGCATCTTACCAAGGACTCACCTCTTGGGTTTCTGCCATCGGGGGTGTGTGTCTGCCTGGGCCACATGGAGCGAAGCTCTTGGCCTGGCGTCCACGGGCTGTCACGTTGCTCCCTTACAGCCTTTGTTCTGTGAATTCAACATTTATTGATGGCTGTGGGAGCCGCCGGGGCCTAATTACCTGACACTCGGGGGCACCAGCGCTGACCTTGATTACAAGATGACCTGTCCCCTGCACAGATGGCGGACGACTCCCCCCGGGTGAGAGGCTGCTCCTGCAGGGGGGCCCTCGGGAAGAATCGGGCAGTGAGATCCTGCTCTGGGGCCCTGACACCAGCGGGCCGGCATGCCTGCCCTGAAAACCGGGAACTGTGCCCGTGCTCCAGACCCGATGAGGACTCCTGGAGGCCGGGTGTCCTCACGGCATCTGAGGCCCAGCCGGTTAGCCGGGTAGACACCCTAGGGACGGCACAGGCCTGGTCAGGTCCAGAGAGGCAAGGTCTGTAGAGATGACGTTAGTGTGAGAAATGGTTGATTGTCTGGTGGTGACAACCCTCAGGCCCCCCGTCGGAGGGGCCAGCAGATGAGCTCTGGAGTAGGTGCAACCCTGACCTCCCGACTATGTTTCCACAAGGTGGCAGGGGCATGACTCCTTCACTCATTCATTTGCAAGCATGCATCAGGCCCTGACCCACCTTAGGGAGCAAAGCCACTCGAGCCCTGGCTGGGCTGTCCTGCTCTCCAGCGGGCAAGGAGGGACAGAGGGCCGTGTGTGCATTCGAGAGGACAGAGCTAAGGCCCAGGTGAGGGAATGGGGGGCCAGCCAGCCCGCAGGGTCACTCTCCCTGGGACTCCCCCGACGTTTCTGGAACGCAGGCGTGTGCTTTCCAGACACCGACAGAGCGTCGGTTACTATTACGGAGGCTACTCCTGGCTCACCCAGCATGCCCGGCTCCGCCCACTACTCGCTGGAGAGGAGGCAGGCCCGAGGAGGCGCAGCTGGACCGCCGGGGCGTCAGAAGATGGGATAGTGAGCTTTAATGTGTTGATGTGACTGGTGGTGGGGCCAACATCTGGTCAGACATCACTCTGGGTGGTGTGTGCAGGTGCCCTCCCCATTGTAGGGCTCGTCCACTCCCCTGGGGGCCTAGGGACAATGGCAGAGGAGGGAGGGATGCTCTCTGCCTGTCCAGGCTGGGACATCGGTGTCCAGCCCCTGGACTCAGCTCTCCTTGGCCTCCGGCTTGCCCGCCAGATATCAGACGTCTCAGCTCCCACATCTCTGTGAGCCAATTCATCCTAGCAAACGTGGTTTTCCCCTGGTGGGCAGCCAGGCCTGCCCTGCCCTGACAAGGGACAGCTTGCCACCACCCTGGCGCCTGAACACGGGACGCCCTGGACCACTTCCCCTGTCCAGGTGTGGCTCGGACTCAGGGTAAGATGATGCACAGCACGTGGCCCAAAGCTCTGGTCGGCTAGAGAACAGATGGTTGCTGTGGCAACAAGATGACCGGGAGTCTCATTAAGGTCCTAAGTGACATCATGAACACAAAGAGCCGGCCGCTGGTGGTCCCGCGTGATAATGCGCGGCAGCGGCAGCGCTGGCCCTGGGTCGGCGGTGTGACGGCCGGCGGCTGCCTCCTTCCCAGGATGGCCGCAGCCTTGTCTGGCAGCCTGGGTGGGGTCCCCACAACCTCTCCCTGTGTCCAGCCTGGAGGGGGTGTCTGGGAGGCGGAACACCGTCCAGGCGAGGCCCCGAGCAGCCGGACAGCAACAGAACGAGCGCCCCCACACCGACCCCGAAGCTCCTCCGAGGACTTCCGACTATTCCTGTTCTTCGGTGACGGCAGCCACACTGCTGTCCCTGAACAGAGAGAAGGACCACCCTTCTTTCGAGGGCGAGGTGGACGTGGCCCCTTTCTCCCTCTGGTTCAGGTGCAGAGGTGCTCACCCCCCAGTTCCCCAGCCAGGCTGAGGAAAAGGTTGGGCTTGCCACGTGTGTGCAGGGAGCCCACCTGAAACCACAGACAGCTCTGGGGATCCCAACCCACCCATCCCCTTCTCGTCGATTATTCTTTTTTTTTTTTAAGTTTTATTTATTTATTTGAGAGAGAGAATGAGATAGAGAGAGAGAGTATGAGAGGGGGGAGGGTCAGAGGGAGAAGCAGACTCCCCGTGGAGCAGGGAGCCCGATGCGGGACTCGATCCAGGGACTCCAGGATCATGACCTGAGCCGAAGGCAGTCGCTTAACCAACTGAGCCACCCAGGCGCCCCTCATCGATTATTCTAGAGCTTTCTAAGAAGTGAAAATTGAACTCTGGATTTGATAAATCATTATAATGCAATGTTAGCTTTATTCAGAGAATCTCTGTATTCCTTAAACATCTATGCCCTTTCCAGTTACAGCCGTAATTTACTTGTCTTTGTGAAATGTCAGGTTACTGCTTCATAGGTAACCAGGTGGAGACCAAGGAGGGGAAAGCATCATTAGCTAAGGAACTAAGTGCAGCCAGGGACCAACTTGGGCAGCTGCTGATAGCAACGAGCAACTCGGCCTTGTGGGGAGTGGACTTCAGCCTCTGATCCTGAAAGTGTTTTATGTCATACACACCCCCCAACACCAGCCTACTGGGGAGACCCCTGCGGCAGGACTGCCCCCCCTTCACTTGGTGACACCTGTGTGGGGCCGAGCCCAGAGGAAGTCCTCCCTGGAGCCCTCAGGGTCCCACGTCTGGGCCACGCTAACCCTAGGCACATGTGCACAGGCCCACGTGTGGGCACGGTGGCATGCTACTGAGGGGCACGTATGTGGTCAGCCTCACGTGGACCGCCCCCGGGGTATTGTGTGCACAGGCCCGTGTGCTCCCCAGCACCATCTCTCCTGAGGACAGCAAAGCTAACCAGTGCCAGGGCCTTTGCTGCCCACACACCTCCCCGTGAAGGGGGACATCTGCCCTGAGTGGGGACCCCACGTGCCCTCCTGCTGGTCTCATTCCCTGTCACTACCTAGCTGCCTCCTGAAAAAGCAAAGGGAGCGGGAGGGCTCAGACCCAGGCCTTGGGGAACTCGCAGTCTCCAAGGGCAGCACGCTGGGGGAGATGGCCCGTGGAGGTGCAGCTGACCAGCTTCTCCCCACAGGTGGGCATCCTGCTGCACTACTCCACACTGGCCACCATGCTGTGGATCGGGGTGACCGCCAGGAACATCTACAAACAGGTGACCAAGAAGGCCCCACCGTGCCCGAGCGCAGACCACCCGCCATACCCCAAGCAGCCCCTGCTCAGGTACCCAAGCACACACATGCCTGGCCACCTCCACCACACCGGCCCTGGGCTACCTTCCGGGGGTCTCAGCAAACTGGTTCACAGGGAAACTTGGGGTCCAAGGACGAGCCAATCTGCACAGGTGGCCAGGGTTGGGGCGGGGCACTGGGGGCAGGGTGGGGTGCCGGAGATGGGATGTCGGGGTGCTGGGGTAGAGCGGTGTGCTGGGGGCTGGGACCACAGGTGAGGGGGCCACTCTGCCTGCTAGGCGCGTCTCTGTGCGACTGAGCTCCACGCCACAAGGGGCTACGGTGGAGACAGCTCTGGGCGGTGGATCCGTGCTCCGGCCTTGGCAGCGGTTCGTTCATGGGTCTCAGTGAGCTGAGGCACCTGCTCATTAGCTGGGAGGAACTGAGGCGGCTCAGTCGCCAATCCCAAGGTGGCCACGTGGCCTGGGCCTTTCAAGGCTGGGTGGCAGGTGGGTTTGGAGACTGTTACTTGGTCAAGCTGGGAGGGTTCATGGTGGGCAGGTGGTCCCCGTGAGGGGCAGCTGATGCCACCATTAGGCCGTGGCCTGGGCCCTGGGCCGTGGACACCCAGCCCCTTGGACTGAACTCTGGCCAGGTCCAAATTTGAAGGGCCATCGGGAAATACCTCAGTGCACCTAAAACTCATCAGAAGAACTCATTTTGAGGCAGATAAAACAATGCCCTGTGTTGTTTAATAAATAAGGTGACCTCCACCAGAGGTTTTTCTGACCCTGAGCTTCTGGAGCTAGCCGACCCATTGCCACACACATAGCAGGGCCCATGGCGCTCGCTGCTGACGCGGGCTAGGGAGGCGGGGTGTCCGCACCTCGTTCCTCTTGCCAGGGAGGTCCCGTTCCCTAGGGTTTAAGAATCACTCTCAGAATGAATGTCCTGGTCTGTAATTGATTGAAAAGCTGCCTGGCTTTTTGAAGAATGACATGGCGGCCTCAGAATATTCTGGAGGCTTTTTCTCTGATGGTGTCACATGTACATAATGAACCAGACTCCCAGGTGCCTCAGGGAGCAGTGGGCCCCGGGCCTCAGGGGGCATGTGCCCCATGGGCTGTGCGCTGCGTGAACATGTGCCCCGTGGGCTGGAAGCCTCATGGGCATGTGCCCTGTGGGCTGTGGGCTCCATGGGCATGTGCCCCATGGGCTTTGGGCTCCATGGGCATGTGTCCCTTGAGCTGTGGGCTCCATGGGCATGTGCACCTAAAACTCGTCAGTGGGCTGTCCTGTGGGCTGTGGGCTCCAGGCTCCATGGGTCTGTGTCCTGTGGGCTCTGTGGGCATGTGTCCCGTGGGCTGTGGGCTCCGTGGGCATGTGCCCCATGGGCTGTGGGCTCCATGGGCATGTGTTCCATGGGCTGTGGGCTCTGTGGGCACATGCCCCGTGGGCTCTGTGCCCCGTGGACATGTGCCCCGTGGGCTGTGGCCTCATGGGCATGTGTCCCTCGGGCTGTGGTCTCCAGGCTCCATGGGTATGTGTTCCGTGGGCTGTGGCCTCATGGGCATGTGTCCTGTGGGCTCCGTGGGTATGTGTTCCATGGGCTATGGGCTCTGTGGGCATGTGTTCCTTAGGCTGTGGGCTCCATGGGCATGTGCACCTAAAACTCATCAGTGGGCTGTCCTATGGGTTGTGGGCTCCAGGCTCCATGGGCCTGTGTCCCGTGGGCTGTGGGCTCCGTGGGCATGTGTCCTGCAGGCTCTGTGGCCATGTGCCCCGTGGGCTGTGACCTCATGGGCATGTGTCCTGCGGGCTCTGTGGGCATGTGTCCTGTGGGCTGTGGGCTCCGTGGGCATGTGTCCCGTGGGCTCCGTGGGCATGTGTCCCGTGGGCTCTGTGGGCTCCGTGGGCATGTGTCCTGCAGGCTCTGTGGGCATGTGTCCCGTGGGCTCCATGGGCATGTGTCCTGCGGGCTCTGTAGACATGTGTCCCGTGGGCTCCGTGGGCATGTGTCCTGCGGGCTCTGTGGGCATGTGCCCCATGGGCTGTGACCTCATGGGCATGTGTCCCTTGGGCTGTGGTCTCCAGGCTCCGTGGGTATGTGTTCCGTGGGCTGTGGCCTCATGGGCATGTGTCCTGTGGGCTCCGTGGGCATGTGTCCTGTGGGCTGTGGGCTCCATGGGCATGTGTCCCGCGGGCTCCATGGGCATGTGTCCTGCGGGCTCTGTGGACATGTGTCCCGTGGGCTCTGTGGGCATGTGTCCTGCGGGCTCTGTGGGCATGTGCCCCGTGGACTGTGACCTCATGGGCATGTGTCCTGCGGGCTGTGGTCTCCAGGCTCCGTGGGTATGTGTTCCGTGGGCTGTGGCCTCATGGGCATGTGTCCCGCGGGCTCCATGGGCATGTGTCCCATGGGCTGTGGGCTCAGGGGGCCCAGGACTGGAGGGGCATGGGCTCAGTGGCTGTGCACTAAGCTGGCTGTGTCACACCTGCCGGTCACTCTGGGACCTGTGCTGTTCCTGCTGTCCTGTCTGAAAACCACTGTCACCTCTCCCTCCATGTCCCCTTCTTTGGTACAGAAGCTTGACCTTGGGGGGTGGGGGGGTGTGTGATTCCAGCAGCTCCCTAGGTGACGACCCCTCTGGTAGGATGAGGTGCCAGAGAGTGGGGACACTGGCTCTGGACTCTGCTGAGGGCCTGCCCTCCTCCACTGCCTTCTCTGGCCAGGCCTGGCCTGGGGGTGGTGGTGGGGACCCGGAAGGCTGGGGGCCAGAGTCTTTCCTCCCACACCCCCCTGGACTTGCCATCTGCCCTCCAGCCATAGGCATCCTTACCAGCGATACTCTTCCGACTGGCCCCCTGTAGGCATCCTTGTATCCGCGTCCCGACCGCACTCCCAGCACGGGATGTAGCTCTGAGTCTTCAGGGGAGGGGAGAGCCCCCAGGCTCCGCGCTGCCGGGCCTCGCCCTCCGCTGAGCAGAGTAGTACAGCAGGGCCCGCTGACCCACGGCGGGGCCCAGAGCTGGGTATGCGGCCGGCAGGCAGGCAGGCCTGTGTCCTCCCTGCTCTGCAGTTTTCCGATGAGAAATAAAAAGAAAGTAGCTGTGGGTTCGGACTCTCTGTGTGAACTCAGAACAGTTTTTTGAGAAACAAGAGGCCGATTGTCTCACTTCTCACATTGACCTCGCTGCAAGGTGCCTGCAGAGATGCAGCAAGGGGTCTGCCAGGGCCCTCGCTTTCCCTGCGGCCCACACCAGGGTCTGTCCGCTCGCTCCACAGGCCCCCTCTGCACCGCTTTGGGGAAAACCAGGACCATTGAGAGATTTCAAGGCAACCACATTCACGTAAAGTTTTACAGGACGCTGGAGAGGAAGAACATTTCGGGCCTGACTCTCCCTCCTGCCTGAGCCCTGGGGGCAGTCCCCACTCAGCGGAGGGACTGCCAGGGCTGAGACCCCAAGTCCGGGCGTTAGATGCTCTGCCTTCAAGTCAGGGCCGGCTCAGAGAGCAGAGGGGACAGAGGGCTCTCGTGTTTCAAGATTGTTTTATCTATTCAGGGTCCCTTGCAATTCCATATGAACATTAGGATCCGTCTTTCCATCTCTGCAAAAATGGCCACTGGAGTTTTGATGGAGCTTGCCTGGACCCTACAAATCCCTTCAAGAAGAGTCGTTGACACGGTAAAATTAACAGCATCTGATCCGTAAACACAGACGGCTCTCCATGTCCGCGGATCTGTGTGATCTTTGCTGGCGACATCACAGCTTCCAGCACACACGTCCTGCCCCGTCTGGGTTAGATTTCTTTCCTAAGGACTGCTTTTATGCTATTGTAATGGGACTGTCTCCTCATCTTCAGGTCAATCGTTGCTTACAGGCAGAAACACAACTGAATTTTGTGTGTGGGTCTTGTGTCCTGAAGATTTGCTGAATTTGTTCAGAGCTCTGGGAGCTTTCCTATGGATTCCTTAGGATCGTGGGTATGTGGTCCCATCATCGGCATACGGGGACACCTGTCCCGTCTGGACGGCTTTTAAGTTAATTCTTCCTGCACGATCGCTCTGGCCGGGACGTCCAGCATAATAGGAGCCTTCTCTCTCTCTCTCTCTCTGTCTCTCGGTCGGTCCGGCTAGTGGTTGGCCAGTTTTGTGGACTGTTTTAAAGAACCCACATGGGGTTCATCCATTTCCTGTGTGGTTTCCTCTTCTCTATTTTACGACCTCTGCCCCAGTCCGCACCGCTCCTGTCCGCCTGCTAGCTGGGAGTTCACTTTGCTCGTCTTCTTTCTAGCTCCCTATGGTGTAAAGTTAGACTAGTTTGAGGTCTTTCTGCCTTTATCGTACACGGTCACAGCTACGGATTTCCCTTGAGGCGATGCTGTTGCAGTGTCCCGTGATTCGGGCATGTTTTGTCATTCGTTTTAATATTTTCTGATTTTCCTGTGAGTGTTTTCTTTGGCCCGTTGGCTGGGTAGCATGTTGTTTAATTTCCGCAGACGGTTAGGTTTCAGGGCGGGGGCCTCTCGAGACCTGTGGCAGCTCCAGTGGGGAGCTGAAGGAAGGAAAGTCCAGCTCCACCAGCGTGGCCCGTGGCTTGGGGTGGACGTCCCCATTACTGTGCCAGGAAGCACTAGTCCCTCATTCCTGCCCGGGGCTCAGGCATGGCTGTCGGCTGAGTGTGAATCCCGTCCCTGCCCTCAGCCCTGACTCGGCCTCCTGCCGGGGTCTCACCGCCTACAGCCAAGGGGTGAGGTCGTTGGCACTGGAAGCGCTGCCCTAGGCCTTGGAGGCGTGGCTTGGGGACAGGATAGACTCAGAGCCTCAGCTTGGGGTGCGGGTCCCGGCTGGATGCTCTTTCTCAAGCAGGAGGGCGAGGTCCTCGGGCAAGGCCAGTGCTGGGAAGTGCAGGATGCATTTTGGAGGATGATGACCTTGGGGGGAGGGTGTGAGAGGGTCGGCCCGAGAGAGGAGCCGCTCTGCGGGGGCAGGACTGGGTGACAGACTCAGGAAGACTGCCAGCCCCAGCGACCCGCCACCAGGGCCTCTCTGAGGCAAGGACATTGCACCTTGCCCATCACGTGGACTCTCTTTCAAGACACCCCAAGGGTCTCTGCGGCCAGACCCAGCCCCATCCCACTGGGGCCACGCCAGTGTCCACATGCTCCTGGATCCAGACCTTCATATGCCACGGCGGCTGATGCCTCTCCCTGGGGCTCCTGACAAAACCAACCAGTGCGTCCATGAGGAAGGAGCCCCAACCCCACGTCCCCAGTTCAGCATCCCATAGTCCATGTCAGAAAGCTAGCATTGCTCCAGATTATTCTTGTCCCCCTGCCCAAATCAGGGAGCCCCCAGGCCCTGACTCTGCCCCCGAACACTGCACCTCCCCATCCCCCGCAGGCCTCTGGATCCTTTCTTGGTGGCCGTGGGTCCTGCCACCACCCTGCAGATTTTCCCTCCTGAGGGGGAGGCCTGGCTGTGCACTCCCCTTCCCAAAGCATGCGGGGCCGTCCACTGCTGCCCAGCCTGGCCCCCGGCCTCCAGCTGGCTTCTCCACCATGCCAGCCGGAGTGCCCACGACCAGATGCTCAGACCCCACCTGCCCTCTTCCCGACCCCGCATGACCCCAGTGCATGTCCCTGGAGCTTTTGTGGCATCCTCCCCGGGCCCGAGGGAAGGGCTGTCTCCTCAGACCCTGGCACACAGCACCTACACGTTCAATGGGGAAATGATAGGGATTCAATAAATATTTTTTAAATTGGCCTTGAATGAATAACCTTAGTTTAAATATTCCATTTTACTCACAGGACTGAGTCTGGAAGAACCCAGGCCTAAGGTTGATAAACGCTCCCTTCTGGCTGGAGGGCAGGTCCCGGGAGCACAGCTGTGGGTCAGGCGTGAAGCTGTGTCCCACGGGAGGAGCCGAGAACGAGGTTTCCAAGGGGCAAGCTCACTTAACTCACCGAGAGGGGGTGGCTCTGGGCCACGCAGGCCCACGCAGGCACATCCAGGGGCGCTCGCCCCAGCAGGTGGGGGCAGGTGCCCTCGTGGGGGCCCGGCTGGGGTCCACCAGCAGCCCCGGCAATTCCACCGGGTGGTCAGAAAGCAGGTCAGGCATGCAGGCACCAGCGAGGCCCGAGTCCAGGGTTTGGCTTTGCCACCCAGGGCTTCAGCCGCTTTGAGTGTGGTTCCTCCTCAGCACGGTGAGGACGGCGTTGAAGCAGCAAAGGTGAACTCCAGGTGGACGGTCCACACAGAACCTCCCTCCTCCAGCAGCAGAACACACACAGGGTTTCTGCCCCGGAAGCCGGCTTGTGACTCAGTCAAAATTTCCTCTGGGGACCGCCCACTCGGCCGCCCCAGCTACTGACCCTGCAGACCCCGGAGGAAGGCGGACGCTCCTAAGCCCGGCCCAGCACAAAGGGCGACTTAGCCGTCAGGTGCATAGGAAACACCCGGAGAGCCAGGCTCCTGGTGCGCCCTCCGGGGAGCAGGCCGGGCCACCAGGGCTGCCAGCGTCCTCCAGACAAGCCTGCCGCCTCCCTGCTCGCTTCCAGCCACAAGGCTGAGAGAAGAAAGACGAGCTGAGGGACAGATTGGCTCAGAAACGCTGGAAGAAAAAGAACAAGGCTGCTTTTGCAGACTCTGCACTCACCTTGTCCACAGAACAGGGGTCATGGCCAGCGCCCGCCTCCGAGAGGTCGCATGGTGCTGCGGACTCCAGACCAGAGCGACGCGGCCCATCTGGTGTTTCCTCGGATTGCTTTCACGGCTACTCACACGTCTTCTCTTCCTGTCTCACCTCCGTGGGCGACACTACAGGCAATGTAAGGATCATGGCCCCCAGCACACCGTGGAGACCTCCAGCCGCGCCGCTCAGCCCCCTTGGGCGAGGGCTCTTAGTAGACACACCTTCCCAGGCTTCCCCTCCCTCCATTAGGGTCTCCACCCATGCCAGCTGCCTTAACAAAATGCCAGTGGCTGGGGCTTACGAACAGCAGAAATGTGTCTCCAAGTCTGGAGGCTGGACGCCTGAGGTCAGGGGCCAGTGGGCTCGGTTCTGGTGGGAGCAGACTTCTTGCCGTGTCCTTGAGGGCGGAAGGGGCAGGGGGCTCTCCGGGGTCTCTTTCGTAAGAGCACTGACTGTGTTCGCAAGGGCTCCATGCTTACCCACCGTGGGAGGCCCACTGCCTCCCACACCCTCCCCTCGGGGTGGGGCTTCCCGGTATGAATCTGGGGACGCACACTCTCAGACCGGAGCAGCTAGCGGAGCGACGTGCCTCACCATCAAACAGACCCCCCTGCCGTGATTCTCTAGATGCTCAGGTCCAGTTCCCAAGTTAGCTGCGTGTGATCACGCCCTAACTTCACAACCCCTCCTGGCCTTCCTGATGAAGTGCACCTAAGTCGTTCCCTATTATTTAAGGTCCATTTGTGGTGCTTCCTCTTGAAACACGCAGCTGCCTCCTAAGACCCAGGTGCTCACGTCTGGACGCAGCAAGCTCTGTGGTGAAGGGCACTTGCCCACCATTCACCAATGTGTAGCTGGTGCCAAACTGGCTGGCCCTGCCCAGCGGAGGGATGTTCCCCAGGACTCCCTCTGCAGGAGCCCCTTCTGGGATGGCAGGGAAGCCTGGGAAGTAGGACTTGGCACCTGCTCTTCATACAGCCTGCCCGAAGCGGCCGCAGGAGCCCCCAGGAGCCCATGCAGCACCCAGGGTGGGGGGCTGCCCTGCATAGCGGTGGGGGTTCCAGGGCCGTCGGTGAACACAGCATGACCCACCCAGGCTGATGCCCATGACCTCCCGTGACCCCACGAGGCCACCGCTGGGGGCAGAGGTCCTGGTTCCCAGACCTGGCTTTGGAACTTTGGAGCCCTTTTGAGGCAGAAGGGGTCGTGCAGCCCTACAGCCTGGCACCTGCCAGAGTGAATCACGGTACTGCAGTGTTTCGGTACGTCCCCGTCATCCCGGGGCACCAGGTTCCATGCCCGGTGCTCAGCACAGGCGTGGCTCTCGTTCTCTGCGTGACCCCCAAGGTCTTGTGAACAGCTGTTCTCCAAATCTGTGTGGTTACGGCAGATCGGCGTGCTGTGCATCTCTGAGCACCTTGGACACTTAGATGAGTGTGAAAAAGCCTCTTCGGTCTCGGCTGAAACCATCAGTCTGATTTCTTGGAATTCGGAAGTCCTGACCAGCACAAAGGATGCTAACTGGACCCGGAGGTGAGCGTCTGTCAGACGGATCCTGCGTGGGGCGCAGTGCCTAGGGCAGGTTCCCACGGCCCCCACAGCCGTATGCATGACCTTCGTGCTCCTCAAGCTTGCTTGCGCTGCATCACCTCGTGTCCACACCTGGCCCGGACAGCTCCCCAGTGACCAACGGTCCCAGCACGTCGCTGGTGCTCTCCTCCATGAGTGGGGGAACCGGCGGGACAGCACCCGGGCCGAGCAGTCCTGAGGGACACTCTTCAAGAGAGGAGGTGCCTTCCGGGGTTGCGTGGCTTAATTGGGGTCCAGAAGGCCTGAATGGTCAGTCTCTAGAAGGGCTTCTGGACCTCTTTCTATCACCTGAGTGAGGCCGCACCAGCCTGCAGGCCGGGGACCGCGTTCCTGAGTGCCCCTCCCACCCCCTTGCCTCCCGGGCCTGGGTGAACGTGCCCGTGCGCAGGGTCCACCTGGGTGGTCAGTAGCAGGCCAGGGGACAGACTCCGGAGGAGAGAGGAGCAGCCAAGGGCTCTGAGTCTGCGGAAACCGGGCCCCAAATCCGGACTCAGCCAGATCTTGGGCCCCTTGCGGACGGTGTGAGCAGGGCGGTGGTCGCTGACCAGTCTGACGACGCACTTGGCGGGCAGCCTACTCCGTGAATACTTGTTGCAAGTCCAGGGAGGAAACACACTAAGAGCCGCCGAGGAAAGGCACGGAGGGGTGTGCAATGAAGATGCCCCCAAGACAGGCCACGGAGCTGGAAAGGCTACCACGCTGGGCACGAAAGCCTCCCCATGCACGTGGCGCTGTGAGCTGGAGTCGTGGTGGCAGATGCACGGGGTTGAGAGAGCCGTCTGGGCGCCCCACCCGAGGGCCGCCTCCCAAAGGCTGCAGACCACCCCCCACCCATCGAATCCTGCCCTTCCCACCGCTGGCTGCCCCTCCCCCAAGCGTTGTGGCCGATCTCCTCCCTCAGGACACAGGGAGGGACCCCGCTGAGAATCCCGCATCTTCGCTTGCCCCTTCCCTGTGTCCGGCCTGCAGAGCCTGTCACACGGGACGGCAGCTCCTCGGGCTGACCTGGGGGAGGGGGCGCGTCGGGAGTGCGGCTGGCCGGCGGACAGAACCCCCCCCGGGAGGGCGAGGTGGGCTCCCTGCCCCCGCCTGGTGGTCGGACCCCATGGCGGGCGCCCCGCTGTCTCTGACACCTGGCCTGGCAGCCGAGGGGAAGCTGTCTGCCATGCCCGGTCTCCTTTCTCTCTTGTTACAGGAGTTTTGTTCCCTTAGTGCCCGGCTTCTTGGCCGCGCCGCTTCGAGGAAGGAAGAGGTAGACCAGACGAAGAGTGCTGGGCAGCAGGGCAAAGTTTATTGAGCCAGAGTACAAAGCTCCCCGAGAGGGCTCCCGGGTTCCCGTTCAGATTTCGGGGGGTCTTATAAGCTCTTTCCAGGACCTTGAGAGCGGGCCTCCTGTGGATTCGCTGCCAAGGTGTTGCCAATCAGGGCTTTCATCACGCCCCCGTCTCCCGTGCTCATGGGTCTTGTGGGCTGACACCTGGAGACTAACTGCCTCAGCTGTGACAGCGACCAAGGTTTCATGGTTAGTGCCTTTGTTTCGGGTTGTGCTGCAAAAGTCACCCCTGCAGAGGCTGCTGGGCAGGATGCTATCGTGGTCCTGTCTGAGCGGTCAAACGGGACGCTAGTGCGGTTTTGGCTGAGCTGTCCCGGCTCCCTGCTTTCCTGCTGGGGACCCCGGCCCTGATGACCTACGTGTCCGATGAACTCCTAACATGGAGGCCCCTCAGACGCACGCCCACCGTTGCTCACAGGTGACCACACGTGAGGAGAGGCGTGGCCAACACGTGGCAGGAGGCAGGCGCTTGGATTTTAAGGTCTGGTTTCCGGCAGCTCTGGGGGGCTTGCTAGTTGCTAGCTGTATGCTCGCAAAGTGGGATTTCTTAAACGGCCCATTTACATCATCAAAGCCGGCCCAGAAGAGCCCTGTGGCTGGAAAGTCCGCGTCTGGCAAACCATCGCTGCCGCTAAGTGCTGGTGAGTGGCCGGCCCTGCCCTGCTGGACACGCATCCTCCTGGGCCCGTCCCTCTTTCTGATGGACACGGGGTGCCACAGAGTCCCTGCTCCACCAGCATCCACAGCTGCCTGTCCTCGGAGAGGCAGACGCCAAGGTGACAAGTCCCGCGGGCGCACAGCTGCCAGTACCAGGGCCAACCCCTGCTCCCCCGCTGCTGACACCTGCTCGTTTGGTGGCAGAGAGAGAGCTGGGGCTGCGTGGGAATAAACGGGCAGGGATCTCAGCAGGGGTTGGAGGGCGCCCCAGCCCCACGCTGCTGACCCTGGCCAGCCATGACGCAGGCTTCCGATGGTTCTCTGGTCTCCACCTCCAGAACTCCCGGGTTCTCATTAAAGGGCAGGCTCCCAGGAGGCCTCCTGCTTGGACACAGGGCCTATCCTCACGCATCCCCGGTGCAGCGCCCTGCCTGTCACATTCAGCGCCCGGCCCCGTGTGGGCCCTCTGCGGGTGTGTGCGTGGGCACGTGCATGCATTGCACGCTCCCTGAGCTGAGCCGCACGGGAACAGGGCGTGTGGTGTGGACGGCGCCCCTGACCTTCCAGGGGGGCTAAGACCAGGCCGTGTCCTGTGTGCTGGGAGTTGGCAGGTGCATGGCAGCAGAAGCGTGGCCTGGTCTCCTGGGTGTCAGGAGCTGCCGGAGGGCCCTGTGCCCACTGCCTGGAGTTCCGCCGGGTCCCAGGAGCTGGTCTGTTCCCGCTGCACGCCTGGTTCCAGGCGGCCGCGGGCGCGTGTGCAAGCCGGGGCCCGTGTCTGAGGTTGTCCCAAGGCCCAGCACAGTGGACAGTAGGGTGCTGCCCTCCCGCCACCAGCACCACAGGCTCAGGGAGAGATCTGCTCCTTTCTCTTTCTTGATTGTTTTGTTTTGTTTTTTTAAATAGAACATTGACCCCCAAAAATGCCTAAAATGTCAGTGCATGCTTACAAAACTTGTCCTGTGCCCTTCAGGGGAAGAAACGGAAGCCTCCCCCGCCGCAAGCGTCCAGGGTCGTGCCCACACCCAGCCCGCACCGCTGTCCTGTCTCTTGGGACTTCCACAGCCCCTTCTTACAGTGTCACCACCCGAGTGTGGGTCCCCAGACACTCGCTCCGTCTGCACTGATCACAAGCTGTGTGTACAGGTGACCTGCTCGACTTACACTGTGTAGATCTGGTCCTTTCACTGTGCACGGCTTTTTTCAGACCCGTCCATGTGGGTTGCATCTGGCCAGCTGAGCTGGGCTCGGGACCGGAGTGCGGTCTATCAGCTCCCGGGGACAGGATGCCGCGGCCCGGACGCCCCGCTCCTCCCGGTGCTCACCCACACACGCTCCCCAGCTGCCCGCCCGCAATCCACGCAGCCGCCGTGCTCCCCGGCCGCGGCCTGCACCCTGCGAGCACCAGGCTCCCGCAGGCATTGGGCTTTCTCTCGGTGGAGCGCCCGTTCAAGCCTCGTTCCCGTTGTCCTTCCGGTCATCTGTGTGTCTTACTGATTTGTTGGAGCTCCTTGTGTGCTCCTCACACGAGCATGTGGCCACGTGGGTCACAAATAGCTTTTCCTACTCACGGCCGCTAGAGGTGCGCTTGCGCTTCCTCAGTGGGACCCTCCCCAGCCCACGTCCACATCCACGTCCACATCCAGCTCCGACCCACGTGGCGCCATGGAGACGTTAAGAACCATGTATGGCTCGGGACCATATTCCTTTTCTGCTCCTGACGTAACAAACGACCACAAACTTATTGAGTTAAAATGGCACATGTATTTTCTTTCGGTCCTGGCAGGCAGAAACCCAAAATCGGTCTCCTGGGCTACATCCAGGTGTGGCCAGGCGGGCTCACCTGAGGCTCCAAGGGAGAGATGGTTTCTTGCCTCTTCTGGAGGCACCCACACTCCTCGTGGGCCTCCCTCTGACTCCCAGCCAGCCCTGCGGCGACCTCCCTCCCCTCTGACCTCCGCCTCCCTTGCTAGGACCCCTGCGACATCAGGCCACCCAGGCCGCCCCGGACCATCCCGGGTCCCTGCATCTGCCGCTCAGTCACATCCACAGGGCCCCTCCACAGCATGGGGTCAGCACACCCCGGTTCTGGGGGCCATCATCAGCCCACAGCAGGGGCGGATTTCACGTTCCTGAACATGCATATCCCGCACCGACTCCACTTACTCATCAGACCACCTGACCCTAAATGCCGCTTTGCTCTGCTCTCGGGCCATCACTGGGCTCTCCCGCCTGCCCCGCACCACTGTCCCCGAGCTCTCGGGGAGCCCAGCCAGGCCCCCACCCCCCTCTCCTCCCCAGGTGCCTGTGGCCCTGCCCTGTGTGCGTCCTAGGGTCTGGTGTGCTGTCAAGGGGCAGCAGCTGGGGTTTCCTCAGGGTCCCGGTTCACCCTTCTTTCTAGAAACCCTCCCCTAAAGGAAGAAGCTGGTCTGACCCAGGAGCCAGGTGAGCTCCCAGACCTCCGGCAGACCTGCCCTGGGCGGTCTGTGTGGGGACCGGGAAACGCAGAGCCGTGAGTGGTCCTAGATGGGCCAGGGTCCTCTGGGGCTGTGCAGGGGGCCGGTCCAGTGGACAGGATTTCAATGTCACGAGAGGCGCGGGTCAGTGAGTACAGCAGGACAGGACACCCGGAGGAAACAACAGGAGCCCCCAAGGGAGAGCGTGTGCCTGGGGCCGACAGGCGACGGGGCAAAAGGGACCCCAGCCACAGGGCGCGCTGAGGCAGGTGCAGAGTGGTCGGCATCGGGGACGGGACAGGCCCCGCAGATGTCCTGCATGTCCACCGTGCTGAATGCCCAGCGGCCGCCGCAAGAACAGCCGTCCCAGGTGGGGGCACCTGCTGCGGCCTGCAGCGCCCTCTGCCGACAGAGCCCGTGCCGCACCAGGAGCCGAGCTCGGCTGCCCATCCAGGGGCTTGGCAACTTGCGGCTGACGCAGCTCAGGGAGAGGCAGGGGGAGCCCCCGGCCAAGGAAGAGGCACCCCCTGGCTTGAGAGGCCTGGCCAGAGGCAGTGCAAGGGGCTGTAGCCGCCTCACCCTGCAGGATACGCGCGGCCGGGGGGCTTGGAGGGTGCGGTCCCCGAGGGCCCTGGCTGCCTCTGGGCCTCCAGTCGCTGGAGGACCTATCTGGTCCCCTGGGAACAGTGCACAGCCCCTGGGACTGGCCAGGAGTCGAGGGGGGTGCGTCGCCTCGGGGCACCCATAGGGGCCTCACCCCCGGTGCTGACAGCTTAGCCATGCCGCCCCTTTGTCTTCCTCGGGACGCCAGAGGGACCAGCTCTGCCGCTGCTGAGCCTGCCGGAGCAGAGCGAGCCTCCCGCCATTCCAGTCGCAGCGCCCCTGCCTCTGTGCCGCCTCATGAGTTAAAGGGACCTCGTGGCAGGAATCCCAGGCTCCTTGTCTGCCTGGAGGGCGGAGGCATGGCTCGGGGGAAAGCGGCTTTCTGCAGGTTCTGAAGGGCTTCGGGCCTAGTCAGCGCTGGGAGCAGAACCACAGACGGCCGTGGGCCAGGACCGTGCCAGGCCAGGTCCCCAAGCACACGCTCAGCTGGGGCACTCTCCTCCAGCCATTAAAAGCAAGGGGATGTTTTCCCTACAGTTTTGTCTGGCTTTGCTCACCGCCCCGCTTTGCGTGCTAGGCTGGACCCCCGAAGGGCTCCTCCACTCCCCTTCTGTACACATCAGCAGGAACAAGCCCCCTCGCTCAGGCCGCCGGGCCAGGCTCGCCGTCCCTCCCCCTGCCCCTGCAACCCTGGCCCTCTTACGCCTGCTGGGGGCTGGCTTCGTGGGATGCAAGCCCTGCTCGGAGCCCCGGTGCCCCGGGGAGAGCACGCAAGCCTTTGCCGTCGATGCGGCTCAGCGGATCAAGGAGAGTCCAACTGTGCCTAGTTTGCTGAGATTTCTTATGACAAATGTGTGTCAAATTCTGTCAAGTGTTTTTACTGCGTCTATAAAATAATCACATGGAGTCTCTTTATTGCATTTCCATGATGAGCTACTTCGATTTTATGAGTAACACACTTTGCATTTCTGCGATAAATCTTACCTGCCGTGATGTTTTCTCCCGTTGGTATAAAGTCCTCAATTCCGTCTGCTGATTCGCTGTTAGAGGGGCGGGGGTCTGTGCTCACTGGCGTTCACATGTCTCCGCTGGTTTTCGGACCAGCTCCCGCTGTCCCTCAGACGGAGTCAGGAGGTGCCCCTCCTTCATTTTCTGGAAAAGCCCATAGAAGATGGATTCATGTCATCTCTTCCTTGGACGTGGGACCAGATTCCCCAGTGACACTCGAGGGGCCTGGAAGTTTCTCTGTTAGATGTTTGTGGATATTGGAATCAACCTTTTTACCAGATAGAGAGTATTCAGATTTCCTAATTCTTATCTCGATTTTGCTAATTTATATTTTTCTCAAGGAATTTATGACTTTCATCTAAGCTGCTGAGGTGTTGGCAACGGCTTGTCTTCGCCCTGGGGAGGCGGGGGGTCTGCATCGCCCTCTTCTCCATCCCGTGAGGTGTGAGCGCAGGGCTGTCCGTTTGCTGCGGACGTCCACTCTGGGCTGGGGGCTTTTCTGCACTGCTTGTGGTCTGCTCTCCTGCTCGTCCTCTCCTTCCGTCTGGGGGCTCTGCGCTTCCTTGGCTCTCTTCTGCCTTGGCGCATGGAGCCCGGGCCACGAACGCCGGGCCTCCCTGCTCGTCCCACAGAAACATTCGTTGAGGTCAATGTCCCTCCGAGCCCTGCTTCAGCTGCCTCCCAGAAATATGTTGTTTTCCTTTCTCGTTTTGTTTAAAATATTTTCTAAATTCCCTTAGGACTTCTTCTTCGACCCATGAATTATTTAAGAAATGTGTCGTTTCGCTTCCAAGTATTTGTGCTTTTCTCAGTTACCTTGTTGTTACTGATGAATTGGACTCCATGGAGGTCAGACCACACGCTGTGTGATCGCAGCCCTGGTAACGCGACCCAGGCTCGTTCCACGGCACACACGTCGTCCACCACGGCGAGCGGACCACGCACACATGGCGGGAACGAGCGCCGCCAGTTACTGGGCGTGATGTTCCAGGAAGAGCTTTGAGGCAAAGGGAGTCGTATTGTTGCTCAAATCTTCAGTGTCTTTACCACCAAGAGAGGGCGTCCAGATCACCGACCGTTATTTTGATTGTCTGCTCCGACCTGTGATTCTGTCCTCGTTTGCTTCACGTAGTTTGAGTCTCTGGCCCCACGCACGCACAGCCGCTGGGCCCTCCTGTGGGCTGTGCTGACTCCGAATAAAACGGGCCCTTTATCTCCTTCTCCGGAGTCCGTCTTCCGGGGTCAGTGCCCGCACAGCCTCTCTGCGTCCCCTCCGCGGACCAGCAGCGGCCCGCCTCTGCCCGCGCCAGGGCCTCCGGTCCAGGACGTCGGATGGACTTAAGTCTCCGTTTTAACCTGTCCACCGGGTTTCTGGTTTTACTTCTTTTCCTTCTGCTCCTCCTTTCCTCTCCTATTTTTTTCTTTTGGATTATTTTAATATTTTTCTACATTTCATTTTAATTATCTATTAGCCCTTTGCCTATTAATTTTTCATGTTGCCTTAGGGATCGAAGTCCACGGACTCTTCCCTGTATCTTTGGTGTGAGAGTCACACTAGTTCATGTAAAGTGTGCGCAGAAGTCTCACCTGTGAGACCGCCCCCCCCCACCATCTTGGTGCCAAAGACGCGGCATCTATCAGTCAACATGTGTTAGTAACTCCACTAGGCAGCATTAGAATTCTTTCTTCAAGCAATCATATATATATATATTTTTTTTTTTTAATTAAGAGAAAACAAAATGTTCTATGTTTGCCCAAATAGTTAGATTTCTGATGCTCTCCATTCAGCGGTTTCTGTCTGGGGCAATAGCTCTTCAGCATGCAGGACGAAACTGAGCATTTCTTGAAGGTCAGCTGGTGACAAATTCGCTGTTTTATTTTTGTCAGAAAATGTCTGTTTGTCCTGTTCTGAAGGACATGTTCTCTGCATACAGAATTCTGGGAGGCACAGAGTCCCCAGGGGTCACCCTGCTCCCGCCCATGGACCCGGGACCATGGCATTCCCCTCGTCAGGGACAAAGAGCCATTGGCCCATTAGGGTGTTTGGGGCATCCGGGAGGGTGGCACCCCCTTCCGGTGATCATCTGCAAGCTGGCCCCTCGGCCACCGCGACCCTCACCCGTTCGGACCAGCATGCTCTGTGGCCAGGCACCCGGGGCAGGTGTCTGTGGCCTGTGTGCTTGGCGGTTCCTCACATTCCTGAGATCCGGCCTCAGTGGGTCGGACACTAGACACCAGAATGCCCTCAGATGGCGCTGCTGGCTGCGGCCCTGCTGGCAAGAAGGTCAGGCCATGCCCAAAGTGGTGCCAACTCCCGTCCAGACTGCTCGCTGTCCTGGGGGGGGCGGCCAGAGGCCAGATGTGTCCCAAGCAGCTGAGAAGCCAGGCTGCCAGGCAGTGCACAAAGCTGTGAGGGGGTGGGGAGGGAGGGGGGATGGGTTGGGGGACAGGAGAGGAGGGGAGGGCCGGGGAGGGGTGGGAGAGGGATCGGATGGGGGAGGGGAGAGGAGGGAGATGGGGAGGGGAAAGAAGGGGAAGGGAGGGGGTTAGGTGGGGGGAGGGGGAGGCCCAGCTCTGGCAGGGGCTCCTCTGGGGGGTTGGTGCTGTCAGGACATGGGTCCCCCCTTTGCCCAAGCTGCTGGAGGCCGACCTTGGGGGCTCGGGTGGGCCTCTCAAGCACCGAGTGGGCCTTCTGCCCTCACAGGTTCTACCTTATCAGCGGAGGGGTTCCCTTCATCATCTGCGGGGTCACGGCCGCCACGAACATCAGGAATTATGGGATGGAGAATGAGGACATGCCCTAGTGAGTACTGGGCACCAAGCGGGTGGAGGCTCCTTCCCAGTGCCCTGCACCTCCCCATGCCCGGGCCACCTCGCTGTGGGGGTGCCCAGCGGGGCTGCCCTCCCCCCCAGCAGACCCCGTCTCACCGAGCCCCCCTCCCTGGGCGCTATGGGCTGCTGCTCGTGAGACGGCTGCACCCCAGGACCAGCTCAGGGTATACACAGCCACATGCAGCACCCAGAGCTCCGGCCCCTCCGGTCGTGCCCCCCACGCCAGCGCCCTCCCGGCCCGCCCGCCCCAGGCTCCTTCTCCTCGGTTGCCCCCAAAAGGCCAAGCCTGCGGGACACACCGGCTCTGCTCCCTCGGGGCTCCAGCACTGGGGACACTGAGTCAGGGAGGAAAGGCAGAGAGGTGCGCAGCCAGCCCCCCAGAGCCCAGACGCCCACCACGCTGTCCCGGCCCCAACAGGACGGGCGGGCGTGTCTGTGTCTGTCTCCTCACCACAACTAAACTCACGCACGGTAGAGAACGTCCTCCCATGACCCCAGGGCGGCCAGGCGCTCAGCCCCAGCGCGACCCCTCACTGACCCCCCTCTTCCCGCAGCTGCTGGATGGCCTGGGAGCCCAGCCTGGGCGCGTTCTACGGGCCGGCGGCCTTCATCACCCTGGTCACCTGCGTGTACTTCCTGGGCACCTACGTCCAGCTGCGGTGCCACCCGGAGCGCAGGTACGAGCTGAGGGCGCGGCCAGAAGAGCACCAGCGGCTGGCCAGGCCCGAGGCCGGCCACAACCCCGGGGCCCGGCCGGGCTCGCCGGCCGCCTCGCTGCTGCAGAACGAGCACTCGCTCAAGGCCCAGCTGCGGGCCGCGGCCTTCACGCTGTTCCTGTTCACGGCCACCTGGACCTTTGGGGCGCTGGCCGTGTCTCAGGGCCCCTTCCTGGACATGGTCTTCAGCTGCTTGTACGGCACCTGCTGCGTGACGCTGGGGCTCTTCGTGCTCATCCACCACTGTGCCAAGCGGGATGACGTGTGGCACTGCTGGTGGTCCTGCTGCCCCTCCCGCGGGGACGCCCCCTCCTCGAAGCCCGCTGCCTGCCCCGCGCTCGACACCAACGGGGATGCACTGGCGCGCGTGGCCTGCCTGCAGGACCCGCCGTGTCCGGCCAAGCCGCGGGGCTTCGGCCACGCCCCTGCTGGCCACTGCAAGGTGACCAACCTGCAGGCTGCCCAGAGTCACGTCAGCTGCCTGTCACCAGCCACGCCGTGCTGCGCCCAGATGCACTGTGAGCAGCTGATGGAGGACGCGGCCCACGTCCACGTGCACGAGGAGGACGCCTTTGGGCAAGACCCGCACCTGCACAGGTGTCTCCAGGGCAGAACTAAGGCTCCCTACTTCAGCCGGCACCGGGCGGCCTCGGCGGAGCAGGGGTACGCCTACCACATCCCGTCCAGCCTGGACGGCAGCCCCCGCAGCTCACGCACAGACAGCCCCCCCAGCTCGCTCGAGGGCCCAGTGGGGGCGCACACGCCGGCCTGCTGCGCCCAGGGCGACCCCTTCCCCTTGGTCAGCCAGCCCGAGGGCAGCGACGCCAGCCCGGTGCTCTACAGCTGCCCCCTGCGGCCAGGCAGGGAGTCGGCCCACGGCCCAGCGCACCTCGAGATGCTCCGGAGGACACAGTCCCTGCCCTTCGGTGGACCCGGCCAGAATGGGCTGCTCAAGGGAGCCGTGTGTGAAGTCCTGTCCTTCAGTGCCCATGGCATGGGCAACATCCGGACAGGGCCGTGGAAGAACGAGACCACTGTGTAGCTGGGCCGGGGCCTCACGTCACCCGGCCCTGACGGACGAGCTCCGGAGCAGAGCAGGGTCCTGCCACATGAGGCCAGCGGGGGTTCACGTCTCAGAAGCAGCCGGCACCCCCACTGACCCTTTGCTGTGAAGGACCCAAGCGGGAAGATGCTTTGGGCCACGTCTGCTTCTGCTAATCCTGAGGTCAGACGGGCCGTCCGTGTCCCAGTCACCGGCTTTCTGACCCATAGTCCCCAGTCCCCAGGGCAGCCCAGGACCAGAGCAGGGGTTCTATCAGGAAAAATCCCTCCGCGCCCTGCGTGGGCCGTAGGGAGGCCTGGGGTGCGTCCCGTCTGCCCCGCCAGTCTGGCCACAGCAGAGGTGCCACCCACTTTTTCTAGTGTCTAGTGTGTGTCTCATGAAATTTTATTCCAAGGCACAGGCAGGATGCCAGTCGGGACAGGGGGCTCTGGACCTGGGCTGTCACCGCTGGCCCCTCTGCCTGCCCGTGTCCGAGTCAGGGGGCCTGCGTCACCACCTCCACCTTCAGCAGCCGCCCTGGGCGCGGCCCCCACAGGCCTGAGAGCGTCACGGACGCTGGGGCCTGTGCCCGTAAGCCAGGTGCACGTGAGAAGAGAAGCAGCCTGTGACAGTCCTCCGGGGCGCCGGCCAGGCTCTTTGAGGGGCCCTGTGCCTTCAGAAATGCCCAAATGTCCTTCAACAGACTCAACTGTCAAAGCCAGCCACTGTCGGGACCGTACCCCGCCCCAGCACGGTCGTCTGGGGCTCTAACATCCCAGCCCTGAGAAGGGGGGGCTGGCACTCCCAGGAGCATCTGGGCACGAAGCCCCGACTCGGAGGACAGTTGTCCGTTAGAGTGAGCTGTGTATGAAGCAAGGGGTTCGTCCCGCGGGCAAGCTCCACAGGTCCCCACGGAGGCAGAGCCCGGACATCTGGAGGAACACGTGTGCGAGACTGCACGGCCATTCCTCCCTCCCCCCCCAGATCTGTGGCACACATGCAGACCGCACGTGTGTACGTGCCACATATATGCACACGTGCATCGTGTGTCTCCGTGCTTGCACACGTGTGCGCACACCATACGCACGCCGTGCATGCGCGTGTGTGCACACACGTGTGCGCACACACTCGACACACTGTGCACACACAGAGCCGGCATTTTCCAGACATTCGAGCACGAGTTTCATTGCCCTGCACAGATGTCATCTCTGTGACTCCTCAGTGTTCTCCGCTGTCTGGGGGAGGGGGCTTCACCAGGAGCAGACCCTTCCTAATGCACGCCTCGGGGGGGAGGGGGTGCAGGCCCTTCCTAATGCACACCTCGGGGGAGAGGGGGCTGCAGACCCTTCCTAATGCACACCTCGGGGGATAGAGGGGTGCAGACCCTTCCTAACGCACGCCTCGGGGGAGAGGGGGGTGCAGACCCTTCCTAACACACGCCTCGGGGGATAGAGGGGTGCAGACCCTTCCTAACGCACGCCTCGGGGTGGAGGGGGTGCAGGCCCTTCCTAACGCACGCCTCGGGGGAGAGGGGGCTGCAGACCCTTCCTAACACATGCCTCGGGGGGGAGGGGGCTGCGGACCCTTCCTAACACACGCCTCGGGGGATAGAGGGGTGCAGACCCTTCCTAACGCACGCCTCGGGGAAGGGGGGGTTGCAGACCCTTCCTAACGCACGCCTCGGGGGAGAGGGGGGTGCAGACCCTTCCTAACACACACCTCGGGGGATAGAGGGGGGTGCGGACCCTTCCTAACACACGCCTCGGGGGATAGAGGGGGGTGCAGACCCTTCCTAACGCACGCCTCGGGGGATAGAGGGGTGCAGACCCTTCCTAACGCACACCTCGGGGGAGAGGGGGCTGCAGACCCTTCCTAACGCACGCCTCGGGGGATAGAGGGGGGTGCAGACCCTTCCTAATGCACACCTCGGGGGAGAGGGGGCTGCAGACCCTTCCTAACACACGCCTCGGGGAAGGGGGGGTTGCAGACCCTTCCTAACGCACGCCTCGGGGGAGAGGGGGGTGCAGACCCTTCCTAACACACGCCTCGGGGGATAGAGGGGTGCAGACCCTTCCTAACGCACGCCTCGGGGGAGAGGGGGGTGCAGACCCTTCCTAATGCACACCTCGGGGGAGAGGGGGCTGCAGACCCTTCCTAATGCACACCTCGGGGGAGAGGGGAGGTTTTCGGTGTCCCAGGGCCAACGCTCAGTATCTGAGCACAAGGAGCCTTGCTTCCAGGGATTCTTGTAAACCTGACAATGTCCCGTGCCCGCCACAAACCCCATGTGTCCTCACAGGTCAACCCGACGGTGACCACCAGGCAGTCTCTGTCTCCGTGCAGCCTGTCCGCCTGCTCCCGTAGCCGATAGGAACCGGAGACCCGACGCTGTGCTGTGAACACCTGTAGATGCAGAACCGTCAGACAAAATACAGTATTTTGCACTGTTTGCCCTTTGTGAGGCTGGTTAATGGCATCCACGTGCGTCTCTCGTCCTCGATGGGGGCAGGCCCACCTCGGTGCGTGGCTCCGGCTTCTGCACAGGGGCCCGGGGTGGGGCCGGGGAACCCAGAGAGGCTGCTCCACCCGGACACTCGGGCCCCCTGCCCCTGGCCCACCGGCAGAGCAGAGCACACCTCAGCATTCAAACCAAAGAAATCCAGCGCTAAATATTAAAGCTCGTGTGTTTTGGTATCGATTCAGCTTCCAGAGTCCACTTGGGACAGCGTGGTGACCCCATTGCCACTTCATGCTGTGTTTTCAGAGCATCCAGTCCCCAGCATGCACACCACACAGACACACTGCCGGCAGGTGTGGGCTGGAGGTCGGAGCCACACCCCGTGGCTCTGGTGTCGTGGCGAGTCAGCTCCTTCCCTGGCGTGTGTGTGTGTGTGTGGACACGTGTGTGTTGTCTGCGTGTGTGTACATGTGTCCTCACAGACCTCGCATGTGTTGTCTATGTGTGAACACACGTGTGTGTTGTTTGCGCACACGTATGTTGTGTGTGATGTGTGCGTGTGCACACGTGTGTTTTGTGCATGTGTACACGTGTGTGTCATCTGTGTGTTACGTGTGTGCGCACATATGTATGTGCACTGTGTTATCTGCTTGTGTGCACATGTGTGTTGTGCGTGCACATGTGTGTGCATTGTGTACACGCGTGTGTCTGCATGTGCCTGTGTACGTGTGTGTTGTCTATGTGTGAGCACACGTGTGTGTTGTTTGTGCACACATGTGATGTGTGTGCATTGCACACGTGTGTTTTGTGCATGTGTGCACATGTGTCGTCCTTGTGTGTACATGTGTGTGCGTGTGTATACGTGTGTGTTATCTGTGTGTGCACATGTGTGTTGTGCATACATGTGTGTGCATTGTGTGCGTGTGTTGTCTGCATGTGTGTGTGCACATGTGTGTTGTGTGTGCGCATCTGTGTGTTGTCTGCGTGTGCATGTGCACACCCCCCATCCCACAAGCCTGGAGGCCCTCACCTACTATAACCTCCCCACTCTGGGGGCCCTGGAGCAGGGAGCCAGTTCCCTCCGGGGACCCCCCACACGGCCAGGCTCCTGCCACCTGAGTGCTGCAGAGGCTGGATGGAGAGAGTGTGTGGCAGCTCCTCATGCCGCCAGAGGGATGTGGTCGGACACCAGGAAGAACTTCCGTCCGAGAAGCCCTGGCTGCTGGAGGGCAGGCATGAGTCCTGGTAGACCCTCCGGTCTGCAGGCTGGTCCCAGACACAGAGCAGAGAGGACAGAGGCTGACACCCCAGGACCCCCCACAGATGGCACACGCAGGCAGGGTACATCCATGTCGCCCCCCACCCCCCGCCCAGGTTGTGCAGACCCCAGCCATGGGCTGCAAGGTAAGTAATCAGGAGCAAAGAGCAGACCAGGAGAAAACCCACAGCGGTCCCTGTGTGTGGAAGGCCCCAAGGGCATGCAGGTGCCCCGGGGGAGGGTGGGGTCCCAAGGACACTGACACCACACGATTTGTACACATGGGAGCAGGAAGCCGGGGCAGAGGCTGAGGGCCTCCCCGGAGGACACAGCTAGACACCAGGGCACTGGCCTCACCGGCTCCCCGGGTCCAGGGGTGTGCAGGACCAGCGCGTGGTTGGCTCTGGGCTCTGCAGCCTCCTGTCTCCTCCAAGCACAAGAGAATCCTGAGTGCATTCAGGGGCCTGTGGCAAGTTACCAAGGTCACCAAGTTACTCATTGTGCAGAAACTGATTTTTTCTTAATCTTATTAGATAATTTTCAATCTGGTTAAATTTGGACTAAATTGAACTTGGCATCAGGAAGACCTAGCCACTTAGTTTCTGCATTGGCTTCTAAAGCCTGAGTTTCAAGTGCGCAGAGCGTGCACTCTGCCTCACCGAGGGGAAGATACACAGCTCCGTGGAGTTTTGTTCGGGCCTCTGAACATGCTGTTTGAGGCCAAATGGAGAAGCCGGTGCGGGAGTGCTGATGGACCAGAAGGGCTGGGGTATGGGGGAGCCAAACTGTGTCCTGGAGCCCTGAGCCCTGCCCGGCCCCCATACCAAACATGTCCCACATTAGGGGGCAGAAGAGACCTCAGGCTGTTCCAAGATCCCCAGGTCTGGGGAGCAGCTCAGAACGTGGTTGAGCAACCGCGTGAGCCCGGAGAGTGAAGTGCGCCTCCCCGTGCCCCATGCAGACCTGGGGCCGCCTCCCAGTGCCACGGTGGCCACACGTGGACGCAGAGCCAGCCCTGCACACAGGCACGATGGTTTTAGGGAATGCCTTGTGGAGCCTGCAGACACAGGACCTGCCACCAACACCTGGTTCAGAAGGCAGACCGATGGCATCCCACCAGGAGGATTCCTCACCCACGTGAGCTTGGTAGGGACTTGGGGTGGCCCCCAGTAAGCCTGGGAGTACGGGGTCGCAGCCTGGCTCACCAGCTCGTCCGGGTGCGAGTACAAGGTCTGTACAAAGGCACCGCCGTGACGGCTACTCGGGGACCTCGTGTGGCACCGAGGGCCACGCCAGCTGCAGGGCTGGCTTGGAAATACATTTGCAAGGGTTTCTGTTTCATGCAGATGGATACCTCCACCATGTAACTGGAGTCTGTAACTGCGATACATTTGAAATAGCAAAATACCACTTCTCTGGAAGTCACTGTCTTCATTCCCAGGGAGTAGGCATCTGGGAGGCTCTGCTGCTGAGGCGTGGCATCGCGTGGAAGGCCGTGCACATCTGTGTCCTGGTGTGGAGCACGCTCATGGTTCTCATCTTAAAGGGGCGGTGTCCTGCCGGGGGACAGCCTGGGACAGGACTCGCAGTCCACGTCTAGAGGGGACAGTCCCCTGGTGTCATGGGCTTCCTGTGTCCAGTGATGCCTTGTGCTGGGTGGCAGTGGGGTGTCTGTGGCCTCTGTCTGTGAGGCTCGTGGTCTTGGTGTGGTGACTTGGATGACATTCATGTCCTGTGTGGGGTGGGGGTCAGTGCTCTGGACCGAGCTAGGACAACACAGTGCCTCTGAGACACATCGTCCCTGTGCCATGGGAGACGGTGGGGACTCAGGTCTGGGTCACGGTGTGTTGAGTGGTAGGTGCCTGAGTCGTCATCGGCCGGGTGTTTGTAGGCTGCATCGTGGGGGGCATACTCAGTATGCACTGTTGTAAACCAGCGCTCCGTCCGTGCACGGGACAGGAACTCGGGCACGATGCTGGTCCAGGGTCAGGGTCCCTGCTCTGACACGGGTGGGCTGCAGGCCCGAGCCCTGCACCAGGGGCCTGGAGCCTCAGGAGGACTGTTGGTCTGTCCCCAAGCAGGTATGTCGCGGGGGGGCAGTGTGGAGAGATGGTGTGCCCTCCACACAGCACCGGAGAGCCTGCCCCACCTTCTGCCCCAGCTGCCCATGGGGATGGGAGCCGGGCAGGGCTCAGGGCTCCAGGACACAGTTTGGCTCCCCCATACCCCAGCCCTTCTGGTCCATCAGCACTCCCGCACCGGCTTCTCCATTTGGCCTCAAACAGCATGTTCAGAGGCCCGAACAAAACTCCACGGAGCTGTGTATCTTCCCCTCGGTGAGGCAGAGTGCACGCTCTGCGCACTTGAAACTCAGGCTTTAGAAGCCAATGCAGAAACTAAGTGGCTAGGTCTTCCTGATGCCAAGTTCAATTTAGTCCAAATTTAACCAGATTGAAAATTATCTAATAAGATTAAGAAAAAATCAGTTTCTGCACAATGAGTAACTTGGTGACCTTGGTAACTTGCCAC
This sequence comes from Halichoerus grypus, assembly GCF_964656455.1. NCBI lineage: Eukaryota > Metazoa > Chordata > Mammalia > Carnivora > Phocidae > Halichoerus > Halichoerus grypus. The sequence continues at coordinate 563,438 of NC_135718.1, read as the reverse complement.
AGGCCCCTGAATGCACTCAGGATTCTCTTGTGCTTGGAGGAGACAGGAGGCTGCAGAGCCCAGAGCCAACCACGCGCTGGTCCTGCACACCCCTGGACCCGGGGAGCCGGTGAGGCCAGTGCCCTGGTGTCTAGCTGTGTCCTCCGGGGAGGCCCTCAGCCTCTGCCCCGGCTTCCTGCTCCAAGTGTGCAGGCGTCCTTCCCGACTCTCCCCATGCTGTGTCTTCCTTGAGCCCACCGGCTGCTCCCAAGCGATCCCCAACCCCACCAGGCAGACGGGATGGCTGTGCCCACCCTGGTGCTGGCCTCCTGGGGTAGCCACGTGCATTGTAAATATGTACGGCTCAGGAAATTTCAGTTCTACTTCAGTAAAGTAAACTATTTAATAGGCATTCAGCAAGAAACAAGGGAAAGGTGAGGGGGAGGGGGCCACACCGGGCCCTGCTGGGTTACTGCCTTAGCTGCCGGGGCCAGGACCAAGGACCAAGGACAGACAAGGTGAGGGTCATTGTGGACCGGAGGCGGGAAGTGCCTGGGGCCACCCTGAGAACGGGTCACCAGTGGGAAGTGAATCAAGATAAGCCTGGGACTGTGGTCTGTCTCCCGGGCCTCAGATGTGTTGGGGTCTCCTGCTGTTGGAGCTGGGGTGCACAGCAGCCTTCCTGCCTCCTGAATGCTGGGGTCTCTGGGCCTTCCAGCTTTTCCCATCTGGCCCCACACACCCTACCTGCTGATGGACCATCACCTTACGCAACTTCAGACTCAGGTCCCCCGCCCTTCTTGGCTGGGTCACAGGACAGAGTACTCACTATGGGGATCAGGGGAGAGGAGGCGGGCAGACCCTAGAGAAACAGGGACCCTGGGTGTCAGCCAGCTCCCTGGGCCTCCTGCCTGGACCCGAGCCACTTAGCTCAAGCTCTGGTGAAGGAGGGGAGGAGAGGGATGGGAGGAGAGGTAGGGTAGGGCCAGCTCAGGCCAGACCACAATGGGTTGCCCTCATGGGAAAAAGTGGGTCCTGGAGTCAGTCTATGGCCCTCCTTGGAAGGAAGGACAAAACACCAGAAGGTCCAGACCTGGGGGTGGGGGAGGGCAGGGTGGGGAAGCAGTGGGCGAGGTCCTGGGCTGGGTGCTCTGGGGCTCGTCTTCACTCTTCTGGCCTCCCTACTGTGTTCAGACAGAGATTAGGCTCGGGTCCCACTGCTGGTCAGGGACGGAGCCAGGACCTGTGAGCCGGGACCTGCCGGAGCGGACTCCACAGCCTCCTGGAGCAGCTCAAATGCGGCATAGCGTTCGGGGGCCTCCCGGATCTCCGCCCTGCTCCAGGGTCACCCAGACATCAATAAGGACATGGCTTTCTGAGCTGGTTTTTGGAAGAAATGCAGGGCTAAAGCATGGCCTGTGGGTCAGTCAGGCCATTACAGGCCCCACACAACCCAGGTGCCAGCCCAGGCTGAATGGTGGCCGCTGCTAGGCCCGGTCCACTCCCAAAAAGATCCAGCTCCACAGACAGCCGGCTCAGGCCAGGGTCTGGACAGGAGACAGACACTGGGCCAGTTACAAAGCTGGAAGCCCCTGGCTGCACTCCTCCGCTCTCCTGGGAGCAAGGGTCCAGCTGGGGCCCCACAAGCTGTGCAATAGGAGGGCTCTGCAGACACATAGCAGGACAGTCGGCAGGTCACAAGGGGTGGGGTGACGAGCCCAGGATGACCATCTGGCCCCAAGGGCCCGTCCTGGGTGAGGGAGGAGACCCTACTGGGCCCTGCAGATCTGGCCTGACCTCCTAGGGAGGGCCAAGCTGCTTGCCCTTCTATGTCCTGCACAATGTAAGTGGGGTACACAGTAGGAGCTCAGTAAATGCTTATGGAGCTGCAGTAGGGCCCACTCTGCCCAGGCCGATACCAACCACCCCGGCCCCCAGACAAGCACTTCTAGCAGGAAGGCACACACCCCACTCTGTCCCCAGACCTCGGGCTGCTGCTGTCTCCTGCTGGCCCCGTCCTGGGCACCAAACACGGGGCTGAGGCGGGTGGCTGCCGAAGACACAGGGAAGCTGCGTCCCCTTGGGGCAGAGGCTGCCGCCTAGACAGGTTTGGAGTACATGTCCCATCTTCGGGCCTCGGGGGCCTGAGCACACGCCCCTTTCCTGGGAGCACTGGGGGCCCCTGGGAAGGAGGAATTATGTCATGACATTTGTTATAGAATGAAAGTCAGACTTTAATCAAGGGGGACAATGGTGGGGTCTTGCAGCAGGGGCAAGAGATGAGGCTCACCCCCCAGTGCAGCACAGGCAGAGGGGAACAGGGAGCAGGGTGGGTCTGACCAAGGTTCTCTGCTTGGCCAAACCCCAGGCAGGCTCCCGAACCTTCTCCTGGGCCCACACCCACACTCACCAAAATAGAACCACCACCTGGCTAACCTGGAGTGAGAAGATGCAGCGGGCGGGAAAGGGCCCCCCATCCCCTGTGATGCCCTGGAGGGCGGGAAGGGAGCGACATCACAGGAGGCCCCGCTGGGAGACCCTGCTCCTTGGGAGCACCAGGGAGCCCCTGCAGCTGCGGCACGTGACCAGGGAGGGCCCAAGGGAGGCGCTGTGGGATCCAGCTCAGCACAAAATGTCGGGGCACCAAAAACTCCATCATCAAGACCGATGCACTATATTAAAAAACCTAAATCGATGTAAAACACCCCTTATGAACAGCATCCGAATCTTCAGGAAAGACAGGCTCTTCCCCCATCTCAGGCTCCAGGGCGCTGCAGGGTTGCCGGGCGATAGAAGGCAGCGCACCCCAGGGAGGGCAGCACCGGGCCCCACCGGCACGGGAGCCACGTGGGTCCAGGGGACAGGGGCGGCAAGAAGTGACCCGGCCAGGTAGGACATTCAGGGCCGACCGCGCCAAACAAAGAGCAGCCGGTGCCTCGTCTCCTGGCTGCAAACACACATTCCAGAGCCCCGGACCGGAAACTAGCAACAGGAAAGTTCTAGCTGGAGGAGAGCCCCGCCAGAAGTTTCCATCATCCCTGTCCCGACCCTGGGGCCCGAGGGCCACACTTGACAGTTTACAAAGTGCTCCATGGCTGTCCCTGCAGCCTGAGCTGGGACTCCAGGCAGCGAGGCACTGGGGGAGGGGTGACCCCCGAGAGGCTGGGGCCCCGGGACCCGCTGGGCATGCAGGACACAGACTGAATGCACAGCAGACGGCCGGGGACCACACAGGGCACCACTCGCCCCCACAACATCCATGGCAACCAGCTCAGTGATAGACTGCTTCCCTGACTCTGTCACCCTCCCACTGTCTTATAGCTCAGGACCGATGATGGGGGGAAGCCAAGCTCCCCAGCCCATCAGAGGACCCCGCCCCCAGCCTCCATCGGGCACCTGAGCCCCCTTCCCACTATGATGTCTCCCACTCCCCTGCCACACACACGTGTCATGGACCCCCAATTTGGTGCACTCTGAGGAATCAGCCCTGCTGTTCTCATCTGGGCCGGGGGGGGGCTTCCTTGATGTCCCCATGCCACGTGCCAAGCACATACTGAAGCCGGGGGGGGCTTCCTTGATGTCCCCATGCCACGTGCCAAGCACATACTGAAGACGTGTGCGGGCCAGGCGCCTCGCACACGTCACTTTTCACATGCTGATGTCACACCCTGTGAGCAGACTCAGAGGTCGAGTGACCTGCCCCGGATCACGCAGCCAGGACAGGCCAGAGCCAGAACATCCATGAACCACGTGGCCTGGCATCTAACTCCCTCTGGCCACTCCGACAGGGCAGCGCTGAGACCAGCACCCTCCCCGGCCTGGCCGGCACCCCCAGCGGCACCTGCGTGAAGGAGGGACAGATTTCCACGTGACGCACCTGTGGCCTTCTCCGCTGACTTCCTGCTGCGCGGGCCTCTCCCCCGTCTCTGTCTGCTCCCCACGGGTTGCACACCCTCACATCCTGAGCAGCGGGGGCCCCAGTGACTACCAGCGCCGGCAGACACATGGGTGTGGGCAGAGTGATGTGGAGGGAAGTGGTGTCAGTCACGTTCTTAAGGCAAAGCCCTTCCAATTCTCCAGACTGAGCTAAAGACACCAGGCTGAGCAAAGAGCACTCTCTCACTTCCTACAGACGCAGCAGAAATTGAGGCAGGTGAATACAAATGTCTGGACTATTCATAAACACGCGGAATTCGTTCCAGAGCTGTATGAAAACGTCAGCCTCAGACCCGGGGGGAGGCCAAGAGCACTTCCCAGAAGAGACGAACCGGCACATCACGGCCAACCGTCCTCAGATGTTGTCAAGGGAAAAGCCGACCTGGTATTTGGGGGTAAATGATAAGACGAACTCCTGGTAGAAAAGGAAAAGCCCGTTCCCAAGCCTGGCATTGAAAACGCTGACTGTCAGTGGCCGAGTGGACCTCTGGGGAGGCCGCGGAGCTCGGCCTGGGTCCTGGGGCTCTGTGAAAATGTCACCAGAGCCATGGCCCGCGGAAGCTTTGGGAAAGCCGGGGAGGACACATCATAGGACGTCCACAAAAGGAAGACACCTGCGTGCAGTTTGGAGCAAAGAGGAGAGGGAGACGCCAGGACAGAAGGAATGCGCAGGCCCGGGGCTCCCACCAGCGCTGCGGGGCCCAGGGCCCCGCTGCCCCAGGGCTCCCAGGCTTCCGGACTGCCGCCTGTGCTCATCAGCGTCTGAGTCCCAAGTCTTTTCATCTTTTTCTGAGAAACATTTCCCACTGAAGTGAGTGAAATGGAGTATTCTGCTAGTTTTTAAGAAACAGAAGCATCTATCCAGGAAAGGTGACAGCATTTTAGCATTTTATTTATAGGGACCCACCGTGTAAAATCAATTTTGCCCTTCATGCATTAGGGAAGAGCATAGCCAATAAGCTCCTGGCAACGTCTCATTTAAACCGGGCTTAGTTGAATTTATTCTGGAACTTTGTTTTTAAAGATCAATGTTTGTTTATAATGGACTAGTGTTAGTCTACTGGCCAAGGAATCTCGAGGGGCCCTGCCTCACGAAGGAATGAACTAACCTTATGTTACAGAGTGACCATCGCCCCCCTCTCTGGGTGCAGGGGGTCCCAATAACCCATAAAAGCCCTGTTTGAAATTCGGTTCCATGAATAGCAACAAGGAAAAGAGCTCTAGTTCCCAGGCAAGGTGCTCCCTGCTTACAAACCCAGGACAGGAGCTCCAGCCGGTTCCCAGCTGCAGAGAAGGCTCACCCTCGCAGGGACCCTCCAAATGCACCCCAAAGCCCACGCTGAGTAACTGAGGGCTTCTTAATTACAGAGCATCTTGAGCAATGGAGGAGGGGGAGACGCGCCAACAGTAACTGTGGGGCAGGAGGCATCTGGCGCCGCCAACTCCCCCCCCCCCCCCTGCACAGGCAGTCCCCACCCCACCTGCCACCGTCTGGCGTTGGAATGTCAGAGTCAGGCCCTGAGACGCCCACGCCTGCATTTGTCCTTGGCAGAAATCATCCTGAATAGCATGCAGTGAAAACACAAGAAAACACGCTGCAGTGGATTTTGATCATTAAACCTGCAATTGGCACAGCAGCAGCAGCCAGCTGGGGAACCGGGGGGGGGGGGGGGTGCGGGCTGCTGGGCCCGGGAGCTCCAGTCCACACCTGGGCCGTCACGGGAGCCAGCCCACACCCCACAGGACGGTCGTCCCGGCTGCTCATAACTGCACAAACGAGGACACTCACTGGCCAGGGTTCTCCTGCCCAGGGAACAAAAGCCCCCAGCCGTGGGCTGCACACACTCCCCCAGGGGAGGGCCCTGCCTGCCCCGGAAGGCTGCTTTCTGAAGCTTTCACAGCTCAACGGAAACACACACCTGCACAGCCCGCCTAAGCACTCGCCCAGAGCAGCACGGGGCAGGCCACGAGCCAGGGGCTGCGCCCGGCACCGCACTCCAGGGCATAGACCGTGCTGCTCTCAGCCCTCGCAGAGTTCCCAGTCCAGCAAACAGGCTTGCAGGGGTGCTAACAGGGTCTTTATGGTTACAGGGCCAGCTCTGAGGACACTGTGGTGGGTAGAATTGTGTCCCCAAAATGACATGTTGAAGTGCTAACCCTGGGCACCTGTGAGTGTGACCTTATTTGGAAATAAGTGCTTTGTAGCTATAACACAATATGACTTGTGTCTTTATGGAAAAGGGGACAGCCAGAGTAATAGCCACAGAGTAACAGCCACAGAATGACAGCCACAGAGTAACAGCCACAGAATGACAGCCACAGAATAACAGTCACAGAATGACAGCCACAGAGTAACAGCCACAGGATGACAGCCACATAGTGACAGCTAGAGTGACAGCACAGACTATTAGGAGGGCTCAGGCTCCCCCAACAGAAGCCACGTTAGTAATCCATGGTCCTTGGGTGTGTGTTCCCATCCCCAGAACAAATATGGACGTCTATTTCACCGAAAGACTTCAAGACTGTAAAATAAGTCTTATGGTCCCTGGAAACAAACAAACAAAAAAAACGTTTAAATTTTCTTATTTATTGAATATTTGATTTACTAAAACCTACATGTGTATTTGTTGCAAAGAAGTGTGATGGGGGGGGCGCCTGGGTGGCTCAGTTGGTTAAGCAACTGCCTTCGGCTCAGGTCATGATCCCGGAGTCCTGGGATCGAGTCCCACGTCGGGCTCCCAGCTCAGCGGGGAGCCTGCTTCTCCCTCTGACCCTCTCCCCTCTCATGCTGTTTCTCTGTCTCTCTCTCTTTCTCTCAAATAAATAAATAAATAAATAAATAAATAAATAAAAAAGAAGTGTGATGGGGGAACTATAGAAACTTTCAAGCATGAAAAGATATCACAGTAGGATAAAATTCTGGCCAAAATTTGATGTCTATAATAAGTTTAAGGGAAAATGTTCTGATGAAGATTTTGGACTGGTAAAGAACATGTTTATGTGATTTTTTTTTTTTAAATGACTGACCTTGGGCATCAAAACCATTTTGGTATTGGGGCGCCTGGTTGGCTCAGGTCTGTGGAGCATCCGACTCCTAATCTTGGGATGGTGAGTTTGAGCCCCACGCTGGGTGTAGGGCATACTTAAATGTAAAAAAAAAAAAAGCCCAACATTTTGGTAATTAGCTTCTTGGATACATTGACAAGAGTAACAGCTTTACTCCAAAATATCAGTATTTACCACACCAGAAATTCCATTCCTTGCAATTATTTACATTTGTGATTTCTTACAAAATTTAAATGTTGACTTCAAAATGTGCAAGCAGTTTGACAACTTTTCAAAATTCATTCAGGGAAAATGAGAGCCAAGACTCTGAAGACCCCCGCTCCGTTCACATCAGCCACAGACTGGTCAGGCTGAGCTCTGACTACACGCCTTAAGACAGGAGGGAGCCCCCCCCTTACAGGAGACCTGGGGCTCGGAAGAACGAAGCAAAGTCCTGCCAGTGTCTGAGTAGGACAAGGGTCCAGAGACAAGCATGGAACTCTGCAGGAGACAGCATCCGTCAGGGGTGTTCGGACCTGGCACTGATCAGGAGCAAGGTCTGTGGACGGCAGAGGCCAGAGGCAGGGAGGGCAGCTCAGGCCAGGATCTACAGAATGGAGGGTCTTGCAGGGAAGTGAGGTGGGGCAGACAGGTGAGCAGAGTGTGCTCTGCGGGGTCAGGGACCACTAAGAAGACCAGGGCACCACACGTCATGGCCTCACTGTGGAGCAGGATTCTGACGTCACCCGTGGGTCCTCAGGAAGAAGGCGGGCCGGCTGGGCGTGTGCAGGACATACTGGTGTGGGGGGAGGGGCAGGCATGCAGGCCAACGCTGAGAGGCCATTCCAGTGTCTGTTCGTGAGGATTCTTGGCACAGTTTGAAACTGGGTTGGGAGTTAACTTTGAATGGACACCCAGGGGCTACTTGGATGTCCTCACACATATGTAGGCTCATCAGCTCTGGAAGATCTGGAGTGCCTAATCAAGACTTGCTCTGATGTTAAGAATCATGCCTCATCCAACCACATTAATGAAGCCTCTACTTATGTTCAAGGTACCAGAACACAGGGCCAGTACCAAATCCTTTCTTGGAGCAAAGCTTACAAAAGCAAGCAAGTATGCAAACACTCAGACTAACAAAGCTTCCACTGGAGATGACATCATGCCACTGAACAAGGAAGACTAAGGACCACAAACTTACAAATGAAAGCAGGGGGGTAAGAGAAGGACGTGCGGGGTGGCCCCATGGGCTCCCCCTTGGCCCTTCCGCACTGGTCCATGCTCCCCCTTGGCCCTTCCGCACCGGCCCATGCTCCCCCTGGGCCCTTCCGCACTGGCCCATGCTCCTGGTCCCCCTCCACGGAGCAACAGTCTGCCTGACCCAGGAGATGGGAACTGCCCACATCAACAGCCTGCATGTTCTGCATTTTACCCAAATTGGATGCATCGTCAAATAGACGATGTGTCATTAGACCCAGAACACTTGAAATACGATGAATGCTCCTCAGAAGTGGGATTATCTTTGCCCCTCCCATTCAGTGCCTAAGTGCCCATCCTAAACCCTGCGCCCTCAGCCAGGTGCACAGTGACCAGAGAGCCAGGTGACAAAGCCCACCTCCACGAGGTCCCTGCAGCTCGGCCTTTGTGCCCCCACGAAGGACACTTAGTCTGGGTGGTGAGTAAGGGCTGGCCACATCCAGGCCTCACCAGCCTGCCCCCCCCAACCCTGCAGCAGACGGACCCGGCAGCCAGGGTGCCCAGCTCTGTGGACTGGGTCTGAGGGTGGGGGTGCAGCCCAGAGCCCACCGGCCTCCCTCTGCCTCCTTCTGAGGCCCTGTGTGGTGCCCACAGGGACAGCTCAGACAGCTGGCCCACATCCCACAGCTGTGAGGTGGCTTTTCTCCGGCTCCCGCTACCTCCACCCACCCAGCCCTGGCTGCTACTCTGAGCTTTTCAGCACCCCCAGAAGGGGAAAAACTGCACCCAATTTCAGCTTAGTTGACTCGGGTGGGTTCAAGGACCAGCGTTTTGCACAGGATGAGGCTGACCACCCAGCTACCAGCTTGAGGCCTATTTCTCCCGTGACTTGCGTGCCCCCACATGCTTGGGCGTCACGTGCCAGGGCCCAGGGTCACAGTGACCTGACCCAAGCACAGGATATTGGGAATTAGTGTCCCAGTGAACGCTTGGACTTTGCATGCCTTGCCACAAGCCCTGGCTCATTCACACAAGGAGCATTTATGGAGCGCCTGCTGTGTACCTGGCCAAGCAAGGCTGTGAGGATAGGGCTGGCCACATGTGGAAGCTGAGAGCCTGGCCAGTAGCATCTGCTCTCCTATGGGGCTCTGACCCAGAGCTCTGCTGGGAGGCGGGAAAGGACCATGCCCACCTCCTGTGGAAAGGCTGGTAGGGGTGCTGTCTGGCCCTTTGCCAGGGTTGGGAGAGTATCCCGGATGTTCAGACAACCATGGGCCCCAGCTTGGGGCAAGGCTCGCCCCGTGCTGGAGCAAGTCCAGCCACTGGGCCATAAATGGGGGAACGAAGGGGTTAATCGGGAGACAGCGGAACCGCTTAATTGTGGGGAGGGGCTGTCTGGTCTTTGGGGCTCCTTTGCCCCAGGGCTGGCTGGCAAGGTCGGAATGAAACCGTAATCGTGGCTCCCAGCACGGCATCCACGAGACCCTGGCTCAAGGGAGGAGGCAGGCCAGACCCCAGCTGCTCAGACGGGCCCTGGCGGGTCTCCAGCCCCTCTCTCCCCTCCCCGCTCCCCCACCCCCAACCGCGAGCCTCTGAGCCTCTGCAGCCGCCACCCCCAACGGAGACTGCGGCAGCCCCGCCCCTAGGCGGCGGGGGAGGGGCCGGAGGGCCCCGCGGAGAGTCTACGCCCCACCCAGAGCCCTCCTAGCAGGGGACCACGGCCCTCGATCTCCGGGGGCCCAGGGGGGAGCACAGCCAGGCAGCAGCCTGCGGGGGCGTCGCTCAGGACACCGGCCACACAAGGGGCCCCGCCCCAAACGGTGCCCGCCGCGCACAGGCCGAGCGGCCTACAGAAGGCGGCCGACGTCCCCGAGAGACGGAGTCCCCAAGAGCGCGCAGCCCCCAGTCGTGCCCCAGCGCCCGCCAAAGTGAGCAGGGCCTTGCGAGGGCCGGGACCCCCGGTCCTCCCCGGCACCGGGTCCCCCGCTCGGGTGACACTGCGGCAGGCGCGCGGGCGGCACGCCGAGGGCGGGGCCGCGGGGGGGGCGGGGGGCGGGCGCGTTGCCATGGCGGCCGGGCGCGCGTAGCCGGAGCCGGAACCCAAACCGGAGCCCGAGCCCGAGCCCGAGCGGCGCGCGGAGCGGGAGCCCGAGCCGGAGCCGAACCCGAGCCGGAGCCCGAGCCGAACCCGAGCCGGAGCCCGAGCCGAACCCGAGCCCGAGCCGGAGCCGAACCCGAGCCGGAGCCCGAGCCGAACCCGAGCCCGAGCCGGAGCCGAACCCGAGCCCGAGCCGGAGCCGAACCCGAGCCGGAGCCCGAGCCGAACCCGAGCCCGAGCCGGAGCCGAACCCGAGCCCGAGCCGGAGCCCGAGCCGAACCCGAGCCGGAGCCGAACCCGAGCCGGAGCCCGAGCCGAACCCGAGCCCGAGCCGGAGCCGAACCCGAGCCCGAGCCGGAGCCCGAGCCGAACCCGAGCCGGAGCCCGAGCCGAACCCGAGCCCGAGCCGGAGCCCGAGCCGAACCCGAGCCCGAGCGGCGCGCGGAGCCGGGCGCAGGGCCCGCGGGAAGGCCGAGGCCGGGCGGGCGCGGCGGGCAGGGGCGCCGGCCGGAGCGCGAGGCCCCCGGCGAGGGCCAGTCCGAGGCGCCGCCGGCGCGCCAGCCCGATGCAGGCCATGGACACGGCCGCGGCGGATTTGTACGAGGAGGATGGCAAGGACCTGGCGGGCTACGACTTCGAGCCGCTCCCCACTCTGCCGGAGGACGAGGTGAGCCCCGGCGCCCGCGGTGGGTCCTGCCTTCCCCCACCTTCTAGGGAGAGTCGGGGGGAAGGTGCCGCCGCCCCCCCAGGTCTCCTGCCCCTGGCCCAGGTCTTGGCAGCCGCTCTCAGCAACCCCGCACCGTCCTTTAGCATTTGCTGGGAGACGCCAGGCCCCCTGGAATGCCACATGGGACAGCGGTGGGTGGGTGGTCACTGAAGAAGTTGGTGCCCTGTGGGGTGGGGGGCTGGGGGGCTCCTGACTATAAATGTTGGATGGATGAGTGCGGTTTGGGGCATCGTGAGGGGGAGGAGGGGAAGGAGGGGGATGGCTGTTTTCCTCCTTGCCAGCACCCTAGGAGGTCAGCTGGAGCACCAGCCAGCAGAGCCCAATCCGGCCAGCAGGTTCAGGAGCTGGGGTGGAGGTCTGGGAAGCCCCCCAGAACAGAGGGCTGCTTCCTGCACAGAGAGGACAACAGGGGCCTCCACTCAGGATCCTGAGTCCTGAGGCATCCCCCTACCCAAGGCTCAGAGGGACCAGCAGGCTCGATCACATGGAGCTTCTGGTCATGCACTGGACAGGTGCCCACAGAACCAATTTGCCTGTAACTCTGGCTTCCCTAGCACACCCCACAGGCTGTGGCTTGGGGTCAAATGAACAAGACAGGTCCCTCCATGTGATAGGTGACCCCAGAGGATGCAGCCACTCCCAGGAAGACCCAAGGCTATGGGGTCTGGGGGGATGAAGAACCTTCCGCGCCTCCAGCAGGCAAATGCCCCAGTCTCCGGGCTTCTGTGCTCACAGCTGAGGAATGCTGGCATCGTGCAGCCATTCATGGGATGGGCTGTAACCAGCCTGGTGCTGATGAAGACCCTCCGACACCCACCTGGGCAAGGCTGGCGGCCAAGAGTTAGACATGGCCACCATCCTCCTGGAGTACGTCAGGGGGTTCATAGGGGCCGCAGCTGCAGTCGCCAGGGTCTTCCACCTCTGCCTGCCCCCCAGGTTCTGGAGGAGAGCTGGCTATAAGGATGGAGCTCATGCTGGGGAAGCACCATCTTGGGCAGCAGAGTCTGCCATAGGAAGCGGGGGGCTGGCTGGCCAAGAGCCTCTGAGGCTGTACCTGAGGGCTGGTGTTCCCTTCCCCCCGCAACCCGCCACCGCCATGGTGGCCTGGATTTGGTGAGAGGCAAGGCTGCAGAGAGGAGAAGCAAGAGAATGAATAAGCCTTTGGGCATCTCCATGGCTTTGATGGAAAATGAAAGGGTGCACCCAGCTCACAGCCGTCAGAGTCTCCCCCAGAAGACACATTTCAGTGTATCCATTAGAAGACTCACCTCCAAAATCACCATCCAAAGCAGACGTAGAACGTGGTTCTTCCTGCAGAACCTTGTTGTGTCTGCCACCCACACTGAGGGCCTCCTTTGTGCCCCGTGCAGAGTCAGCGGCTGGTGCCAAATAAACAGAACAGCAGGGCCAGGACCCAGACCCAAAGCTGGGTCCCTGCCCATGGTCTGTACTCCTGTGTGCACTGGTGCCTTCTCTGGGTTGGGGTTCCCTCATGCCCCTCTGGGTCGGAGCAACCCCCCGGCTGTGCACAGTGCATAGGGCTGGGGGTTTCCATCGCCCCATGACCGAGGCCTCCAGGGGAAGTGGGATGCCACTGCATTAGCCGTGTCCACTGGGAAAGCGCGGATGGGCCCTTCGAACTTCTCCACCTTTTCTGGGAGACAGAGACACTGTCTTTGGGTATGCTCCCATAAAACTGGAAGCCTGTCCAGGCTTGAGCCTTGGAGCCAGACCGATGTCCCGTACCTGCGAACACACTGGTCCAGACTCGATGCTTCCTGCACACACTCTGTTGGCGTTGAAGGTTTTAGGTCTCCATCAGACACGTGACTGTGCCTGCTGCAGCATATTATAGAGCCAGGCTGCATCTGAAAAGCCATCCTGTGAGATGAGGGGGAGCCAGGCTGCATCACCAGCCAGGGTGGGCCACGCTGCTGCAACCCCTGGACAGAGGCAGGCCGGAGGAGACCCAGGGCAGCTCCCACAGAGGGACGGCGGGGGCCGGACCCGGGACGCGGACAGAGGAGTTCACAGTTTGACCGCTGATCATAACAACAGCCCATACAGCAAGGTCAAGGCACAGGACCCTATCCCCCCTGCCCAGGAGCCCCTTGGAATGTTTCTCTGGTTGTAACCCCGGAGAAAATCCAAGTGGCCAGTAAACATATGAAAAATGCTCAACTTCATTATCATCAAGGAATGCGAAGACACCCACCATGAGGGCCTCTCAAGTGCCAGTTGGCAAGAATAAAAACTGGGCAGTGGCCGAGTCGGCAGGGACTGGTGTGGCACCGGACACCCCCTTGCCGGAGTGAGTGTGCGTGGAACAGCCTCTCTGGAAAGCAGCTTGGCATTTGATAGTGGCCTGGAAGATGGCTGCTCCCTGTGTCCCAGCAGCTTCACTCTGGGTGCGTGCCCCGGAGAGCTCTCTTAGCCGGAAACCCCCCGGGGCAGGTGGTGAGTGGGCCTCAGGTCCTGGAGGTTGTCGCCCAGCCCAGTCTCTGGCTTCCTGCAGGTGGTGACCCTGCACGGGTACCAGCAAAGGACATGGATGAGGGATCAGGAAGAGCAGCGGCTGTAGGAGGGGTGGGTGCCGGGCCTCCCGGAGGCCGGTGGTGCCACCTTCAGGGGCCTGCAGGGGACAAGGACAGGGGCGGGCTTGGAGATGAAGATGGTGCACCGGTTTGGGCCCGGGGGCAGTGTGTCTCCTGGTCCCTAGACTCTCCTGAGTTTTAAGGAGCCTTCTCATCCCTTCCACATTCAGAGAGCACCTCCCCAGCATTTGTGGGCTGGGCGCTAGGCTGGGCCCAGGGATTTGGAGGTGGGGGGGGTCCGTGTTGCCGCCGAGAGTAGCCCACAACTCGGGGGTGCCCTGTGAGGAAGCAGATACTCCCACTGAGCCCTGCTGGGTCCATGTGAGGCTGCTACCCAAACAGCACCGAGCTGCAGACAACTGGGAAGCCAAGGAGAGCTTCGTGGTGGGCGATAGTTATGAGTTGGAGGGGGGCACTTTAGGGCCAGGGGTAAGACCCCCAACAGGGTACTCTGCAGAGCCTCCCAGGCCTGGGGGTCTGGCAGGTTGAAGGAACCTGCCGGCAGGCCCGGAGATTGTCAACAACTGTTCTCAGCAGTGATCTGGGTTTCGTGTTGGCAGTTCCTACTAGAATGCTCCAAGGTTGAAAACATTAATATCTAAGAGTACATTTGAAATCTGCAAGAGTGATCCATGGGTCCCCGTGGGTCCCCGTGTAACCCTGGCTCACACACTGTTTCTGAAGGAGGGCAGCGGGGTGTCTTCAAGGCACAGAATCTCCTGGATGGGCACACTTTGCCATAACTGGACAAGGGTCTTCCGGTGGGAAGCCAGCCCTGCCCTCTGAGACCCAGGGACTGGCTGATGAGGGGCTGCCCTGGGGAGCCGCCCGCCCTGAGGGGTGCCCTTCCTCCTGGCCCGCATAGGGTAAAGTTTGCGCCTGCAGGATCCCTAGGGAAGGACAACTCTTTCCTGTCCTGCAAGGACCGTGACTTAGGTGACCCTCACCCTCAGGCCTACCCCACATCCCACCCAGGCAGCGCCTTGCTGGGGGACGGAGAGGGGTGGGGTTCCTGGACCCAGGGCCCCGCACAGAAGACTAGGTGGGTACTCAGGAGGTAGAGCCACCAGAGGCTGCCCAGCAGTGACAAGGTCAGGCCGCGTTGGCGGCGGCAGGGACAGCTGCTGTGTAGGAAGTCATGATGCGTCCGGCCTGCCACGGGCCCTCATGGGTGGTGGGCATGTGGGTGCCCCAGAGCTGGGGCTACAGACAGGCATCAGTGGGCGCTGGGGCCGGCTTTACTATTCATAGCGTGTCACCTCCTTCTGAAATGTCTGCCTCAGCCAGTGATGCTCTTGTCCATCCTGCCCAGACCCTGTGGTGTCCCCGGGGCGTGCAGGGCCGACCTGGCAGCGAGGCTCAGAGCCCCAGGGCCCCGGAGGTGAGCACCACCGTGCAGGATGCCCACGTGGCTCCCGTCTGTTGGGGTGGCCCAGGGGGGTGGGGGCGTCCCTGGGATTCTGGTGGAGATGGACTGAGGAGGTCTGAGCAGCAGCTACAGGCTTCCCGGTCTCTCGTCCTTGTTCCTGCCAGTCCACCAGCCAAGTCTCATCCCGTCCGCCCTCCTTGGGCCACGGCTTCAGGCAAGGGAGGGTCATTCCTCCAGCCAGGGTGAACTGGAAGGGTGGGTATCAGGTCCCAGAGGACAGGGGACCATGGGGTCCATGGTTCAGGGTCCCCCAGCACTTGGTGAGACGCCCCCCAATCTTGGTGTGCCCAGGAGAGCCAGCGGCAGACCTCGGCTCTGTCCTGGAACCACGCCGGCTGAATCCTGCCTTCCCCGCAGAACAGCTGGGTTTCAGAGGGGCCGAGAGCATCTTGTCTGTGAATCGGGGCTTCAGCCATGCACAGGAAGCAATGACTCAGGACCCACAGATTCGCTCTATGAAGTCACGCAGACAGTCCCCCCATTTAGATGCTCACACCGTGAATAGGCACTGGGGCTCCCCCCCACAGGGGCATCTTCCACTGGACAGGGCGGTGGGGAGGGGCCTTGAACAGGAAGCCATGCCCCGTGAGATGCCCCGTGGGCACCCCTGGCCTGGGCCCCCTTCTCTTGGGGAGCTCCCACAGAGGGGCGGCGGGTGCCAGACCCAGGTCATGGACAGAGGAGTTCACAGGTGGACGGCTGATCATAACCACAGACAACCTCCAGGACCTGGGGCAACAGCTGCGTGAGCGGGCGCGTGCGGCCGGGGGAGGCGGCCACCAGCAGGCCGTCAACAAGGCCCCTGCAGTGGAAGCTGGCTCAGACTCACAGTGTGGGCTAGCTTTCTTCTCCTAAATAGCACAAAACCACAGGGTCTCTGGGTTGTTTATTAGCGTGTGCCTGTGTGCGCGTGTGCATGTGTGCACGTGTGTGTGCATGCACGTGTGTGTGCATGCACGCACTCCCAAGACGCCCCTTTAATGGGCCCCACAGGCACATCCTGGGGAGTCCCAGGGTGGTGCATAGCGACCCCTAGATTGAGCCAAATCAGAAAGACCTTTTATCCGTGACCCTCGGGAACACGGCAGGGAGATGGGGAAATTGAGATTTCCGGGTTTGCTAGCCCCCTCCACACCCCAGTCTAATCTGCTTTATGCTCTCATTCTCCTTTTAAAACTCCCAGACCACCTTCCCCACAGGGGTGCACATATTTCTGGAGGCTGGCTGGCAGCTCTCTGCTCTTGCATCTGCATGAACCCCGTGGCCCCTTCTTCCTGAACCAGCTTCCAACGGGCTGTGCTTCCCTCATCCATCTACCCCACAGAAAGAGCTAGAAGGGCCTGGGGGTGATGTGGAGGCCCAGTCCCGGGGTCCCCCTCCCATCACCCCCCCCCTGCTGAGCCCAGAGGCTTGGCCAAGATGCCCACGGGACCCACTCCCTGATTTATTTTCTCTCTCTCTCTCCTTCCTTCCTTCCTTCCGCTCCTTGTCCCCTTTGCCTGTAGTTGTGGGGATCCCTTGCAATGCAGGTGGGGGAAATTCGAGGGCATGAGCTAGGAGACTTCATGCCCAGACAGCTTGGCCGCACTCGGAGAACAGTCCTGTGTGCTGGGAGGGGTGGGGCGGCTGAGGCTGGAGACAGGAGGGAGCTCAGTCTTCTCACCATCTCCCCTGCTCCCCCTGCTCTCCACGCCCTCTCCTGACCCCCTGCGTGCTCCCTGCAGGCTCCAGCTCCCCCGTGCGGGCCTGTGGAGCACAGACACATGGGCACAGAGAGTGCCTAGGGCGTCGGACAGCAGGCCAGCTGAGGGTGTGTGATGTGTGAGAATGCGTGTGTGCACAAACGGGCACAAGTGTGTGTGAGTGTGTGTGTGTGTGTGAACACACGGAGTGTATGTGAGTCAGTATGGGGCGTGTGTGAGTGTGGGATTGCACAACTGTGCATTCGAGTGGAAGTATGGGTAGTGAGTGTGTGTGTGTGCGTGAGCTGTGTGGCTCGACCACGGAGGGTGCGTGAACTCATACGAGTGTGTGTGGAGTGCGGACGTGTGTGAGTTCATGCGTCTGTGACCGTGTGAGAGTCGTGTGCGTGAGTCCACGTGGTGTGTGCCAGGATGCGTGCACGCGCAGGGGAGGTGTGTGCACGCACGACGATGTGCGAGGGCGTGGGTGTCAGGCGCGTGTGTGCGTGTTGGTGACACGGTCACCACTGAGCTCGGTCAGATCTGAAGGGGGAGCCCAGCACGGGGAGGCCTGGGATCTGGCTGCGCAGGAGGGACCACGGTGACTTCGGGTCCTCTGTGTGCACGGCCCGGAGCTCAGGTCTGGGCCGCGGCTCCGCCGTCATGTCCGGCGTTCCTGTGTGTCCCGTGGTCCCGTGGTAGGCTCACACCACGTTTGCTCTGTTGCGGGCACCACGCTGCTTCTGTACGTACTGACTCACGTCCACCGGTGCCCATGCCTTGCTCACCTGCGTACGACCTAAAAAAGTGAAGGCCGTCAGCATGCCCACCGAGCCACGTGGGAGCCGGGGGGTCGGGGTGCGGGGAACCCGGCTGGACCCGGGGGCTGTGGGAGGCCGTGATTTCTGGCACAAAGAACCAGGTCCCGGCCCCCGGGGCCGACACCGGCTCCCAACAGCACGCTGGTCGTTCTGCCAAATGCCCTGTGGCTTCTGGCATCCAGGGGACTGTGGGGCGGGTGACTTTCTGGGTGGTTTTTTTAAAGCCTTTGCCCACAACCCCGTTTCTGACGTAAAGTGAAACACCGCCGCGCGTTGTCTGCTTCCCTCGAGTCGGTCTCGACGCCGTGGCGCCAGGCCTTTCCCGGGGACGAGGGCCTGCTGCTGCCTGGGTCTGTCCCCACACCTGCCTCAGCTGCGGCCTATCTTGGCAGGAGAACGTGTCCCTGGCCGACATCCTGTCGCTGCGGGACAGTGGCCTCAGCGAGCAGGAGGCGTGGGCCGTGTGCCTGGAGTGCAGCCTGTCCATGAGGAGCGTCGCCCACGCGGCCATCTTCCAGACCCTGTGCATCACGCCGGACACTCTGGCGTTCAACACCAGCGGGAACGTGTGCTTCATGGAGCAGCTCAGCGGTGAGCCTGGGGCGGTGGCGGGGGCGGCAGAAGGTGCCTTTGGGGAGAAGGTGGACACAGGGTCCCGCCCCGGACCCCCGGATCGCAGCGGCTGCCCTGGTGGGATCTCCAGCCCCAAGAACCGCTGAGGGAGAAGGAGGTGGGAGGCTCCCACGGGCTGTGTCACAGCTCCTGCAGGGGACCCGCGTGGGGCCCGCCAGCCCTGAAGCCGCCGGCCCATGGTGAATGGTTGTGGGGCATGAGGCCGAGGGCGTGGTGGCCAGCGCAGGGGGCCCCCCGCTGCCTGCCCAGCCTCCAGGGTTCCCGCAGCCCCTCCCCTGCTCCAGGGAGGGCCAGAGCGGACCTCCCGACTTTCCCCAGCTGACTCCTTCAGTCCCCTTCTCTGGGAGGCCGGGAAAACCCTTCTCCTTCCTCCTTGGACAGCTTCCCCGGGCTTCCCGTGAAGAACGAGGTCTTCCTGTTCAAGCACTGTTTCCTCTGACCCGGTCGCCTGGGACGCCAGGACGGAAGGGGCCCCTGGGGAGCGGGAGGCCACAGCTCCTGCCCGCCTGGCTTCCTCCTCCCCATTGGGCCTTGTGCGTGTGTGATCAGAGGCCTTCTCTTTTCCTTCCCCAGATGACCCCGAGGGTGCCTTTGTGCCCCCCGAGTTCGATGTGACCGGGAACACCTTCGAGGTGGGTGGCAGCAGGCGGGGGCACCTGCGTGCAGGGCACGGGCTGGGCTCGGGGGGCTGCCTTCGGGGCACCCCCACCTTTGTCAGACTCGGGGTCCCCGGCGGCACCGTAAGCTCCAGTGGCCGCTTGGTGTGTGGACGCGTGCTTGTCATTATAGTTGTCGAGGATGTTTCCCGGGTGTGAACATCACTGTATTTCATGTGTTAAAAGGTCCTGAAGTTGCTAGTGGTGGCTGGTGGGGAAGCACAGCGTCTCCGAGGGAAAGAGCGGGGCAGTGGGATGGCAGCACCCGGCAGAGACACGTGGCCTGTGGGCGATACCCCGAGGCAGCCGCGCTACCTCGCTCTGGGCTCAGGTCACCACCCCCTGGGCACCCCTGTGTGCATGCCGGGGAGCGTAGCTGGGGGGCACCAAGAATGGGGTGGAGGACCCCGCCCGGCCCGCCTCTCCCCTGAGTGCCGCGCTGGGCTCCCCCAGATCGCCGTTCACAGCTCCCACCTCCATGGAGCCTGCAGTCTGAGGTGGGCGGAGAAAAACAAATCAATCATTAACGAGTAATTACAAACTCAAAAATTTCAGGGAAAACCCATTAGCTTAGTGACGTTAGGTTAAATTTTAACCCCAAAATAAGAGTTTTGGGATTGGCTCCTCCTCTGCTCTACTTTACTTTACCTTAAACTAGCATCCAGCCCCTTCCCCTGAGAGGCCCTCATCCACGCTCCAGTGGCAGGCAAGACCGCAGGGCCCTGGGTCGCTGGTGGATCGGGTCTCTGATTCCCTGGACCTCGGGGGCCAGAACCAGAGCCCAGGTGGTCTTTGGCTTGGGGCAGCTCCCAGCCCTGGTCCATGCACAGACTTCCTTAGTTTACCTGCATGTTTAGCACCAGAACCGACATGAAACTAAAGCCCTGGAATAACAAGCGTCCTCCCAGTGCCGCCCGCCTCCGTGCCGCCGGGCTGTTCCTAAAAGCGGTGTTGTTTGGTGTGTGCTGGTTTTCACATTCGAAGAAGAGTGTCGCCACACGTTATCTTCTGGAACTTTCTCTTACGTGTTTCTGGACGATGCGCCTGAACCCAGCGGGAGGTCACGTGTAGCCCATGGCTCATGGGAGCATTGGTGCCGCCCTGCACAACCTTGGTGCATCTGGGCAGGAGCTCCTCCCAGGTGTGGACCCGGCCACGGGACGGCCACACGGCGGGGCAGGCGGTGTTCCACGGTCTCCAACGGTGGCTGCACCAGAGTGCGCTCCCGCCAGCAGGTGCCACGGACCCCCAGCTCCATGTGGCTGAGAAGGCCCATTTTCCATGCAGTCATTATGCTTTTCTTCATATATTTCCACCCATTTTGTCAGGATGGCAATGTCTCCTCTACAATGTGTCTTCACGCTGTCCGTAAGACGGCGAGCGGTTCTCAGGACCCTTCACACTCCTGAAAATGACTGAGTAGCCAGAGAGCTTTCCGTGGTGCAGGTTAAGCCTACCAGTGTGTGTTACAGATTAAACTGAGACACCTGCAAAATGCTTACCTATGAGTTCATTTAAAAGCAATTATAAGCCGTTGCATGTTAATACACAACATATTTTTATGAAAAATAACAGTATTTTTCCCAAAAAACACAGTGAAAAGAGTAGGGCTGTTTCAAGTATCTGCCCACCCTTTAATGTCGGGCTCTGTGGAAGCCAGCTGGTTTTCATGGCAGCTCCGCCCTTGGCGAGGTCCCCATTGGGGTGTCCCTGGAGCAGAGCCTCTGGAAGGTCTGGGGTGCACTCGGCTGGAACAAGAGCATCGGTCTGGCGTGCTGAGGGTCGTCCGCCTTGGGAACCACACTGTCGGGAGGGCCACTAAAGGGCCTCCTATGAGGGAGGAGGTCTCTCCAGTTTAATGGAGTCAAGTTTATTCATGTTTTCTTTGTTAGTATTTTTTGTACCTTAAGAGACCTTCCCAACTCCAAAGTCTAATGGAGGTTTGCTGATATCTTCTACTAGGAATTTAAAAATTTTGTTCTTCACATTCAAACTGCTTGAAGATGACTTTTCTCGGTAGTGTGAGGTAAGGACCAGGTTTCCTCCCTTTCCGTGTGGATACCCATTCCCGCGGATGCTGGCCACGGGTGCACACACAGCAGGGCCGACGGCAGGGTGGGCCCGTCCTCTCAGGGAGGACGCCCGCTCCTGTCCTTCCTCAGAAGTGTTCTCACTATTCTTGGCCCTCTGTTCTTGCACATAAGTGTTAGAATGAGTTATCCAGTTCCAGGAAAAGCTGTTGACATTTTGACTGGAATGGCACTGAATCTATCAATCCCTTTGAGGAGGAGGCAATCTTTATAATATAGGGTCTTCTGCATAAACCCTTTTACCTCCTCACTTAGTCAACACCTCAGTAACATTGAGTACTGTTTACTGTAGGAGTCTGGGATACCCTTTATTAGTTGATTCTCAGGAATTTGGTATTTTCTGCTTACATTCTAACTTGGAGGTCATCTTTGTGATTACATTTTTCTGCTTGTTTGTTGCTGGTCTACAGAACACAATTCATTTTAATATCTTAATCTTCTGTCCAGCCATCGTGCTGAATTCTTTTGTTATTTCCCATAACTTACAGGTTCTTTAGTTTTTCTATCTAACTGATCAGATCACCGGCCCGGGCGGAGGTTTTGCATCACGTTTCCATTCCTTGTCTTGCTGTGTGTCACAAAGCTGCACACGTCACCAGCCGCATGGTGTGGCCAGCGCACCTCCTGCTCGGGGACACAGGCTCTGAAAGCAGCGTTTCTCTCCCCGCCCTCAGCCAGGACGGTATTTGCTACACAAGACCCTCTGTGCCGGTCATCATGCTCTACCGTGAACGTACCTTGGGTTTTATGAAAGTGCTTCTGCATCCTTTGAAATGACCATTAAGATTTTTAATATTTACGTACTTATTTTCTAATGTTAATTCAGTCCTTCTTGCTTAGAAAACCTAAAGTGGCCAGGTGTCTTATCTTTTTAATAGACTGTCATGTTTGATCTACAGATGCCTACTTTGGCATTTTGTGCTGTTTCTGACCATGTCGGGGGCAGGACCGTCCCAGGCTGTGCGGGCGCCCCTTCCTCTGCCTGTGAGAGTTTATGTAACAACGGGGCGCTCCGTGCCCAAGGTCCGGTCACACTTACTCATCAGGACACTTGTCTCCTTGGAGGGAAATCTTTTTTTTGCTGCTCAAGTTTTAATAGTTACAGGATTATCTGTTTTGTATTTCTCATTGAACGCTCTCTGGTAAACTATATATTTCTGAAGTTTATCCACTTTTACTTGTTTTTTCAGTTGTTGGCAGTTGGTTGCGGTGTCCCTTGTTGATCACAGCACTGTCTGTGGGACGTCGGAGGACTTAAATTCTCTGTCCTTCACTTGTCAGTCTCACCAGTGGGTATTTATTTGGTTAGTTTTTTCAAAGACCCCACTTCGTACCGCATGATCTTTCCTGATGTGTCTTTGTTTTCTTTTCCCACTGATTCTGCTGGTACTTTTCATTTTCTTTTCCTTGTTTTGAGTGTGGCAAGCGTTCCTTCTCTGCTGTTCTACTGTGAGTCAGACACTCAGCTCCCCTGTCTTTGGTCTTTCTTCCTTTGTAGCGTGAACATTTATATCCAAGGCCATGAATTTCCCTCGAAACATGGGTTTTGCTGCATCCTGTGAGTTTTGCCAGGTAGCATTTGTAGTTCCCTCTTCCTCTAAGTATTTCTTTTATTCCCACTGGGGTTTCTTCTTAGCCTGAGTTGTTTAGCAACAGGAATGGGTTGAGTTTTTCCTGACTTTTTATTGAGATATGAAACACATACCGAGACATGCACAGGTCACAGGCATGCAGCTCGGCGAGCTTTCACAGACTGAGCACCCCTAATCCAGCATCCAGACCAGGAAGCAGAGCATGCCAGCACCCTGCAGGGCACGGGGCCAGGCGGGGCCATGACGGGGTCCACACTCCAGCCCGTCCACAGCGGCAGATGGGGGCTCCCAAGTCTTTAATGCTTCACATCTCTGGAATTGTCCTACGATAAAGACTTGTTTTCTGAGTTGCCTTAATTTCCAGTGGGTGATAGGCGATTTTCTCTGGTTTTCCACCCACAGAGCAAGCAAGTCCTTCTTACCCGACGCGTGAAAAGGGCCTGCCGGTGTGCACTGCCGCCTTGGGCCCAGTGTTTGCATGCAACCCCCATCAGGCCTGTGATTCCAGGGTCTCTGTTCTACTCTTGGACAAGCTTCATTCCAATGTCTGTTCCTGGGGCTAAGTTCCCCCCTAAGTGCTGCATTGTGGAGACCCCAGGAATAGTTGCACATGTCACGTGGACTTACCATGTCTGCCCAGGTGCCCATTCCTGCCTGCAACCTGGGGCCACAACCCCCTGCCCACGAGGACCACGGTGGCAAATGCACCTTCTTGGTGCCACTCCCAGCAGGGTCAGGCCCTGCTGCTGTCGACCAGGCCGCCTCCGGCCCCGACCTCGGGGTCTCTGGACTGTGGCAAGGGTGCAGCGTGTTGGGTCGTGCTTGCTGGCCATGTCGAGACTGAGCCCACACCCTTGCCCACTGTCCTCCCTACAGAGAGGACAAAGATAGGGAGCAGTTTTCCTGAGCCCTCTAGTCCTCACACAGAATTCCCCCTTGTGACCCTGCCCCACCACCCCACCCACTGCTGGGATGATGTCTCAGGCTCCCCCAATCCCCAGATGCATGGAAGCTGGCCCTCCTGGGACCACCCCCTGTACATCCCAACCCTTGCCCAGGAAACCCCGGAGATGGGCTAGTTTCCAAACCTAAAACTATGACCATGGCCAGCATTCAAGCCCTACCCCAAGCAAGCCCCAGACCCTCACAGGACTCTTTTCCGAACCTGGTCACCATGAGCATGTTCGGGCTCCAGTGGAACCCAGCCAGGACGACCTCGACACCCACCACCCACCATTACTGTCCATTGTCACTTGTCCACAGACATGTGTGTCAGGCCTCACAGTGAACAGAGCAGATGGGCTCCTGCCTCGTGGGGATCTTGGTCTTCACAGGGGACAGACTTGATGTGGGCAGTGGGCTGCATCCTGAGAGAGGAGAATGGGGCCTTTCAAGGAGATGACAGGGTCCTCATCCAGCTCAAAATTCCCTGGAGGCCATTCTGAGAAAGTGATGTTCAGGTTGGAACCTAAAGTGTGAGTAGGGTTCACCAGATCAAGACCAGGGAGGACTTCCCAAGACAGAAAGGAATGTGCAAAGGCCTTGAGTGGCAAAGGTGCTGATACATCATGGCTAGCACATCATGAACAGTATCATCCAACAACCAATGAGAAGTATATTTGTTGAGTTACTGTCAAACTAAAAGATGGAATGATGGATGTGTGGATGGATGGATAGATGGATGGTTGGATGGATGGATGGATGGATGGATGGATAGATGGATGGTTGGATGAATGGATGGATGTGTGGGTGGGTGGGTAGATGGATGGTTGGATGGATGGATAGATGGATGGATGGTTGGATGGATGGATGGATGGATGGATGGATGGATGGTTGGATGGATGGATGGATGGATGGATGGATGGATGGATAGATGGATGGATGGATGGATGGATGTGAGGGTGGGTGGGTAGATGGATGGATGGATGGATAGATGGATGGTTGGATGGATGGATGGATGGATGTGTGTGTGGGTGGGTGGGTGGGTGGGTCCATGGATGTGTGAGTGGGTAGATAGATGGATGAGTAGCTAGTCCAGTGATTGGATAGATGGGTGTCATTGTTCCTGGAGGGAAATAAAGGTGGTAGAGGGCAGAAGCAGATACCCTGACCTTGCAGGTATAGAGCCAGGTTTTATTCCCAGGACTGTGACTGGGGGATAGGGCGGTGCTCACCGCAGACTCGCAGCTCATAGTCCTGGCTGGAGCCCTACAGGTGGTGGCTCATAGGGTTTGCCTTTCCTTCCACCCCAAGAATCAGCAGCCAGCAGGGTCCCTAAAACAAGGCATCTGCCCTGAGTCCATGCAGCAGCTTGACTTAAGTTTGGCCTCTTCAGGAAGCCCTGGATATTGGCTGTGTGGGGACCCAGGCAGGGGACCTGGGGTGTGATCGGCATGGTCAGTGTGTGAGAAGGGAGGGCAGGCTGCCCTCCACATGGAGACCAGGGCTGGGGGTTCCAATGTCTTCTGTGAGAGGTGGGGTAGTGGCCCAGGGACCCAGCTTTGGGCATGGAGAGAGTGGATGGATTCAGGGGTCACCAGTGCAGCTCAACCATGTA
Source organism: Halichoerus grypus (assembly GCF_964656455.1). Classification (NCBI taxonomy): domain Eukaryota; kingdom Metazoa; phylum Chordata; class Mammalia; order Carnivora; family Phocidae; genus Halichoerus; species Halichoerus grypus. Next base: position 538,402 of record NC_135718.1, on the reverse strand, counting down.
CATGGGCCCACCAACACTGAGTGGTGTAGGAGGTCGGGTGGCAGGATTGCTTTGTCTGTGGATGACAAGCTTGTGGGCCTGGAATCTAAGAGACTTCAGTGGAAAATGATAGAATAAGAGACTTCAGAGGCCAGCTGAAAACATCCCAAAAAATAAGTAGCTTCTTTTTGTGTTGGTAATTACTGGTTAGAGATGAAATGGAAAATGTTTCATTTATAATAGCAATAACTATAGAAAGTCTGGAGTTAATATAGCAGGAGGGCTAGAAATGTAAAGTGAACCACTTTTCTAAAGATGAGAAAACAAGATACAAGAAGATGAGGAGACAGACCCGTCCCTGCACCTGAGCGTCACCCCACCTCTTCAGAGACGTAACTGACCTATCACATGGTGTGAGTTTGTGCACAAACTAATGATTTGATACGTTTGTGTTTTGCAGGATGATTCTCACTTCTAGTAGTGTTAGTTAACACCTCCATCGTGTAATCGCTGTTTCTTTTGGTTGTGAGAACACTTAGGATCTCCTCTCTCAACAGCCTCGAAGTATGTAATACATTATCGCTAACCGTGTCACTGAGTCACACGTTAGATGCCAGGAACTCACTCGTTTCATAACTGCAGCCCTGGGTCTTTTCTCCAACGTCTCCCTGTCTCCTCCACCCCCAGCCCTTGGCAACCTCCACTCCACAGTTTCCGAGCGTTCGGCTTTTTTAGATTCCATGCAGAAGTAGTATCATACGGTATTTGTCTTTCTCTGTCAGACTTGTTTCACGCAGCATAATGCCCTCGAGGGCCCTCCTTTCTTGTGGCTGAATCGTACTCCGTTGTATCTCTAGACCGCATTTCTTTACCGAGTCATCCAAAGACAGACACTTAGGCTGCTTCCACGTCTTGGCTTCTGTAAATAATGCTGCAGTGAACATGGGAGCGCACATATCTCTTTGAGATCCTCATTTTATTTCCTTTGGATATGTACCCAGAAGTGGAATTGCTGGATAGTATGGTAATTCTATTTTTTATTTTTGAGATCCTCTGTGCTGTTTTCCAGAGTGGCTGCACCAGGTTGCATTCCCACCAACAGTGTAGGAGGGTTCCCCTTGCTCTACATCCTCACCATTATCTCATCCTCACTTATTATCTCTTGTCTTTTTTATAACAGCCATTGACAGGTGTGAGGTGACATCTCATTGTGGTTTTGATTTGTATTTCCTTGATGATGAGTGATGCTGAGCATCTTTTCCTGTGTCTGGTTGGCCATCTGGATGTCTTCTTTGGGAAAATGTCTGTTCAGTTCCTCTGCCCATTTTTTAATCAGATTGTTTTTTGCTCTTGAGTTGTAGGAGTTCCTTATATATTTTGGATATTAACTCCCTGTGAGACAGATGGTTTGCAAATATTTTCTCCTGTTCTATAGGTTGCCTTTTCATTGTGTTGACTGTCTCCTCTGCTGTGCAGAAGTTTGGCAGTTGATGTTTTTCCCACTTACTTGTTTTTTCTTTTGTTGCTTGTGCTTTTGGTGTCACATCCAAAATATCACTGCTAATGTCTTAGAGCTTTTTCCTATGTTTTCTTCTAGGAGAGTTATGGTTTGGGGTCTTATAAGTTTTTTGTCCATTTTGAGTTAAATTTTGTAAGTGGTGTAAGATAGTCCAATTTCATTCTTTTCCAGTTTTCCCAACACCATTTATTGAAGAGACTGTCCTTTCCTCATTGAGTATTACTGGCTCCTTTGTCAAATACTGGTTGATTGTATGGACATTAGTTTATTTCTGGGCTCTCGATTCTGTTCCGTTGGTCTATGTGTCTGTTTTTATTCTAGTACCGTCTCTTTGCATTACTATAGCTTTGAAATAGTTTGAAATCAGGATGTGTGGTGCCTCCAGCTTTGTTCTTCTTTCTCAGGATTGCTTTGGCTATTTAGGGGTCTTTTGTGGTTCCATATGAATTTTAGGGTTGTTCTCTCTATATCTGTGAAAAATGCCACAGGAATTTTGATAGGAATTGCATTCAATCTAGAGATGACTTTGGGTGGTATAGACATCGTAACAACACTAATTCTTCCAGTCCATGAGCACGGGATATCTTCCCATGTATTTGTGTCTTCCTTAATTTCTTTCACCAGAGTCTTAAACTTTTCAATGTACAAAACTTCACTTCCTTGGTTACATTTATTCCTAATTATATTTTTTGTTTTTGATACTATTGTAAATGGGATTGTTTTCTTTACTTATTTTTCTTATATTTCATTGTTAGGGTACAGAAAGATAGCTGACTTCTTCATATTGCCCTTATGTTCTGCAACTTTACTGAATTTGTTGATTGGTTCTAACAGAGTTTTGGTAGAGTCATTAGGATTTTCTATATGTAAGACCATATTGTCTGCAGATGGAGACAATTTTACTTCTTCCCTTCTGATGTGGATGTATTTTATTTCTTTTTCTTGCTTGATTGCTCTGGCTGGGACTTCCAGTGCTGTGTTGGATAGGAAAGGGGACAGTGGACACCCTTGTCTCGTTCTGATCTTAGAGGAAAAGTTCTCACCTGGTCACCATTGAGTGTGATGTTGGCTGGAGGCTTGTCACATGTGGCCTTTGTCATGTTGAGATGTGTTCCTTCTATACCCAATCTCTTGAGAGTTTTTATCATGAAAGATGCTGAATTTTGTCCAACGCTTTTTCTGCATCTATTGAGATGATTGTACGATTTTTGTCCTTCGTTCTACTAATGTAGTCATCACGTTGACTGATTTGCAGTTGTTGGATCACCCTTGCATCCCAGGGATAAATCCCACTTGACCGTGGTGTGTGATCCTTTTGATGTGATGTTAAATTCAGTTTGCTAGTGTTTTGTTGAGAACTTTTACATCTGTGATCGTCAGGGATATTGCTCTATAGTTTTCTTTTGGTTCCTTACCTAACTTTGGTATCAGAGTAATGCTGGCCTCACAAAATGAGTTTGCAAGTGTTCCTTCCTCTTCAATTTTCTGGAAAGATTTAAGAAGGATTAGTATAAATTCTTTAAATGTTTGGTAGAATTCACTAGAGAAACCATCTGGTCCTCGGTTTTTCTTTGTCAGGAGGTCTTTGATTACTGATTCAATCTCCTTACTATTCATGGTCTGTTCAGATTTTCTATTTCTTCATGATTCAGTCTTGATAGGTTGTATGTTTCTAGGAATTTATCCATTTTTTTTCTAGGTTATCCAATTTGTTGGTGTGCAGTTATCCTTATTAGTCTCTTAAGATCCTGTGTACCTCTGTGGTGTTACTTGTACCATCTCCTCTTTCACGTCTGAGCCTATTAATTTGAGTCCTTTTCTCATGGCTAGTCCAGCAGGAGGGTCCACAGCCAGGACAGAAGTCTGTCTGCCTGTTACCTGACACACAGGTGGGCGAGACTCCCGCCAGGTCCATTGGCATGAGGCAGTGGCTCCCGCGGCCCCCATGGAGGTGCTCTTGGCTGTGGGTGGAGGTTGAATTGCTGTTGAGGGTCAGGTTCTGAGGACATCCTGTTGGCCATCTTGGTGACTTCCTAAACATTTTATTTTGTAAGAAGTTGATCCTTCCCAAATTCTGTAATGTCAACGCAATTACAATAAAATTGCAACCATTTTTGGTTTGTTTTGTGAATGGGAATGGGAGAACTAATATTTGTTTTTTAAAACCTGATAAATGTGAAAATGATCCAACTTCTTGAGGGAAAAAAAGGGACAACCTGTCCTCGGGATATGAAAATACACTCTGATGCTACTATAATTAAAATAGCACGGTCTGGACAGGACAGATGCATGGGGAGACGAGGATTAGAGGAGACGAGGCCAGCTGGACCCAGGGTCCCAGGGGAGCCAGCAGGACGGGCAGCAGCAGAGGGGGATCTTCTCTAAATGCTGCTGGGGGCTGCTCTCCATTACGAGGGAAACAAACCCAGATCCCTACAGATGGCCAGCACGCTGACAAATTTCAAATGGATTAGAGCTGGATGTGTAAAAATTATAAAAATATTGGAGGAAATAAAAGAAAGCTGTTTTTATCATCTTGGGGTAGGGAAGTTTCTCCTAAGAAGGAGCTAAAGAAAAAAAAGTCTGATTTCACAAATTAAACATGAGAATTTTTGAATGTCAAAAGATGCATGAACTACATCAAAAGCTAAGTGACAAATGGAAAGAACATATGTGTGGCACACAGACCGGCAGTCAGATCCTCAGTATGCCAGGGGGGCGCCCCAAACAGGAAACAGCGTGGTGACGTTGCAAAGCCCATGAATGGGCATAAAGAGGAAAAGTTAGAACCATGAATAGCAATGAACAGATGCTCAGTCTCATTCATAATTAGAGAAATGCAGACTTGAAAAGAGAAGACTGCCCTTCAGAGACACGGCCGCCGTCACAGGTGGGGACCCTAGCATCTGCACACGCTGGGTCGGGGCTGGGGTGAGCCGGAAGCCAGAGGGGTGGGCACCGGTCAGTGCAGCAAGGCCAGCGCAGACCTCCCACCCACGAGCACGGGGCCCCTGCCCTAGTGTCAGCACAGTCACCGTGCTGGGGGAGGTGCTGCTTGGCTGTCCCGGCACAGACTGTCAAGAGCAGGGGTCCCCAAAAACACGTGTTCCTGGCCAGAGGAGCAGAGACTGTGTGGGGAGAAGCCGTGCTCCAGGGCACTGACAGTCTTTTGGGTGCCGCAGGCTCACATCTACTCTCTGGGGGCCACGCTGAAGGCAGCCCTTGAGTACGTGACTGAGCCCGAGCCGGAGCCCAGGCTGAGCCAAGACCTGGAGGTGTTGCTGAGCCAGATGCAGGCGGAAGACCCTAGGGACCGGCCTGACCTCGAGGTACAAAGTCACCCCCAAGGCAAAGACCTGAGACCCCCCCCCCCACGGCCCCAGTGCCCCAGGCACACACACACACACACACACATACACACACACACACACAGGGCCCTCCTGCCCCACCGCTCTCCCCTCGGTCCCATGGGCTCTTCTTCACCTGGGATTTGGTGGCATTGCATTTTGCTTAAATAAGAACTTGACTTTTCATTATACATTGTTATGATGAAGAGGTTTGGCTTATAATTTTCATGGGCTGAACAGAATCGCCTGGTTTTCTGTAATCACAGGATACACTGCTTTTTTATGCCAGAAAATAGACATGGAGGGGGGTGGGCTCTTGGAGGGCAGGGCTTCCTCCATGGTGAGCTTTCCCGTCTGAGCTGCTCACGCACGTGTCTACAGAGCATCATAGCATTGTGTGAAGAGAAGATGCTCTTCACGTCCTCCTGCCGTCTGTGCCGGAGCCTCTCGGCCATCGGGAGGAGGGTGCTCTCCATTGAGTCCTTTGGAGCATTTCAAGGTAAGCACGTGCACACGTGTTCTTGCACACACGCATGCACACACAGATAGTCATGCACACATATACACATGCATGCACGTACCCACTCACATGTGCACGTGAGTATACACAAGCTTTAGCACAGATCAAACACACCCATGTTCACGCCATTGTACTCACCGTGTAAACACCCACACTCACATGCACACGTGCAAACAGATCACGTGTGCCCCCACAGGCATGCACGTGTTCACGCCATTGTACTCACCGTGTAAACACCCACACTCACATGCACACGTGCAAACAGATCACGTGTGCCCCCACAGGCATGCACGTGTTCACGCCATTGTACTCACCGTGTAAACACCCACACTCACATGCACACGTGCAAACAGATCACGTGTGCCCCCACAGGCACGCACGTGTTCATGCCATTGTACTCACCATGTAAACACCCACACTCACATGCACACGTGCAAACAGATCACGTGTGCCCCCACAGGCACACACGTGTTTATACTAACTTGCTCATAGTCACAGAAGCATACATGAAAATGCAAGGTCATACACACCTACTTGTACACATGCACACTCATCACACGCATGCACACTTGTGCACAAACATAGCACTCTCCTGCACATACAAACCCATTTTGCAGCCATGCTCACAGACTGACACATTCACCCTCACTCTCAGTCCCCTTGCACACACTTTGCAGACACCTGGGCCACTGGGGGTGTTGGGGAGTGAGAAGTCTTAGACCTCTGGTCTCTGTCCGGGTCTGTGAGCATGCCGGAGCATGGACACGGGGACACTGCGCAGTTCGTTTGTTTGCTGACACCACGTGGTGTCTGGCAGGCCTATTCCTTCTCCGCCGGAGAAGCTGTTGCTGAAGCATCTGGGATCTTCCCGGCTCGGGTGGGACTCTGGCTTGGTCTCAGGTCATGTTCTGAGCAAATGTCAGCATCTGCTCTGCGCTGTGCAGGAAGCCCAGAGGGCCCTCGGGGGCGGCCGCACGAGCCTCTCGTGGCAGCAGGGCCTGCCAGTACGCCACCCCAGAGACCACAGGCCTGAGGCTCGTCTCCCGCCGTGCGGCAGAGAGCAGTCACAACGGGAGGGGCCTCCACGGAGATCACAGACACCTGCGTGCGAGACTGTGTACCAGGACGGTGGGGGGGGGGGGGCAGCCAGGCTCAGTGTCTCCTTTGGGGACATCATCTGTGTACTTGTACTAGAAAGCAAAGATTCTTTGGACAAGCTGCTTGGATGACCTTAGGAAGACCCCGAGGGGGCCCGTGCAGGCTGTGGAGGGGGCCCAGGAGCCTTCGGAGCCTCAATAGTTAAAATCAGCTGGGTTATGCAATGAAGGAGGCAGATGAAGATGGTTCTGGGCCGATACTGAGGGGAGGAGAGGGGGACCCAGGAGTGCAGGAGAGGTGCCCGCATCCCCTCTGGTGATGGGTGGGGTCGCTAGGGATGCCCACCGGGCTCAGGTCCCCAGCCGCTGCCCCTGCAGCAATCACCTTGCTTTTGCCCAGATGTCACCGAGAGCGGCTGGAGCGGGAGACCTGCTGCAGGAAGCCTGGGGCCCAGGAAACAGCCGGGGGGCCGCGCCGCTGACCCAGAGGGCCTGCCCCAGCGCCCTGCCCCTGAAGCCCATGGCAGCCCGGAGCAGCCTGCTGCCCTGCCCTCCAAGGCCCTGCTGTCAGCCCCTGTGAGAAACGGAGAGCGGCTGGCCAGCCTCATCCTGGACACCCAGCGCCCCCTGGGTGACCTGGAGAGGAGCCGCCTGAGGAAGGTGCAGACATTCCCCAGGCTCCTGCCCGATGGCCCTGAGGCCGGCACCCTCTGCCTGACACTGACCCCCACCAAAAACCAGCCACCCAAATCTGAAGTCTTCCCTCCAGACCCCAGGGAGGCCTTTCTAGATGGGAAAAATGGCCTTTCCAGCTACAAGTCACAGCCCAAGTCCAGACTGTGGCGAGAGCGGGAGCCCGAGCTCCAGCAGGGAGGACCTGGAGACGCCAGCCGAAGCGGGGACAGGGTATCTGGGGCACTGGGCTGGAGCCCTGTGGAGGAAAGCGCCCCGTCCCGCTCCAAGGAGCCCGGAGATGCAGGCCCCGAGCCCAGGACTTCCAGGGCTGATGAGGGGACTCCCGACAGAGCTGGGGAGCCGGCTAGTGCAGCGGGAGAGCAGGTGGGTGATCGCGGTTTCCGTCCCACGTGGCCGGGAAGGGGCTCCGCACGCGCACACACACTCCTGTCTGTGGTCTCACACGCAGTGCTGGTGGTCTACCGCAAGGAAGGGAGTCTCAGCCTTCACTCCTGCTCAGTAATTTACAGGTTTTAAGCAAGCTGCCTGTTTCTGAAGGAAGCTGTGAGGACAGCGTGCCGTAGCCCCAGGTGTGGCCCAGGCCAGAACCTCTCCTGCAGCCGCCCTGGAGGTGGGGCATCCCAGAGAGCACCCCCACACACCCAGACCTCCCCTGGCCTCACCCGCATGTAGCACCCCACGCATTCACTGAAGAAGGCACACCCCTGCTTCGGGGTTCATGTTCTTGCCAAACGATGCGTGCAGGGAGCAGTCTTCCCAGGAGGAGGCCCGGCAGCCCCAGGCCAGCAGGGTTACCTCTGCGGCTCTGTTCCCAGCCCTCATGCTCAGGGGCTGCAGCGTCTTCTTCTGCTGATGATCTTAAAGGTCAGGAACTGGGGCACCTCAGTGGCACAGTCGGTTGAGCATCTGACTCTTGATCTGAGCTCAGGTCTTGGTTTCAAGGTCGTGAGTTCAGTCTCCACATTGGGCTTCACGCTGGACGTGATGCCTGCTCCACACTGAGCAGGGAGCCTGACGTGGGGCTCGATCTCATGACCCTGGGATCATGACCTGAGCCGAAATCAGGAGTCGGACACCTGACCGACTGCACCACCCAGACACCCCAAAATTCTAGTTACTTTAAAACAAATGTCTATCCTGAAGATCCCAGTGCACACACATGTGTCTACACCTCAGCTCACGTGGTCTCCGCTGGCCTCCTGGATCCATACTGGCTTGTGCGTAGAGAGGTCCCAGCCGCTGAGGCAGGAAAACCTCACACACCCCAGCCCTGGACTGGGCTCACCTTCCCATACCCAACAGCCTTACAACAGCCCACTTTCCAGATGGGTAAACTGAGGCATGAGGTGGCCGTGCACTCTGTTGGAGGGTGGGCAGCCACTGAGGGGCAGAGCTCACCTAGAGCCCAGCTACTTAACCACCAGGCTCCCCTGCCCCAGAGGCCTCATGGGACCAGGGCCCACCCAGACCCCCCCACCCCAGGCACAGCCTGTTGGGGATCAGGTCCCCCAGGCTTCTGCTGCAGAGCATGTCCTGGTTTCAAAGCAGGCTGCTCCAACCGCACATGTAGCAGGAGGCTTGGGGAGGGCCGGATCATGGGCCTCCAGCCAGGCTTGCTGCACCCCAGGCATGAGGGGGGTCAAGGTGGAGACAGTGCCTCGGGAACCTTCCCTAAAGTGTGCACTTGTATGTCCCAAGTGTGGTGGCTGTGGTCCTAGCTCTTCCCGTGGCCTTTAAGTAGAGAACTACCTTCCAGCTGAGTGCGTTCTTCTGACTCTGGGAAATTTCTGTGTGTGGCGGTGAGGGTGAGGTAGAGTAAAATACACATCCCATAAAATGAGCCCTCCCCCACCAAGCACCCAGCTCAGCGGCGTCCAGCATGTTCGCCGTGTTGTGCAGCCAGCCCCACCCTCCGGCCCCACGGCTCTCATCCTCCCAGACAGAAGCTCGCTCCCCATCCCCTCCCCCGCCCTGGCGCCCACCGTCTCGTCTCCGTCTCTGACTGTGCCGGCCCCGGGGACCTCACGAAGGTGGGGCACGCAGTGCTGGTCCTTCCGTGTCTGGCTTCTTTCCCTTGGCATCAGGCCCTCAGGCTCAGCCTGGAGGTGGGTCACCCGATCATATGGTGATTCTCTGTTCAATTCCTGAGGAGCCTCCATGCTGCTATCCCCACATTTCCACCAGGTGCACTGGGTTCTGGTTCCTTCCCGCCCTCCCAGCCCGTCGTGGCCACGTGAGGACTTTGCCAGCCCACGTGGCAGGAGTGCGCTGTGCAGGAGGCACATCCCACCCTTATTTGAAGTGGTTCCCACCCTGTCACCTTCCCAGTGGGCTGGGCCGAGCTGACCCCAGGGACCATTCTCACTAGGATGTGACTTCTGCCCCCAGGGCGTCTCCCTGCAGGAGCTCCTATACCAGCTGGGCCGGCCCTTCAAGGAGTATGAGCTCTGGGCTCTGTCCCACGCGTGTCTCACCGCTCTGCGCACTCACAGCAAGCACCCAGGTGATGCTTTGTCCTGCGGTTCCGTGTTCAGCCTGCCCCACCATGTGTTCCAGGGCCAGGACCAAGAGCCTCACGTGGCCTCCATCAGGCGCATGTGGGCCACGGGGACAGCCTGGGGCCAGGTGGCTGGGTCCCCACTGTGAGCCCCTGTGCCCTGGAGGTGTCTGCTCTGGTCTCAGGACCACAGGGGTCTGGGGGCAGCAGTGGGGGCAGGTGTTTGGAATGTGGGCCTTGAGGCAGACAACCCTGCTGTAGAGTGAAGTGGGAGCTGTGTGGATGGCCCACATCCCCTCAACGGGGGCGACATTGTCCCCAAGGAGGCAAAAGTGGCCGGGGGAGGAGGGGATTTTAGATACTACCCTGGTTTGCAACTCCCTGGACAGCGTGACAGGCCCACAGCCCCTTGATGTGAGCACGTCCTGGGGAGGGACGATGAGGAAAAATGCTGCCATCTGGCTGCCCCCACAGGCCTTTGGGGTGCAGCCTCCTCCGGGACCCCTCAGAGGGGCAGCTCTCAGTGCTGGGCCATGACCTCCGTGCCCCATCCTCTTCCTTCATCTCCTTTCCATTTCCAGCTTGATGTGCAAGGAGCGGGCAGGAGGGGCGTCGCAGAGGGCCCCCCATGCCCTGTCCACCTGGCAGTGTGCCAGGGCCTCTAAGAAGGAGCAGCAGCCCACTGGCCCCTGGCCCCTGGCCCCTGGGCTGTGCTCCCTGGGGGTCTGTGGGCTGAGGGGAGGGGCTGCCCTACCCTGAGCACACCTCTGCGGGTTTTCTGGGAGAACAGGGTTCCCACAGTGAGTCCCGCTGCCCTGACCCTCATCTTCTCTTGCAGCCTACCTGTGCCTGGACTCCGTGCTGGTCGCCGAGAATGGGGCCGTGCTCTTCAGCCCACCCCCTGCCAATGGTGCGTACATGGGGTCACCCTTAGGAGCTGTGCTCCAGCACGGACACCCGAGGCTGAAAAGAGAACTAAGAACTTGGGTTTTTCTCTCTTAGGCACGTACGACACATTTTTTCTGGCTCCTGAGGTTGCAGAGCAAGAACTGGTGACTGAGAAGGTAACTGGCCCTCCCCATCCCTTCCTGCAGCTTCCTGCCCCCACATCCCCAGTGGAGCCCCCCTTCTGCCCCGAGAGCCTGGCAGTGGGGAAAGAGGCAGGGTACCCTCCCCCAGAGCAGCGGTCATATCCAGAGCCCTGGCTCTCCTGGCCTGGGCAGCATCCCCCTAGCAGGTGCCTCCCCAGGAGGTGGCAGGGGCGTGGCTCTGGTGGTGTCATCCCAAGATGGGCGGGACTTCTGCATGGACAGCTCTGGGCGTACGTGCTGGCTTGGGAGAGTCCAGGGCTAGACTTTCAAGAATATTTACAAGGCACTTGTTAAACACAGCCATTATTAAAAATTAAATTGTACAAACTTCTGGGTTGCCTAGCTGCCTCAGTCAGTAGAGCGTGCAACTCTTGATCTCAGGGTCATGAGTTCAAGCCCCACATTGGGCATAGAGCTTACTTTAAAAAATAATAATAAAATAAAATTGCATGAACTTAAAATTAGGTAAGTGATATTCAAAACCAAGGTAGAACTCCACTTCCCTACTCACCCAACGTACATCTAGAAACCCCACATCCCTAACACAAGAATGAGAGGTCTGAGAGGTAGAGAGCAGAAGGCAGCCTGGCCGGGGCCTTAGGCCGAGGAAGGCACGGTAGCAAGGGCCCTGCTTCCTCCCTCTGCCTCAAAAATGGGGACACAGAAGCCACACTGTCAAGCCAGAGGACATGGCAAGGGAAGGGGTGGGCCCACCCAGGCCAGCAAAGACCCCGCCTGGTGCTGCCAGAGAAAGCTGAGTATCCCCACCAGCCTATAATGAGCACCCCTGCCCATGAGGCCAGTGGGGACCATGTGGGGAGCCTGGACTCACACCACGCCCCCCACCCCCGGCAGTAGCAAATGCCCCTCCCAGCCAGGTGTTGTGGGAGGAGGCCTCATGGAGAGCAGCAACCAGGCCACCCCCACCTCCTGCCGGGAATGGAGGCAGGGGAGGAGCAGAAAGGATGTACTCCTACACCCCCAGCCAGAGGCGTATCACTGGAGGCCCAATGGGGGCCTGGCCTCCCACCCCCTGTCCAGCATGAGGAGGAGCCCTCTCCTCAGATGTCAACTGGAGCCAAATACAGAACCTGAACTCTGCCCCCACCTGGCAATAAGGAGATGGTACCCCTCTTCCTGACTGTGCTGTCAGAGAAAGCCAGGTAAAACAGGTTAAATAAGATCGAGAGTCTTACAACATGGAAATGTCCAGGTCTCAACCAAAAACCACTCGCCATACCAAGAACCAGGAAGATTTCAAACCGAGTGAAAAAAAGACAATCAACAGAGGCCAATGTTGGCACTGTGGGGCACAGCCAAAGCAGGCCTAAGAGGGAAATTCATAGCACTAGATGCATATGTGAGAAAAGAGGTAAAAGCTCAACTCAGTAATTTAAGCTACCACCTCAAGAACCTACAAAAAGAAGAGCAACGTAGACCCAAAGCAGAAGGAAGGAAGTAATGAAGATGAGAGCAGAAATCAATGAAAACAGAATAACAATAGAGAAAACCAGTAAAGTCAGGAGCTGGTTCTTGGAAAAGACGAATAAAATTTTAAAACTTCCAGCAAAACTGACAAAGGAAGCAAGCAAGAAAGAAAGAAAAAAGAAGAAAAAGAAAAAGAAAAAAAGACATAAATTACCAATATCAGGAATGACACAGGGGATATCCCTACAAACCGTTTAGACATCGAATAATGGATGCCACAGACAGCTCTTTAAATTTGACAACTTAGATGAAATGCACCAATTCTTCAGAAAAAAACTACAACTCACCCAATATGAAATGGATCTTTGAATAGCCCTTGACTATTTTTTTTTTAAGGTTCTATTTATTTATTAGAGAGAGAATGAGAGACCGAGAGTATGACAGGGAAGAGGATCAGAGGGAGAAGCAGACCCCCCCGCTGAGCAGGGAGCCCGATGCAGGACTCGATCCCGGGACTCCAGGATCATGACCTGAGCCGAAGGCAGTCACCTAACCAACTGAGCCACCCAGGCGCCCAAAATAGCCCTTAACTATTGAGGAAATTGAATTTATAATTTTAAAACTCTAAAAAACTAAATCTCTTGGTCCAGAGTTTCACTGGAGAGTTCTACTCAATGTTTAAAGAAAAATCAATACCACTTCTACACAATCTTTTACAGAAGACAGAAGAGGAGAGAACACTTCCCAGTCTATTTTATTAAGCCAATATGTATACTGTCAATGTATACTGATGATAGATAGGTAGATAGATAGATAGATAGATAGATAGATAGATAGATAGATAGATAGATAGAGAAATATATATACCAACATTCCTCATGAATATAAACGCAAAAATCCTTAACAAAATATGCAAATAGAATTCAACAATATATAAAACTATGCGCCATGACATAGTGGCAGTTATTCTAAGGATACAAGTCTGGTTTAGTATTTGAAAATCAATTAGTCCAACGTATTAACCAGCTAAAAAAGAAAAAACCCATAATCACATTAATCGATGCAGAAAAACCATTTGGCAAAATTCAACACCCATTCATAATAAAAAATTTTCAGAAAAATACAAATAGAAGAAACTTCCTCAGCTTAATAAAGAGCATCTACAAACACACACACACACACAACACACACACACACATACCCTATAGCTAACGTCGTACTTAATGAGAAAAGACTAAATGCTTTCCCCCAAGATTGGGAACAATGCAAGGGTGTGCGCTATCACTACTTCTACTCAACATAGTGCTGGAAGTTCTAGCCACTACAGTAATGCAAAAAAAAGCAAGTAAAAGGCATAAAGACCAGGAAGAAGAAATAATACTATTTGCAGAAGACATAACTGTCTATGTAGAAAATTCTAAGGAAGCCCATGGGATTAATAAGTGAGTTCTGAAAGGTCACAGGATATAAGATAAACATTCAAAAATCAATTGTATTTCTGTATGTTAGCAATGAACATGCAGACACCAAAATTTAAAATACAGTGCAAAAAAAAAAAAAAAAAAAATACAGTGCATTTGCTCTCAGCCTTAGCACCATCTTGGAAACCTCCAGGCCATGAACCACATGGAGGAAGAAGCAAATGCACAAGCTGAAGTTGAAGCAAAGGTCCAAGTGAAGTGCTCACCTGTGCATGCATGAAGCCGCAGGAGCAGAAACAAGGAAAGCCAGAGGCCAGGGATGCTGTTACGAACTGTTGGACAACACACCTACTTTCTAGAATTTTCTCAGTGGATCTAAAACATCCATCACCATCTGATCACAACGACCACTTTTGAGAGACCCACTTTGTTCATACCAAAACAGTCCCTTATGGTCCTTTGTCCTGGACCTGTGACTTTCAGGACTGATTCTTTTCTCAGTTGTGGCTGAATGTAATGTGTACAGTAAATCATCTCTTCTGTTGTCTTAGCTAAAGAAAAAATTTGAAAATACATATAAATTTAATTAAAATATAAAGTGTAAACTTAATGTAAATGTACAATGACTCAAAAAAAATGAAATACTTGCATGAAAATCTAACCAAGCATGCACAGGACTTACCTGCTAAAAACTACAAAATGCTGATGAAAGAAATCAAACAAAATCTCTGGGATAAAGGGCCAGGCAAAGAGTTCTTAGACTTGACACCAAAAGCAATGTCCATAAATTTTTCCACAAAAGGAAAAGTGGGCAAAATGAACTTCACCAAAATTAAAAGTGGACCAAGTGGGATTTTTTTCCACATATGGAAGGCTGACTCAACAATGGGAAAGCAATTAATCTAGCATATCACATCAATAGGCTAAAGAAGACAAATCATGTTAATGTCAATAGATGCTAAGCTATTGACAAAATCCGCCATTCTCAGCAACCTAGGAATGGAGGGGAACTTCCTCAACTTGATAAAGAATATCTACTAAAACCTACAGTTCACATAATTAATGGTGAGAAACTAGATGCTTTCCCTCTAAGATTGGGTAAAACTGGAGAATGTCCCTCTCACCACTCCTATTCAGCATCGTACTAGAAGTCCTAGCTAATGGAATAAGACAAGAAAAGAAAGGAAAATGTGTACAGATTGAGAAGGAAGAAATAAAACTGTCTCTGTTTACAAGTGACATGATTGTCCATGAAGAAAATCCCAAAGAATCAACAAAAAATCTCCTGGAACTAATAAGCAATTACAGCAAGATTTCAGGATAGCAGGTTAATATGCAAAAGTCAGTTGCTTTACTGTTTACCAGCAGTGCACAATTGGCATTTGGAGTTAAAAATACAATACAATTTACATTCACACCAAAAAAATTACTCATATATAAATCTAACAAAATACATATAAGATCTATAAGGGAAACTACAAAACTCTGATTAAAAAAATCTAAATAAATAGAGAGATATTCCATGTTCATGAATAGGATTCAGTACTGTTAAGATATCAGTTCTTCCCAATTTGATGTATAGATTAAATGCAATTCCAATCAGAATCCCAGCAAGTTACTCATGGATATTAGCAATCTGAGTTTAAAGTATGTGTGGAAAGACAAAAGACCCAGAATAGCCAACACAATATTGAAGAAGAACAAAGTCAGAGGACTGACACTGCCCAATTTTAAAACTTACTGTAAAGCAATAGTAATTGAGACTGTGTTGTTGGCAAAAGACAAATACCCGAAACAGAACAGAAAACTCAGAAATAGACCCACACAAATATAGTCAACTGGTTTTAACAAAGGATCAAAGGCAATTCGGTGGAGAAAGGACAGTTTTCAGCAAATGGTGCTGGAACAACTGGACGTCCACATGTAAAAACAAAAAACAAAAAACAAAAAAACGGATCTTAACAAAGACCTTGCACTTTTCACAAACATTAACTCAAAATGGATCATAGATCTAAATGTAAAATGCAAACCATAAAGCCCCTAGGAGGAATCCGGCAGTAACTTCTGGGCACAACACAAAAGCACAGTCCGGGAAAGAGAAAGTCCATGTTAGACTCCATGACAACCTCAGACTTCTGCTCTGCAAAAGATACTTTAAGAGAGTGAAAAGACTGGCCACGGACTGGCAGAAAATATTTGCAAAACACACACCTGATAAAGCATCTATATTCCAAATATACAAAGAGCTCTTAAAAGTCAACAAAAAACCAAAATAATTTAAAAACCAACCCAGTTAGAAAGTGGGCGGAAGATCTGCACAGACCCTTGCCAAAGATGTCGTATGGTAAACAAGCATGTGAAAGCCGTCCGACGTCATGTGGCACTTGGGAATTGCACATTAAAACAAGGAGACACCACTCCCCGCCGATGAGAATGGCTAACACCCCAAACGCTGACCACACCAGATGCCGACGAGGACGTGGAACAACAGGAGCTCCTGGTCACTGCTGGTGGGCATGCGAAAGGGCGGAGCCCTTTGGGCAGTTTCATCAGAAACTCAACATGTAACTGCCCTGCAGCCCAGAAACCGCCTTCCCAGGCGTTCGTCCTGGAGAAATGAGACTTACATCTGCACAAAATCCTGCACATGAATGATTACAGCAGCTGCATTCAGAATAGCCCCAAACGGGACACAGCCCAGATGTGTGGACGGTTGAACGTGTGGGGGTCCGTCCACACCATGGAATGCTACTGAGCAGTAAAAGGAACAGAGTGTTGATAAGACAGCAGCCTGGGTGCATCTCCATATAATTATGCTCACAGCAAAATGCCAATCCCAAAAGGTCACATATTGTATAATTCCATTTATGTGAAATGGCACAACCATGGAAACGGACAACAGATTCGTAGTTGCCAGGGATTAAGAACATGGCTTCGGGCCGCCGGACACATCTGATGACAGAAGCGTGCTGTATGGTGATGGTGTCAACCCAGCATCCACGTTGGGATGCTGCCCTATAGTTTTGCAAGATGTTACTGTTGTGGGGACCTGGGTACAGGGCACACGGGATCTTTTTGTATTATTTCTTACAACTGTATGTAAATCTATAATTATCTCAAAATAGTTAAAATTTTTTAAAGGTCAATAAATATCTAGAGCTAATAATTCCCTCATTATGTGACTGTCCCGCATGGTGATCTGTGCTCCTAGCTGGTGGGGCTGCTCTCCCCAGCCCTGAGCGCCCGCACCACCTGGGCAGCTTGGTGTTGGCTGCGTGGGAGCATTCATGCCTCGGAGATCGGCACACGCGGAAACCAGGTTTTGTCAGTGGTGTCGACCTCACGAAGTGACAGAGGAAATGTTCACAGTGTGACTGAACGCAGAAGTGTGCCGTGTCTGTGGGACCCACCCGAGACCTTCAGCAGCCGTGGCCAGTGGCAGAGAGCCCACCCGCTCACCGCAGCGAAGCTCCGACCGGGCCTTCCACATTCCACTTCCATCTCGCCTGTCGAGTCAAATGAAAACACCAACCAGTAGGCATGTGGCAGCCACCTGTCTGACGCAGGCGGATTCGGATACAAGAACTGGGTAGAATCCGTGAGCACATCCGGGGAGATCCCTTGGCTCTCTGGAACTTACTCAACAGGAGTGTGACACCTTTCCTTATTTCTAAATTGTGTGTTGCACCGGGGACATTTAGAATAAACAGATGTGTGTCTGTGGAGGTGGGTATTTTTTTCAGAAGCCTGTGGTCTGCCACATAGCAGCACCCCACTGGTTCGGGGGCCGCTGGCCTCAGACCCCCGAGCTGCGGCCTCCACCTGCCTGAGGACCGTGAAAGTGGGAGGGTCCCCGCTGAGGCCTCAAGTCATAGCTGTTCACACTTCAGGGTGAAGACCGTGGGTATTTGGAAACATGCAGGTCCCCAGGCCAGGCCCCTGGGAGATCTGACTCGGGGTCTAGCTGGGGCCTCCAAGCTCCAAGGCGGTGCGCTGCAGGGGTCCCCACAGGAGTGGCTGTCCTGCTAGTGCCCGGGGTGCCCCTGGGGGAGCCCAGTGGTAGGGAGGTGCTGCTGAGCAGGGCTGGGCTTTTCTCCACCCAGGCCTCCGTGTACTGTGTGGCCGCAGTCCTGTGGACAGCAGCCAAGTTCAGCGTCCCCCGAGACCACAAGCTGGCCCTGCCACGCAGGCTCAAGACCCTCCTCTTGGACATGGCCAGACGCAGTGCTCAGGAGCGGCCGTGCACAGCTGAGGCCATCAAGGTAACCACCTGCCGTTGGGACCCCAGGTCACCGTCCAGGGCCTGGGCGATGGCTGACAGAGTGCCCAGGCTCCTGCTCCCGGAAAAGTGGGCGTTGGACAGGGAGGGCCGTGGGTTTCATTTGTGGACAGGTTGTGGACAGTGTCTGCTGCTCACTGCCCTGGCCCCTGCCAGACCACCCGGGTGTCCCCAGTGCATTCGCCCAGCTGGAGGGGGCAGGGGATGTCCTGGGGCCAGCCTGACCCCTGCCAGCAGGGAGCAGAGTTCTCCCCAACAACCCAACTTCCCTCACCTCCTCTGAGGGCCCTCTTGCCTCCCTTTCCCTGACCCTCCCAAGAGCTGGACAAGTGCGGGGCGGTCCCGCGATTGGTTCAGTGATCAAGAGGCCACGGGAAGGCCACCCCCGGAGGGAGAAGCCCTGTGTGGCCTTCTCTGCCCCTGACTGCTCTGTGGCCTCAGGAAGGTTGCTTAACGGCTCTGGGCCTCTCTGGCCTGCTCGGCCAAGTACAGATGAGCTCTCATGTCAAAGAGAAACTCGGCAGACATTAGCTACAATGCTGAACCAGTTTACCAAGTAGCTATGGACAGATGGACGGACGGCAAGGGAAGGAGCTTCGCTCCACTCCAGATCTGCATGGAGGCAGCTGGGTGTTTTCAGGGAGAATGAGGGACTGGGGAGGGAAGTGGCCATGTCCGCCGTCCCACGGACACTGGGAGCCTGGGGCCCCATCCTTCCTGAAGATCGAGGTTCAGAGCATCAGGTACATCCTGGGTTGTAAGAGGCACAAACACCTCGAGGGCAGAGGAAGTTCACAGTCATGACCTTTGATAGTAACCGCTCTAAGGTGGGGAGGTCGCAGCCTCTGCCCGGAGTTGGCGGAAGCAAACAGCTTTCCAGACAGGAACCCCAAGGGGTCTGGGCCGTCCCTGCACTTGGGCCGCGTGGCCTCCGTGCAGAGCTTGGAGGGGGGCGTTCTCTGCCGAGAGTTGTTTGTGGTTCTCACCAGCAGTTAGGAAATGGTAGAGGTGTCCATGGTGGG
This sequence comes from Halichoerus grypus, assembly GCF_964656455.1. Classification (NCBI taxonomy): domain Eukaryota; kingdom Metazoa; phylum Chordata; class Mammalia; order Carnivora; family Phocidae; genus Halichoerus; species Halichoerus grypus. Next base: position 519,506 of record NC_135718.1, on the reverse strand, counting down.
TGGGGGAGCCTTAAATGGTGGCTTAAGGGAAGAATCTTTATCTTCACATTCAGTACCATCCATAACCCCAAATGAAAAATAGAAATTCTCATCGGTGACATTCTGTCCCCAAATATCAGAATGTCTGAGCTTGCAGAGGGTCAGTTCGTGGGGGTCAGCTGCATTTTCAGTGTCCACCCCTCACCCCAGAGCTGGCCAGTGAACAGCTCGACTGAGGGCACAGAAGGAACGGCAGACCGTGGGCCTCAAATCTGCTTAACGCCCCAGCACGTGGCTCTGGGGCCACATCCACATTCACCCTGCAGGCGGCCACTGCCCTGTTGTCAGGGTCACAAAGGACCCAGGCAACTGGGTCAAGTTGCAGTTAATCGTAATTGTCTACAGAATTGTTCTCTTGCCTGTTTTTTAGGTTGTAGTCTGGGGGGTTGTTGTCTTGTCTGTGCATGTGAGGGCTGAGTGGTTCTGCCCTAATTCTACTATGGGTCTTAACGTCTCCCTTTCTTAGAGTTCTTAGACGGGCCGGCTGGAAAGGGTCATGTGTCTTTGTGCCCCTCCTCTCCAGCCCTGGGGCCCCCGCCCCCGGAGACTGCGGCTCGCCCCTCGCCCCTCCATGCGGATGGCTGTCAGTGTGGCAGGGGCCTGGGGAGGGGCTGTGGCCATTTCTGTTAGGTCTGTATTCGTTCCACGTGGGGCCTGCTTAGCTCTCCCTGGGAAGGGACACCTGTGGGGTCCTCCTGTCCAGGAAGCCCCCAGGCCCTCCTCCCAGCCACCGAGCACTCTCTGAAGGGCCCAGCCTGAGGTGCACTCCCCTCCACGTTTGGAATGACCTGGGGCCGCTGCCCAGCCTGCGGCATTTCAGAGCACCTGGACACAGGGCTCGTCCTTCTTGCAGATATGCAGCACTTACCTCCTACAGCGGGGCATGGACAGCAGAAAGATTTTAGCTCACCTGAGGGCATCCACCTATAAGGTAAGATGGGGACTTCCAGAGCATGGGTGAAGACCTCTCATTCTGCCCTGGGGCCCTGGAGAGATGAGGATCCCTCCTTGCTTTTTGCTGTTTACTGTCCACGTGGAGTGAGTTTAGGAAAGAAGTGGTAACTTCTCCTTCGCTCTCAGAGGAGCTCCGGCTGGCAGCCCCGCCCCGATCTCTGCTGACGGCCTGGCATGTGTGGGGCGGGGGCCTATCCTGCAGAGTGACCCTCAGGTAGCCGGCATGGTTTATAAATGTGCCTGCTGGCCTCCTGAGCATACTGACCCAAGCGGGGCCCTTGGATGGCAGAAAGGCACAACACAGTCCCCCCGGCAACCTGTGGGAGTTTGAGTTCTGAGAAGCCCAGGGTCTCCGACGGTGCCATAATCCGCCCAGGCCCTAGAAACCTCCCCAAACCTTGTTGAACTGGGAAGCGGTGTGCCCAGAGCCCAGCTGCGTGAGTCACTGTGGGCTGGGGGTGCCATGAAGGGTCAGGGAGTGCGCCCAGTGTCCAGTCTGCACCTCTGGGTCCCTGGTGTCACCTTGACTGGGGCGGTCCGTGTCCTTCTGCCTCAGGTTGACCAGGAGGAAGAGACGATCAGCCTCCAGAATGCTCTCTCGGTGGTTGAACTGAACCCCAGCACCCCCAGGCCCAGCTCAGGTGGGCCGCCAGGGCCCAGCGTCTCCTGCCCCCCAACCCCACAACCGCTCCCACTGCTGACCCCCAGGCCTGAGTGGACACCCACAGGCAGGCACCACTGGGCCCCGGAGCAAGGTGTCCAGAACATCCTGGCGTCCTTGCTGCTCACTCTCCTCCTCTGTTCCAGCCGCCCAGTCACACTCATGTCACCAGCCTCCAGAGCAGGTGGTGTAACCCCAGCGTCCCTCCACTCTCTTCCCACGTCCACACACACATCCTGCTGACCGGTTCCTGCCCTGTCTGGCCGGTCACCCCATCCTGCGGCAGGAAGACGACTCCCTGGTCCTGTCTGTGGCCTTCTCCATCGCTCCCACCCTCCCCCACCCGGCCCTGCCCTCCCAGCTCCATCACCCTTGCCTCCGGCCACCTCAGGTCTCTGGAAGTCCCCTTGGAGGCTCGTGGGGGCGCACAGCACCCCATGGGGGGCGGCAGCTTTGTGGCAGGGGTGGGGGGTGCTCCGGGGGTCTGCAGGGCCGGCCCACACCGCCTGCACTCACGCAGAGTTTGTCCCCAGGTTTTGTTCGGGTCGGCGGCGACACCAGGCTGCTGGTGGTGCGGGGGCCTGTGTCCTCTCAACCCCGCTGCTGCGAAGGGGCCACGGTGCTGCCGGCCGCCCTCACCGCCGCGGCCACACACTTCCAGCCCATCGTGCCGGTCCCAGATGCAGGTGACGCCAGGTGAGCACCCCCACCCCAGAGCTGGCAGGGTCCCTGAGCCACCCCCGAGTGCTCCCTCCTTCTCTCTGTGCTCTCAGGGACGGGGAGGGCGATGGGAAGCAGGCTCCCGAGGCCCATGGAGCCACCACCAGCCAGAAGATTCCTGACCAGCCAGTAGCTGCTGCTGGACCACAGGGAGCAGCCCCAGAACCGCTCAGGGAGTCAGTGCCGAGAGACACGGCCCAGGGGATCCCCTGCGCCCCACCCCCTGGCCCGGAGGGGGCTTTACCAGCGATGCCCGAGTCTTCTACGGCGGCCCCACTCCTGAAGGCACAGGCGCCTCCCATGGAGCAAGGGCCAGACCAACCAGTCCCACCCGGAACCCCAGCGTCCAGTGCAGCCCGCCACGACCCGAGTCACCCAGCCAAGCCACCCAGGAGCAAGGCCACCAAGGGCGCAGGCCGGGAGCCTCGGGGTCCCTCATCAGCCCCGTGGGACCCCTCCCTGGCCAAGGCGAGTCCAGACAGCCCCAAAGGCACCTCTGTCCCAGAACAGGATGGCCTGGCCCCAGACAGTCACCCCGAGCGGCCCCTGCCAGCAGACCACAAGCTCTGTCTGTCCGGTGTGGACACCTCGGCCCTCCCGAAGAGGACAGCCTGCCCGTCGCTGCAGGAGGCCATGCGCCTCATCCAGGAGGAGTTTGCCTTCGACGGCTACTTGGACAACGGGCTGGAGGCTCTGATCATGGGTATCATGCGGGGGTGGGCACAGGGTTCCCCAGAGAAGCCCCAGGACCAGGGAGAGGCTAGGGGGAACACAGTGACCTGGGGGAGGATCAGTGTGAAGGGGACCTGGGGCCCCCACTCATCCATCTGCATGAAGAGCTCGGGGGGCAGAGCTGCACCCCAGGGGATCGGCCAGCAGCAGAGCCTCAGGCAGGAAGAGGGTCTCAGGGCCTGGTCCCGCTGCCCCGGCTTCCCCCCGGCCCTGATCCCCAGCTGTAGAGAGCAGGGAACCCAGAGGGGATGCTCGCCCACATCGTGACTTGCCGCTACCATTTTGCAAACCCAGGGGAATATATTTACGCCTTGAAAGACCTCACCTACGCCACTTTCTGTGGGGCCATATCGGAGAAGTTCTGTGACCTCTACTGGGGGGAGAAGTTGCTGCAGAGTCTTTTCAAAGTGGTGAATGGGAGGATGTCCCCCTCCGAGAAGTGAGTCCCCCTCGTCAGGCCCCAGGCTTCCCCCACCCTGGGGTCCCCTGCCAGGCCGGACGGCCCTGGTTCTGCCCCCTCTGGCCCCCGGCTGTGTTCCCCACACGTCCTGTCCCCTGAAGTCCAGCTCCCCACACTGGCCACCCACCCGGGTCCCTCTCGCTGGGCCTGAAGCCCACCCTAACCCACAGCTTTCCCTTTGGGCACCGGGCTCCTTTGGGTAGGAAGAGAGGGCTGTGGGCTCACAGGGTGTGGGAGGCACATCCCTGCTCAGCTACCAGCTTGAGGAGGCAAAGGGACTGGGAGCCCAGAGGGGAAGAGGCCCCCACAGGGAACAGCATCTGCCCCCACCCCGTCATCCAGGTCGGCACTGGGTGACAGCTCCCCTCCTAATGGCCGATGTGGGGTGATGGCCACTGGAGGACGGGCGGCTTCCCTGTCCCGGTGCCCCTCGCCCAGCCCCGTGGCCCTAGCGCCTTCACAGACTATGCCCGGGTGCTCCGTTGCCATAGACTGGGTGGCAGTGGCCCCGGGGGCGGGACCGTGCCTGGACCCCAGTGTCTTGACACCGGGCACACCCACAGCCCTGTCTGCCTCCAGAGGCTGCCCCAGGCAGGTAGGATGGCGTCACTTCGCATTTGCCGCGGGAGCTGTGGGGGGGCACCTTGCTGTGCTCCCCTCCTGGGCAGACAAGTCAACAGGCACGGAGACGAGCACCCCACCCCCCCACACCCCCGTGTTCTTGCCACGTGGAGAAGGGCCATCCAGGGACCTCCGGAAACGAAGGCCCACGAAGCCCTGTGCCAAAGATTTGGGCCCCTTAATTACCGTGGAAGGACGTGTTGTGTGCCAGCCTGTGGCCTGCAGCCGGGTTGTCCTTGGGAAGCTTGGATGGGGCCTCAGAGTGATGTGTGTCTGGGGTGCCGGGGCGGGGTCACTGGAGGCCCCCACCGCAGCCTCAGTGGGGCTTCTGCACATCTGCCGAAAGTTTCCCGTTGGAAGGCAGTACGGGGGGGGGGGCGGGGGGGCACCTGCAATGTCCTCCCTTCTGATGACAGTGCTTCGGAGGAGGCTGGGTCACAGCCCGAGGGCAGCATGGCCAGCACTCCAAGTGGCTGCTCACTGTCCAGCAAAAGGCCATCGCTGCACGGAGCAGGTAAGAGACATGGGCTCTGGGGGCAAGAACTCTCCACGGCGGGGTCCGTGTTGACCCTCTTACAGGAGAGGCTCCCCTCTGCCCCTGGGGCCCCCCAGTGTCCCCTCAGAGACCCCAGAGCAGGGCTTGTCCTCCCCTGGGGGCTCTGTGCTGTGAACGGGGTTCTCCCAGGCCAGCAGGTGGGCGGCGAGTAGGAGCCCAGTGGGCTGGGGGCTGGGAGGGCGCTTCTGCTTCTGGAATCACTGGCCAACAGCTTGGTGATCGGGGACTCTTTGCATCTTTCCTAGAAACATGTGCCATTTAAAGACTCTGAGGCTCATTTTCCTGGAATGTTAGCGCAGGGCTCCAAGATAACTGAAGTCTTTGTAATTTCACAGAATCCCGTCTGAATGGGACATGGCTTTAGAATCAGGTTGCATGACTATGATCACATGTAATGGGCATTGGAGCAGGTGGACAGGCACCCTCCTCCCACCTTTTCTACCGTGTGCACGCCCCAGGAAGTTTAGGAGCAAAGTGACTGTGCCCAGTGAGCCCCTCTGCCCCTCAGTCCAGCCTTGTTTGTGCTCCTCTCTGCACAAGCAGGTCACAACCCCTGGGGTCTCCTCTCTCGACTCCGGCCCCACGGGACAGCCTGTGTTTGGGAGGGGATCTGAGGGACCCTCCTGGGATGCAGGACCACCACCCTGAACCCTCAGGACCCTGTTGGGCCGCTAGAGAAGCACGGGGGCACCCGGCCGTCTCAAGAGGCCTCGCGTCCCCGACTCAGCACGAGCAGCCTCTCCATAAACAATTAGTGATGGACTCTGCCACACGAACTAGAGTTCCGAGTGGAATCCTCCTCCCCTGTGCAGGGAAGGAGAAACTGACCACCGCGCGCGTCAGCCGAGCCCCCTGCCCGTCCCCGGCGCTGTCCGATGTGGACGCGGACGAGCTCTCACGGGGTAACTTTGAGGTGGGATTCCGGCCTCAGAAGTCGGTCAGAGGCGAGCGGGAACAGCAGCAGGAGGCCGGAGAGCACGGGCAGCAGGGAGGGGGCCCAGGGCCCGAGGCGGTGGCCCGGCTGGCCAGGCCCAAGGAGGGGGCCCCAGCTGCGCACTCGGGCCCGGCCGAGCTCCAGAGCTGCAGCCCCGGCTGGTGCAGCGCCTTCTACGAGGCGGACTGCTTCGGCGCCGACGTCTCCAGCTACGTGAAGGACCTGGTGAGGCAGAGAGCCGGCGGGGCCACCGACGTGGACGCCCAGAGCCCGGTGAGTCCCGGGCCGCTGCCCACTGCTGGCCGTGTCGGGGAAGAGGGTGCCGTGGCCGCAGAGGCGCCCTGGGCGGCAAGTCCCGCATCGCAACAGGAGCTCCCAGTCACTCAGGCAGTGGGGGGTGCGTCCAGAGCCCCTCCCTGCGTCCCACGTCTGGGCCCCCACCCACCACCAGTGACCCCCATGCCGGTCTGGGCACCCTCCATGGGAGTACTGTGCTCATCTGCGTGTGTCCTCCACATTTCAGGTAGGACATGGCCTTTCTCTCTGTTAGCTGGGCATATGAGCGTCAGGTGACTGTTGGCCTCGGGCCGTGTCTCAGGGGTGGGGGGCAGGCAGGTGGAGCCCCCTCCTCCCAGGCAGCCTCCTGTTCCTCATGCCTTGCCCGCGGCGGTGCGTTCCGGCCAGACCCCGGGGTCATCTGGCCTGGGCTTCCCTGGTGGGCAGCGTCCCTCCAGCTAGGGCAGCCTACGCTTCTCCCTGGTCAGCAGGGCAAGAGGAGCCCACAAACTTGAGGGTGGCCAGGCCAGGCAGCCCCTGGGTGAGGGCACCCCACAGAGCTCTGGACCCACGGTCGCTGCCCCTGCCACTGGGCCCCTGCCCCCCATACCCAGCGGCTCTGACCTGGGCTGCAGCCTTCCCCTGTGACCAGGAGCCCCCACTTGGGCCTCGGTGCCCAAGGCCTGACCCTCCAGGACAGCAGTCGGGAAAGACCCCATCAGTGCTTAAGCGTCCTGCTCCTGGTGCCTCCACCTGCCCGCACGACGCACTTCCTCTGGCCTCCGTCCGAGGAGCAGCACAGGAACGCAGCGCTCCCGGCCCTGACAGCGCCGTCTGGACCTTCCCCCGGGGCCCCCCCTTGTTCATCTCCTGCCACTGCCTGAACCTGGCGTCCCTGCTCAGTCCCAGGCTGGAAAAAGAGCAGGGCCCTGCCCCCGGCCTGCACACATGAGGATGGGGGCCATGCCCTGTGGGCCCACCCTGCCCCTCCTGGCTTCATGCTGTGATCCCCTGCATGTGCCATCACGGGCACCAGACTTCGGGGCCTGGCGGGGGCCTCCGGCGGGGCCCTGGCATGGAGGGGGGCCCACATGTAGGCTGTCAGGGCCGGGAGCACAGAGCTCAGAGCACAGGGCAGCTCCGTGCCGCTGCATCGGAGTCCGGGGCTCCCAGCCCCTGACCAGCTCCTTCCTTCCGGGGGGGCGGGAGGGGCCTGTGGACCTCACCCCCACTTCCTTTTCTGTAACGTGTATTTGCACACGATGAAGCTTACTCGGAGCTGCTAGATGTTCTCGCCCCAGCAGCCTTCTACCTGCAATGGCCTCTCCCAGAAGTGGGAAGTGAACAGCCCACAAGAGGCAGAAAGCCACATCACACTCCCCGTCGTGGGACCAGCGATGGGGCCGCAGCTCATGACAGCCCACCACATGCACGGGCCTCGTAAGCAGGAGTGGAACAGGTCCTCCACACCCTGGGCTGTCCTGGAGTTGGAGGGTCCTGAGGATCCTAACGTTCGTCACTGAGAAGGGCCCGTGGACAGTGAGTGCCGTGACGCAGTTTCCGAGGGGGCGGTGGGGAACTAAAACGCTTCCCTGAAATACGCACCGCACGCTTCCTAGTTGTGTAGGCTGAGGGCCTGGAAGCAGAGACGGCCCGTGCCAGGGTCCTGGTTCCAGGGCCATCCTCCAGTCAAAGGGACCAGGGCTCCTGGAAGAAATCATGGACCCTGGGACTGGGGCAAGACCGGTGACAATAAGCCAGGGCCATCTTGGGCCAGAAAGTGAGGAAATGATTAAGAACCCATGATGGGGGCATGTCGAAGTTCAGAGGAGCCAGCTGAAGGGCCCCCGGCATCCAGAGCCAGAGCAGTTTGAGAAGCAAAAGAAATAACACAGAACAGTGTTCTAACTCAGAGTGTGAAACATCCGCACGTCCACACTCACACAGATCCTTGAGCCGGAAAGAGCATTGGCCCAATGATGGTTTTCGACGAAGTAGAAAAACTCATCCTAAAATTCATACAGAATCTCAAGGGACCTCAACTGGCCAAACAGTCATGAAAAAGAAGAACAGAAGTGGAGGACTCACACTTCTGATTCCAAAACTTGCTAGAGCTGCCGTTGCCAACAGTGCGGTCCTGGCATGAGGACAGACGTACAGAACAGCAGGACAGATAGGAGAGCCCAGAAGTAAGCCCGTAGCGAGATGATTGTTGACCAACTGTCTGCCCGGCAAGTGGGCCAAGGACAGTCTTCACAGCACATGGTGCTGGGAAAACAGGGTGTCCACCTGCGAAGGGAGAAAGTCAGTCCTGTACTGTACTCCACTTCCAGAAATTAACTGAATTATCAGAGACCTAAACGTTAGAGCTAAAATTATAAAACTCGTAGAAGAAAATGGGAGAAGCTTCACAACCCTGGACGTGGAAATGATTTCTTAGATATAACACCAAAAGCACAGGCAACAAAAGTAAAAATAGAAAAATTGTACTCGGGGCACCTGGGTGGTTCAGTCATTAAGCATCTGCCTTCGGCTCAGGTCATGATCCCAAGGGTCCTGGGATCGAGCCCTGCATCGGGCTCCTTGCTCCGCGGGAAGCCTGCTTCTCCCCCTCCCGCTCCCCCTGCTTGTGTTCCCTCTCTCGCTGTCTCTCTCTGTCAAATAAATAAAATCTTTAAAAAAAAAAGAAAAGAAAAATTGTACTCGATCAAAACGCAGACCTTTTGTGCGTCAAAGGATGCCGTCAACAGAGGGGAAAGACAACCAACAGAATGGCAGAAAACATTTGCAAATCATATATCTGAGAAAGGTTTAATCTCCAGAATGTATAGGGAACACAACAGCAACAACCCAAGAACCCAGCTGAACAAGGAGTGATGGACTTACATAGACGTCTCTCCAAAGAAGATACACAAATAGCCAAAAGCTCATGAAAAGATGCTCAACATCCCTGGTCATTAGGGAAAAGCAAATCAAAACCACAGTGAGACCCCACCTCACACACGGTAGGATGGCTCTTACCAAAATTTAAAAAAGAAAGAGAAAATATCATGTTGGTGAGATGTGGAGAAACTGGAGCCCTCGTGCATGGCTGGTGGGAATGTAAAATGGCGCAGCCACTCTGGAGTTTCCTCCAAAAATTAAACCTAGATTTACCACGTCAGTCAGTAAGTCCACCTCCAGGTGTCCACCCCAAAGAGCTGGGAGGAGGGCCTCCGAGAGCTGGTTCACAGCAGCCCAAGTGCCCATCAACAGATGGATGGATGGAGATGGAGAGTACACACACAGTGGGACAGGCTGGTCCCTGACACGTCATGGAGGAGCCCCGAGGGCCTGATGCTGAGTGAAAGCCAGACACGGAAGGACCAGTACTGTGTGCCCCAGCTTCATGAGGTCCCTGGAGTCACCGTGTTCACAGAGACCGTGCGGGGGGAGGGGATGGGGGCTTGATCGGGACAGAGCTTCCCTCTTGTAAGATGGACATGGATGGTGGGGATGGTTGTACAACGGGGTGAGTGTGCTTCATGCCAAGCCTGATGAAAAATGGTTAAAATGGTAAATTTTATGTTATGTATATTTTGTCACAAAAAATGTTTCAAAATAAAAATTTAAAAACTAGTTGAGAGCGGGGCACCTGGGTGGCACCGTCAGTTAATCGTCCGACTCTCGGTTTCAGCTCAGGTCATGATCTCAGGGTCATGAGACCGAGCCCCACATCGGGCTCCGCGCTCAGCAGGGAATCTGCTTGGGACTCTCTCTCCCTCTGCTTCTCCCCACTGTGCGCGCATGTTCTCTCTCTCAAATAAATAAATAAATCTTAGAAAAATAGTTGAAAACAAAAAAAAGGAGAGGATGACCCTTGGTCTTGGGAACTTGAGCCGGTGCTTACAGCTGTCATTCTAGTTGAATCCTAGTGAACAGAGAAGAGACGGAGGCAGCATCCGCAGAGTTTCCTTTGCCCTCAATCCGTGCCCACGGCCCCACCAGCATCCTGTGACTCTAACCTCCAGCTGGACCAGGAGACAGGAGCCCCGCTGACCTGGGAACGGGGAGGCTGAGGGCGCCCACGCCCCATAACAGAGGACGTGGCCCTTTCAGAGGCAGCTCACTGTCCACACCGACTTCCCCAACAGCTTAATCCGAGAGTTGTGGGGAAGGGGGGATGGTAAGAGTCCAGGTGTGTCCTCCAGTGTCGTAGGTCATCCTCTGGCATCACAGGTCGCGCCTGCTGACTATAGTCACGTCTTTATGATGGACGGCTATGGACGGACTGCCCCGTTGCCAGCCCCTGTGTTCAGCACCGCAGAGGGTGGCTCTTTTGTGTGCGAGAGCCTGCTGTGGGCTGACGGGGCCCTTTCCTCAGTCCTGTGCTCTCCTCAGGGTGGCGGCCCCTTGCAGGGAGACGCACCCACTGGTGAGCCCAGGTCACCCCTGCACCACACTCAGATTGTTCTTGAAAGTGGGCTCAGAGGCCAGCTCAGACCAGAAGAGTGCCGGCGGCCAGTGGCGGCCCTTATGTGGACCATGACCGTGTGGTTGGGACGAGGTGCCCTGGGCCTCCCGTCTCTGAAACAGGCTCGGTCCCACAGTCACTGCGGTCACTCTGCGGGTGGGGCACAGTCAGGAGGAGGCAGATGGTTTGAGGGATGATGTGGAGTGACTCGGAGTGACCCTGTTTTCCCTTTTGTTCCTGCTCACCTGGGGAAGATGTCTCTCCTGGAACCGGAATGCAGACAGGTGAGTTTGCTGCACTGGGCGGGCGCGGGGGGGGGGGGGGTGCGGCTGGACGAGGCCGCCGTAGTTCTGTGTTTCTCTTTGAGAACCCGCTGCGTTTCGGGCAAACTGGAAAGGTGTAAAACAACTATTGGTCACACTTTCACATTCGCTACCCAAACCGAGCGAGTGCGAGGCAGGCCCAGGCGCTGGGGTGGGCAGAGCGGCTGGAGGGCACCGGGTTCCCTCCGTTGGTCACCGAGCGCGTGCCAACGTGCCCCGCGCACCTGCCGTGAGTGCGGGCTGAGTGCCCGCGTCTCCTCGTGCCACAGCCCAGGCGCTCCGGGCTGTGAAGCTGCCCCGAGGGGCTTTGTTGCCCTTCACCGGTTGTTAAAACAGGCTTTGCTTTCAGTATTTAGGTGAGTGGTGCTGATTTCGGTTCCTCCCTCTTCTCTCTGTAAGTTCTGGCTTTCCGGCTTCCTTCTGACCGTGGTTCTCTTTGTCCCCAGTACTGGCCAGCTTTCAGGCCCGTGTCCGTGGAGAGGGCTGTGTGTGGTTGTGCATCAGATCGTTCATACTTCCTTCTCTCATAATCCTATGGGGGAAGTCCTTCGTTGGGTTAGGCCAGGGGAAGCACCTCAACGCAAATGATCTAAGTATTTTGTTCAGACCTCGCCAGTCCGAGTCCGCTGTGGTCGGGTTTGCTGTGCTTCTGCCAAGTACGGTCGTGGTGAAGCCCTGCTCGCGTGTGTCTTCTCCATTATCCTGTCTTGTGTGGAGTTTAGTTCACATAGATTTAGTTTTAAAATCAGTCGAAACAGTCCTGGAGTCTGTGTGAGCCCCGCTTTCCAGCGGGAAGCAGGTGTGTCCCACGGGCCCTCTCGGGGGGAAGGGGTCTGGATCAGCATCTGGACAGTGTGCGAGAGGGCGAGGGGGCTGGACAGAGCCTTGTGCAGGGTGGCCTCAGAGAGTGCCCTCCCCATGGCGGTCCTGAGCTGCACAAAAGGAGAGCCCAGGAACGCAGGGCTCGGGGCCGTCCTTCCCCTCTTCAGGCTTTGGGGGATGTCAGCCAGGGTCGTGGCGTCTTCAGAGAGGCAGGATTAGGGGCGCCTGGTGGCTCCGTCGGTTAGGCGGCTGCCTTTGGCTCAGGTCATGATCTCAGGGTCCTGGGATGGAGCCCCATGTCCAGCTCTCTGCTCAGTGGGGAGTCTGCTTCTCCCTCTCTCGGTGCTCTCTCTCTCAAATAAATAAATAAAATCTAAAGAAAAAAAGGAAGGGAGGGAGGGAGGATCACAGAGAAGCATGCGTGGTTGGGACTGCAGAGACCCTTGGCCTCGCTTGAACCAGACCTCCCGAGGGCAGAGATGAGTCCGTCTGTGAACACAGCTGTGCGGGGTCAGGGTTTGCGCCCTCCCACTGACTGTCCTCAGTGATGACTCGTTCCAGATCTGTGCCATCCCCCGGTAGCCACCGGCCGTGTGTGGCTGAGCACTCGAGGTGTGGCCTACAAGACAGAGGAATGGACATTCTCGTGTCCTTTTAATACTACAGCTGCCTCACACGGCCGGTGGCTCCCGTGTCGGAGGCGCATGCAGGTCCTGCGCACGCAGTTCTGCCCCACACACCCTGGGCGCTCATTCTGTCCCCCACCCTGGTGACCAGCGACTGGGTCCCCGGGCCGACGAGCCAGGAAGGCAGATTTGGAGCCCGGGTGTGCGACGTCAGATCCTCACTCTCCTCACACACAGTCCCAGCCAAAAGATGTCCCAGCAGCTTTGGGGCAACATGAGCTGTGCTCAGCAGGCTTCCTCCCCAAACGTCTGCCTCACGTGGGGCTCTCGCTGTGCTCGAAATCAGCGTTCTCCACACCTGTTTCCACGGAGACTGCCTGCCGTCCCAGTGTGTGACACCCCCCGCCCCCTGCAGCTTGCACGTGGCCCAGCTGGAGAAGGACCTGGAGGCCTTGGGGGACCCGATTCAACAACCGAGACGTGGGAGAGGAAGGTGGTTCTGTGTTCAGTCCGCACCACGTCCCCCAGGCACAGCCCCTGCCACACAGCTGCCCCAGGCTTGGAGGTTCCTACCACTTGGCGAGGCCATCTGCTACCCCGCCGTTAAAATAGAGGCATGAGGGGCGCCTGGGTGGCTCAGTTGGTTAAGCAACTGCCTTCGGCTCAGGTCATGATCCTGGAGTCCTGGGATCGAGTCCCGCATCGGGCTCCCTGCTCAGCAGGGAGTCTGCTTCTCCCTCTGACCCTAACCCCTCTCATGCTCTCTCTCTCTCTCATTCTCTCTCAAATAAATAAATATAATCTTTAAAAAATAAATAAAACAGAAGCATGAAGAAGAAGACAGCCACATGAACCACCTTTTCAGTAAAACCATCAGATAGAAGAGATTCCAATATTTAAATAAAAACACCACCTGCATTTTTAATTTCACAAAATTGTACAGAAATAAGTGCTACCAACAAAGCAAAGTCCCTTGTTGTAGTTAGAGGAGACCAGGGGAAAGCTTGTTTGGGTTTGAGCTGATTAGATGTGCCCAAATGAAGACCGGAGTGTATTTGGCTTTCAGAGTAAGGCTCCCATCAGTGTGGCCATTTCAGGGCCCTGGGGCCACCTTGAACCCTACTAACAGGAAGTTATTTCCCTGGGAGTCTGAGAGATCCCTGGGCCTCTGCCTCTTCCTCTGGTTCCTGGCCCTAGCCAGGTCCCTCACTGTGCCCACCCCACACCTATCCTCCTCACCCAGGGACAGGCAACCTCACAGCCCCAGCTGGAGACCCGTGGCAGCTCAAGGCCCCCTCCCAGGGACCCACCAGGCTTCCAGCGCCCTCACCGCTCCAGACTCACACCCCTCCTCAGCCCTGGACCCTGCAGGGTTGGGGGCAGTAAGCCAGGCTGCATCTGTCTGCTCCTTCCTTCAAGGGAGGAGCCATGTCTGGGTTCTGGTCATTTCTAACACTGGCTGCCCTGAGCCTGCCCTCCAGCCTCGAGGGTTTCCCGGTCCCTCTGGGTGAGAGAAGAACCCAGACCCACCTCACTGGAGGACAGAGCTGGGGAACTTCCCCCCACCCCAAGCAAGCTTGTGGACCCTCCTGGGAGATGCACATTCTCCAGGAGGGGTTTGGGGCCCCTGATGCTGGGCACCCTCGCAGACCGTGACACCGCGGCTCTCTGGACTGCCCGCGAGCAGCAGGGGCCACGCGTCCCGGCCGCTGTCCCCGCGCAGCACCGCCGAGGGGCGCGGTGGGAACGGGGGCTAGCCAGCCTGAGTCTGGGGCGGGGACTCCGCGTGGGGGTCCCTCGGGGGCGGCCACGCAAGCTGGGCAGCCGGGCCTCAGGTGGGATCCCCATCCTCGGGGGCCCAGGTGCGGGGACGCGGCGCCCCCGGCGGTCGCGTGGAGATCCTGCAGGGGCCTCGCGGGGCAGCTAGGGCCTTCGGCTGGGCTGGGGGGCCAGAGGGGGTCAGAGAGGCCAGAGGCGCGGGCCAGCTCCCCTTCCCCCAACCAGGCAGAAGTGGTCCTGGACACCCATCCGGAAGGGCAGCCCCTCGGTGGGCCAGGGCGGGGCCCAAGCCGCGGCCCCTGCACCCCAACCCCCTCCTCATGCGGGGGCCTGGCTTTCCTGGGGTGGGGGACGGTCAAGAAGCCGGACAGGCCACTAGCTGCCTCAACGATGTTCTGCCCTCATTGTTTTAAGTGGCTCAGTGGGATCTACTTTGCGAACACCGATTTACTGAGATATTATCTTTGCCCCCAGTTCTGTTGACCTTCATAATAAAACAGTTACTTTACCAGAAAAACGGTTTATTCAGGAAAGCAGAGAATTGCAACATATAGAAGCAAACTAGGGCAAAAACCACAGGCAAGACCTGGGAACAAAGAGGAGGCTCTTTCATAGGGGGGAGTTGGGGCGCCTGTTGTAAACTAAAACTCCATTGGAGTAAACTGGGGGCTGCATTGGCTGGGCCGTGGGCGTCTCTCATTGGCTGGGCCGTGGGCGTCTCTCATTGGCTGGGCCCTGAGCGTCTCTCATTGGCTGGGCCCTGAGCGTCTCTCATTGGCTGGGCCGTGGGCGTCTCTCATTGGCTGGGCTCTGAGCGTCTCTCATTGGCTGGGCCGTGGGCGTCTCTCATTGGCTGGGCCGTGGGCGTCTCTCATTGGGTGGGCTCTGAGCGTCTCTCATTGGCTGGGCCGTGGGCGTCTCTCATTGGCTGGGCCGTGGGCGTCTCTCATTGGCTGGGCCGTGGGCGTCTCTCATTGGCTGGGCCGTGGGCGTCTCTCATTGGCTGGGCCCTGAGCGTCTCTCATTGGCTGGGCTCTGAGCGTCTCTCATTGGCTGGGCCGTGGGCGTCTCTCATTGGCTGGGCCGTGGGCGTCTCTCATTGGCTGGGCTCTGAGCGTCTCTCATTGGCTGGGCCGTGGGCGTCTCTCATTGGCTGGGCCGTGGGCGTCTCTCATTGGCTGGGCCCTGAGCGTCTCTCATTGGCTGGGCCCTGAGCGTCTCTCATTGGCTGGGCCGTGGGCGTCTCTCATTGGCTGGGCCCTGAGCGTCTCTCATTGGCTGGGCCGTGGGCGTCTCTCATTGGCTGGGCTGTTGCCGGGGCAGGAGGAAACCTTCCTGGTCGATCCCGGGTAGTGTGTCCACCTGCCAGGGTCCCTGCTGGGTCTGCCGTTCGCCGAGAGTGGTGCTGCCGAGAGGTCCCCTGCTGGCCTCCAACCCCCACTTCGGCGACATTTCCTAGTCCCCTCGTCGGAATTCACGCCCCCCGTGGCGCACACAGACCGTTTCTGTGGCTGGATGACGACAGCGTCCCTGTGAGGTCCCGTGAGAACCCTGGTGTCCCCGCGTGGGACGTGTCCCGCGCTCTGGTTCTGCGCGGGCCCTGCGGGGAGGCCGCCTTCCGCGACCAGGCCGGCAAGCGCGGGGCGCGGGGGGCGCAGGCGGGGCTCACGGGCTGTCTCGTGGCAGGAGCTGGAGCAGCAGCTCCTGATAGAGAAGAGGAACTACCGGAAGACGCTGAAGTTCTACCAGAAGCTCCTGCAGAAGGAGAAGCGCAGTAAAGGTAGCTCGGGGCCGGGCAGAGGCGCTCCGGGGGGCGGGGGCCCGCTTTGTGCCAACTCTGCCCGCCCCCAGGCTCCGAGGTGAAGACCATGTTGTCCAAACTGAGAGGGCAGCTGGAAGAAATGAAGTGCAAAGTGCAGTTCCTGGGCCTGGTCAAGAAGTACCTGCAGGCAAGTCGGCCCGAGTCCCTAACCGCCCCCCCGCCCCCCGCCCCCCCCGCCGTCAGTGGCAGGGTGACCCAGCACCCGGGCCCTGCCAGCACCCGGCGGCAGCAGGCCAACCAGACGGAGGCAGCTCGCTTCCCTGCACACACAGGTCATGTACGCGGAGCGGTGGGGCCTGGAGCCCTGCGCCCTGCCCGTGATCGTGAACATCTCCGCGGCCCACTGCGACACGCTGGATTTCAGCCCCCTGGATGAGTCCTCGTCCCTCATCTTCTACAACGTCAGCAAGCACCCGCGTGGCGGCAAGCAGAGGAAGGCCCGCGTCCTGCAGGCGGGCACGCCTCTGGGGCTCATGGCATACCTCTACTCCAGGTGCGGCCTCCCGTGCCCCAAGTGGGGAGGTGGGCCTGTGGGATCCCCTGGACCCCTTCATGCCTTTTGAAAGCAAAAGGGAGACAGAAAAAAAGAAACAGGCCCCCAGGAGGTGAACGAGGTGAGGAAAGTGTCTGCCTTCCCTCATCTGAGATGGGTTTATACTTCTTTTAATTTAAAAAATGTTTTCATCAGAACTTTAAGTAGCCTGTGTCAGCTGCCATTTGTCTCCTTTGCCAAGCTCTTGGCTGGACCTGCACCTGGAGTCTCAGGTGCGCCCTGACAGGTGCTGGGAGGAGAGCCGGGGAATGTGGCCATGCACAATTAACAGCCCAGGGGGCTTCTAAAATTAAACACACACAGGAGCCTCAGAAAAATACCTGGATCCCAGCCACTTTGCCAGGTGAAAACATCCCACAATTAATCATCTAGCTCCCCAGGGACCGCCAGGGAGGTTGGTCTCAGCACGCTCATTGAATTACTTCTGCAGCCACTGTCTCTGGGCATGAGCACAACGTTGGTCCATCAGACACCCTAACTGATGTGCAAGGTGTGCATGCTCACCCTGCAGCAGGGAGGGCCAGTCCCCTCACACCCAGGGTCACTGGCACCCCCAGGACACCCCCACCCTGCCCATCGGCACGGCCACATGTCCTGCGTGGATGGGCCTCTAGTGTTCACCTGGTATGCAGGCACAGGACCTCCCGGCAGGTTCCCTTGACCCAGCGGCCTGGCCCACTCCCAGGCACGGGGCCTGGCAGCTCAGGGCTGGGTATAGACTACCTTCCCAGGCAGTGGTGGGAGGCCCCACCCAGTCTTGCCTTTGGGAGACCCATGACACACTTGGGAGCCCCCGAGGCCTTCTTTAAGCTGGAGGCTGTGGTGACCCCAGAACTGAGGGTCAGGTATCAGCAGGGTACACTGGGGGCTATCAGGGAACAAGGGAAGTCCCTGAGAGCAGGGGCCTCCCAGGCCTCCCAGGACAGCAGCCTCTTCCCATGTGCTGGGAGCTTTCCACTGGCCAGGGGCCCAGGTATACCCTTTGCAAGATGGGTGTACCACACACACACACCGAGGGCTGGCTGTGTGATTACAGGAGACTTATGTGTGCATGTGTGTGAGTGGGGTGTGTGTGCATGTGTGAGTGGGGGGGTGTGTGGGCATGGTGTGTGTGTGTGTGTGCATGTGTGTGTGGTGTGAGTGGGGGGGTGTGGTGTGTATGTGTGTGCATGTGTGGAGGGGTATGTACATGGGTGTGTGTGTGTATGCATGTGTGGTGTGTGAGTAGGATATGTGTGCATATGGGGGTGTGAATAGGGTGTGTGTGGTGAGTGAGGTGTGTATGTGTATGTGGGGTGTGAGTGGGGTGTGTGCATATGTGCATGGGGGGTGTGCGTGTGGGGGTGTGAGTGGGGTGTGTGCATATGTGCGTGGGGGTGTGTGTGCATGTGGGGGGTGAGGGGTGTGTGCATATGTGCATGGGGGTGTGTGCATGTGGGGGTATGAGTGGGGTGTGTGCATATGTGCGTGGGGGTGTGTGTGTGCATTTGGGGTGTGAGTGGGGTGTGTGCATATGTGCATAGTGGTGTGTGTGCATGTGGGGTGTGAGTGGGGTGTGTGCATGTGTGCATGGGTGGGGTGTGCATGGGGGTGTGTGTGCATGTGGGGTGTGAGCGGGGTGTGTGCATGTGTGTATGGGGGGGGTGTGCATGTGGGGGGTGAGTGGGGTGTGTGCATGTGTGCATGGGTGGGGTGTGCATGTGTGCGTGGGGGTGTGTGTGCATGTGGGGGGTGAGTGGGGTGTGTGCATATGTGCATGGGGGTGTGTGTGCATGTGGGGGGTGAGTGGGGTGTGTGCATGTGTGCATGGGGGTGTGTGTGCATGTGGGGTGTGAGTGGGGTGTGTGCATATGTGCATAGTGGTGTGTGTGCATGTGGGGTGTGAGTGGGGTGTGTGCATGTGTGCATGGGTGGGGTGTGCATGTGGGGAGTGAGCGGGGTGTGTGCATGTGTGCATGGGGGGGTGTGTGCATGTGGGGTGTGAGTGGGGTGTGTGCATATGTGCATGGGGGTGTGTGTGCATGTGGGGGGTGAGTGGGATGTGTGCATGGGGTGTGTGTGCATGTGGGGGTGTGAGTGGGGTGTGTGCATGGGTGGGGTGTGCATGTGTGCATGGGGGGTGTGCATGGGGGGGTATGAGTGGGGTGTGTGCATATGTGCATGGGGGGTGTGCATGGGGGGTGTGAGTGGGGTGTGTGCATGTGTGCATGGGTGTGTGTGTGTGTTGAGGGCTCTTGCATTGTGCGCTGTGTGTTTGTGCACAGCACCTCCAACAAGGGGAGAGCCTTCACTCACGTGGTTTATCTTCACAGGCTGGGCCTGACCCCGGCCACAGCGTCCCCAGCCCACAGAAGCCCCAGGGTGACTGGGTGGCTGGCCACCCTCATTCTTCAGACATCATGTCTCCACTCTGAAGCACCTCCCAGTGGCTGGGGAGGCAGCTTGCCAGGACCCACGCACCTTTCTTGTTTCCGGGACTCAGTCACTGACCTGCATGGTGTCGCCTGACCTGGGGCTCCCTGGGGCATCCCTGAGGGTGGGGGACGCTGGGTGAAGCAGAAGGACCCTCGTTCCCTCAACTACCTGGTTTTGCCGTGAAGAAACTGAGAACTTTGGGGCACAAATTGCCACGCTCATTTCTAATGCAGTGAGTTCCAGTTTGGGGGCTGGAGTCGCTGTCTGCGCATAGGAGTTTTCTGAGTAGGTTCTAGAAGCAGATAGTGAGGGGACCTTAAATATCAGTGGCAAAGAAGATCCTCCCACCCGATATGGTTGGGAGTCCCTGATGTTACCAACCCTCCACATGCACCTTTTACTTCTCCAGGTGGTTCTCTTGTCCGCCATCCTCCTGCAAGGGCATGTGTGTACACGCTCACACACACAGAACTCACACGCCTTCACGCTCATGCACATTCACACGCTCTCTCTTTCACACATTTACCCCAGAACTGCTAAGGAAGGCTGCGGGGAGCCGGGCCTCCCCCACTTACCTGCAGCACAGGTAAGGTCTGGTGGGAGGAGAGGCCTGCCAGGGCCCCCAGGACTGGCTGCTCGGGCGTGGGGGCCTGGCCCCGGGCCAGCAGGGCTGGAGGACACGTGGCAGCCGTCCCTGTGCTCTGACTGCCTCCTCTCGGCCCCAGTGACGCCTTCCTGGAGGGGTACGTACAGCAATTCCTCTACACCTTCCGGTACTTCTGCACGCCCCAGGACTTCCTGCACTTCCTCCTGGACCGCATCAACAGCACCCTGTCCAGGTGCGGCCACGGGCCCAGCACCCCACAAGGGGTGACCCAGCCACAGGGTGGACCCCGTGGCACCTCGTTAGTGACTCTGAAGGGCGAGGGGGTCCCTGGTGACCCTGACAAGGATGAGGGCAGAGCCTGGTGGGAGAAGGAAGAGCAAGGACAGGGGACACGGGGCCCCAGAGAAGGGAGCCAGCTGTGCCGGGGGGGGGGGGGGGGGGGGGAGGGCGGGGGGAGCGGGAGCGGCCAGAGAGGCCACTGATGCTTATGGGGATGGTGAGGATGGGGGAAGGGGAGGGTGGGGGTAGGGGCGGGTAGGAAGACGGGTGAGTGCCAAGCCTGTCAGATGGAGGAGGGCAGCCGGGGGGGACGAGGGTCCTGCCAGCCCTCAGCCTTCCTCTGCAACACACGGGCAGCCAAGGGCTGGGGTCAGTGGAGAAGCTAGATGGACGTGCTCTGGCCTGTTCTCTGAGCCGGCCTGGCATCACGGCCAGACTCCCCGTGCACTCCCTCCCTGGGGGCAGGGACTCACAGGAGAGACCTCCATCTGTGGAGCCAGGCTCCCACCCCACCTCCTATGGAGCGCCTGCACACCGCCTCCCAGACCCCCGGAGTCCCGGGCCCTGGCTGCAGGGGGTGACAGGTGCTCCGGGACCGGGCGCCGGGCAAGGGTGGAGGAGAGGCAGCAGGCTCCGGTCCCGGTCACTGAGCCCGGGGCCCCACTGGGCAGCTACTGGCTGTCTCTCCCGTCCCCTGAGACAGGAGGGTAGGGCTGAAATAGCCCTCGAAGACAGAGCCACGCTCAGACCCCACTGACGCCCCCTTGCTTGGCGGGGTGCCCACAGGCAGCCGTCTGCCCCAGTGCGGTGTTGGGCAGCAGGGGACCCTGCACGGCTTAGGGCTCCTCCCCTCTGCCTGCAGGGCCCACCAGGACCCCACCTCGACCTTCACCAAGATCTACAAGCGAAGCTTCTGCCTGCTGCAGGCCTGGCTGGAAGACTGCTATGCCGTGGACTTCACTCGGAACGCCGGGCTCCTGGGCAGGCTGGAGGACTTCATCTCTTCCAAGGTGACCAGGCAGAGCACCTGAGCAGCCCCTGCCCCTCCGCGGGCAGCACGCGGGGTGAGAGCCACCACCCTCGTCTGGGTGGCAAGCGACTGCCTTGTGCTTCTGCCCAGATCCTGCCACTGGACGGCTCAGCGGAGCACCTGCTGGGCCTCCTGGAGGTGGGCACTGACCGGCGGGCCGAGGGCACCTCACGTGGCACAGACCTGGAGGACCCCAAGGAAGCCGAGGAGGACGCCAGACCTCTCAATGCCCTCTGTAAGAGGCTCTCAGAAGACGGCGTCTCCCGGAAGGTGGGGGCCTTTCCCAGGGGAGGGCCTCCTGGGGCGGGCAGCGCGGCTCCCTGAGCCCAGCCCAGAGAACACAGAGTGCGTGCACACACGTGAACACACGTCCTGGCACACACACCTGCACATACACACGTGCTCCCCACGTTGCCAGTCCTGGGCACCAGCGCTGTGAGGCTGGCACCTCCTGCCCACCCTGCTCCAGGACAGGACAGCCGGGGAGCCCAGGCCAGCTCCTCAGACGACCTAGCATTCCTGGCCCTCCGGCCAGAGGTCTGGGTGGGAGACACCATCGTCCGGAAGTGGCCTGGGATGGGGGCCGGGTCTGAAGGGACCTGTCCGTGATATATGGGGACGGCCCCAAACCTCAGTGGCTGTGTCCATGGGGACCTGCTGAAATGACCAGGACAGTGTCCTTGAGCCAACAAGGCCCCAGGCGGGAGGGATTTGTTCTGTGGCTCTAGCTGAGCCAGGCTGAAGGGTCCCGGGCCCGGAGCCAGCCCGGTCCTCCCCCTGCCGCACCCCGCCAGGCTGCCCACCGGAAGGACCGGCTGTCCTGGCGGCCCCTTTAGCACAGCCTGACCTCGCCCCGCAGAGCTTCCCCTGGAGGCTGTCCCGGGGCAGCGGGCTGGCGCTGCCACACCACAAGGAGCGCCAGTACACCATCGCGTCCGCCCTGCCCAAGCCCTGCTGCTTCGAGGACTTCTACGGCCCCTACGCCAAGGCCAGCGAGAAGGGCCCCTACTTCCTGACCGAGTACAGCACCCACCAGCTCTTCAGCCAGCTAACGCTTCTGCAACAGGTGACGGGCCGCACGCAGCGCACCTGCAGGGCGTCACGGGGAGGGACGCTCCGGTGCTCTGCTGTTTGCTGGAGGGACACGGGGAGGGCCGTGACTGGGGCCACACGCACAGGCAGGGGGCGGGCGGGGACCGCGTCGGAACGGCTCTGGCGGCACACCGACCACTGCCGCCGCCCCTGCAGCCCCGTCCCGGACACTCCCGCCTCGCAAGCGCTAGGGGGCGCCCTGCCGGCCTCCTCCGTCCTGGCGCCTCGGCTCCCACCGGAGCCCCGCCCCCAGGTGTCCCTTTCCCAGGCATCCCACCCTGCGACCCGCCCCCCCACCATCCTGGGTCCTGTGTCACTTGGCAGGCGACAGTAGTGATGGTGACTCCGGTCATCCTACCTGCGGTCATCACGGCTGGGCAGGTGGAGAATCCCCCGGAGATGCTGCCTTGTCCACACGGCCCTGGGAAAGGACTGAACATCTGTGTCCTTGTCTCCGACAGGAGTTATTTCAAAAGTGCCATCCCGTCCACTTCTTAAACTCACGGGCCCTGGGCGTCATGGACAAAAGCGTGGCCATCCCCAAGTGAGTGTTCACCTGTGGGGTGTCACCCCAGAGTCCTGGGACAGATGGCTGGTGGCAGGGTCTTGGGGGCTTCACCTGAGTGCCTCGTAGACACCAGTGGCCAAAGGGAGCTGCTGGGGTCATGAACGGCCTCGGAGCCAGGCCCTCCCCTCTCCGCAGAGCCCATCCTGCCGGCCCCACGTGGATCTGGAGAGCCCCCTGCAGCCCCAGGGCTGGGCAGGGCCACCTCCGCACGGCCTCGCTGTGACGTGCACCTGTGTCTCTTCCAGAGCCAGCTCCTCCGAGTCTCTGTCCGCCAAAACCTGCAGCTTATTTCTGCCCAATTACGTGCAGGACAAGTACCTATTACAGCTTTTGAGAAGTGCAGATGACGTCAGCACCTGGGTGGCAGCTGAAATTGTGACCAGCCACACCTCCAAGGTCGGTGCCTCGGCAGCGCCCGTCTCAGAGAAGGGCTTGGGGTAGAGCTGCGTGGCCACGTGCTGCTTCCTGTGGAACCCCAGTCGAATGTTCTCCCAAGTGCAGGGAATCCACAGACTCAACCCCAGGCAAAGCGTAAAAGTAGTGTCACAGCTTTTGGTGGTGGTGACGTCAGACACCATCCAGCTCTCCAGCGTGCGCCTGTCACACCCCCAGCCTGACATGGCTCTTCACTCTGTTGCAAATGCACACTGGCTCTGATCACCATGACAAGCCTCTCCTCCATGGAACTGTCACACCTACGTGTGTGCACACAGTCTCACACGCGTGCATACACTCTGATACATGCACAGTCTTACACAAATACACCCCCTCACACACATACCCCCTCACACACACTTCCTCACACTCCCTCACACCCATACCCTCCTCACACTCACTCCCTCTCACACACTCCCTCTCACACACATACCCCCTCACATTCACACACACACTCCCTCTTACAAATCCCGCACACACACCTCCTCACACTCACATACTTCCTCACACTCCTTTGCACCCATACCCTCCTCACACTGACACACACCCTCTCACACATTCCCTCACACCCATACCCTCCTCACACTCGCACACACCCTCTCACACATTCCCTCACACCCATACCCTCCTCACACACACACTCCCTCACACATACCCCCTCACACTCACACACACACTCCCTCTCACACATACCTCCTCACACTCACACACTTCTTCACACTCCCTCACACCCATACCCTCCTCACACTCACACACTCTCTCACACATTCCCTCACACACATACCTCCTCACACTCACACACTTCCTCACACTCCCTCACACTCATACCCTCCTCACACTCACACACTCCCTCTCACACACATACCCCCTCACATTCACACACACACTCCCTCTCACAAATCCCGCACACACACCTCACACTCACACACTTCCTCACACTCCCTTGTACCCATACCCTCCTCACACTCACACACACCCTCTCACACATTCCCTCACTCCCATACCCTCCTCACACTCGCACACACCCTCTCACACACATACCCTGTCACATTCACACACGTGCTCCCTCTTACACTCCCACACTCCCTCTCACTCACACACACTATTGCTTTTACATACATAATCTCTCTGACACACAGAAACCCTCCTAAATAGTCCCTGTTGCCCACCTAGATCTTCTCACAGATTCCCTGACACACGCTCCCTCTCACACACACGCCCTCTCTCTCCCACACTCACACCGTCCTGCTCACACACAGCCCCTCATAACACTCTCACGCTCACACTCAGGGTTCAGAGTGCTCCCCTAGGGGGCGCCCTCCGCACTCCTGCCTGAGCCAGGCCCGGGGCTGGGAACTGTGACTCGGAAGTGTCCCACTAACCTGAGCGCTCCGAGAGTGAGAACCAACTTAGTCACATTCCCCATCACTGTCACATCCCCTGCGGGCGGCACAGTGTGCGTTCTCAGCCAGTCTGTGGAATAAACGAAACCCAGGTCAGAGGAGCAGTCAAGGTCAAGCTCTTGCTGTTCTAGGGCCTCTCTTGGCCTGGACCGTGGGTATCTCAGCCTGAACTCACTCTCCTGCTTCCGGCAGGTACTGGGCAGGCCAAGGACAGTCACCTGCCTCAAAGCCAGCGCCTCCCTCCAGGTTCCCACCCACTCAGGAGGGTTGAGGGAGGACAGAGCCCCCCAGTCCCTAGCGCATCTGCACCTCCACCCAGTCAACACCCTATTGCCAAGGCCTCCAGTTTCTTGCCGCCTGAGGCCAGCAGTGGGAGGGAGCGTCACTGGAGTCCTGCCCACATGAAGTGGCCACACTGGCACGCAGAGGAATGACGGTCGGGGCCACGAGGGCTCCTCCCGTGTAACACAGCCCCTTCCCATGGGGAGACCCCCACCACTCCACAGGCGGCCGCTCCCTTAAAGCAAACTCTGGCCCAAATAACAGGTCTCCTCAAGCATGACCCCCTCTACCGCTGCCCCTGGGCAGAGCCTCACAGGGGGCGCTCAGGGGTGGGAGGACACCATTGTTGTGCCCCAGCTGCCCCAGAGCCCGCAGAGGCCACCACCTCCTCGTCAGACAGCAAAGTGAAGATAAGTCTATTCCTGCATTAACAGCCTCTGCAATTTGTCTTTCTAAGGTTCCCCCATGTTTCTGCTCACCCCAAACCCACAGGGCAACCCAAGGCCCATTAACACATGCAGAGTTTTCTACTTTTTCCCCCTTGGGGGGGAATTTTCAAGTTTTAGGGATTTGTTAGCCAACAGACTGACCCATCCTCATTTCTGCCAGGATGTGGGAACAGGGAGCCTGGGCTTTACCCACTTTGTTCTAATCCACAACATTACAGATATCATGAGTGACATCAAGATGTGGCTTCCCTAAATCAGGGTCTTCGAACAGGGGCTTGTGTGGTTGGGCTTCACAAGGACTTCCAAGGAGAACCGACCAAGGACAGTCAATAGTCACTTCACGGACCTCAGCTTCCCAGGAGTATTCCTACACCTGAGCCCCCAAAAAGAGGGAGGACAGGCCCCCATCCAGCCCAAGAGAGAAGATGGGCTCTGTGCCCTGAGTCTGCAGGTTCCCTGCCCAGCGGGTCAACACAGAGAGGCACGACACGTTTACAGGCCTGCATGGTCAGCACAACGGAACAGATCGACAGATGCACACCCAGTTGCTGGCACCCAGCTTGGAAGGGCTCATGGTGTCACCGGGGCAGAACTCCTTCCATTGTCGTGAAAGGGCTCCCACATCCCTGTAAGCAAAGGACAGAATTATTCAAATGAGCAATACACCCACATGCAGGAACCAACGGGAGAGAGTGGGAGCCGTGTTTCTAATGAAACTGCACGTGGACCTTGGACAAAGGTGTTTGTCACATTCTGATGATACATCGTTTCACACATTGTGTGTTACTTACTGTAATATCAGAACAATCCAGAGAAACTGTGGTCAAGAAAATGGCTAAAATTCTATTTTGAGCCAGAGAATACAATGGGCAGTCATTAACTGTCCTTGGTGGTAACCGTGCAGTCGTGCAGATGACCCTTGGGGGCACAGAATGGAAAGACAGGTGAAGAAGAAAAAGAAACAGTGTGAAGCTTGCCACCTTAAAGAAAAGCTTGCTGACTTTTTTTTTTAGATGAATTATCGTGGATTTGAAGGCAAAACTGGATTTCAGTTTAATCAGATAGTCTTTCAAGTGATAGGACACAGCAGCGAAAAGAAAGCAGCAACCCAAATGTCCACCCACAGATAAATGGATAAACAAGATGTGGTCTGTCTGTTCTCTGGAATGTCATTCAGCCTTAAAAAGGAATCAAGTCCCGATACAGGCTACAGCGTGGATGAACCTAAAGGACATTACGCTCAGGGAAACCAGCCAGTCACAGAAAGACAAATACTGCGTGATTCCACTTTAGGAGGCCCCTGCAGTGGTGGAAATCACACAGCCAGAAAGTAGAAGGCCGGGCGCCAGGGGCTGGGGGCGAGGGATGGGGAGCAGGGGTCTGATGCTTGCAGTTTCAGTTTCACAAAACAGAGTTCTAGGCTGTGACCCAAGCAGGGGAGTGTAGTTAACACTACTGAGCTATCTTAAAAACGGTTCAAGAGTAGATTTTATATTACGCATTTTTTACCACAAACATTTTTTTAAAAAAACAAAAATGCGATGGAACAGTTTTATCTGAAAGTGCTGGAAAGTACATATTTTGAATCTGTTTAAATATATGAAGAAAAAATTGGGATGTCAACTTCAAAAGTATAAGCGAGTAAATGTTTTTCAAGCTCTTTTAAGAGGCACGCAGCTGGACAATGGGAGGCCACCAGGGTGAATGAGCTTCCATCTGCGTGACCCTTGAGAGCATCGGAATCTGCACAGACAAGGTCAAGCCCAGTGCAGAGGCACGTGGTTGGGACCCACAGGCACTGTCCCCACCTGAAGGGTGGCCCCGGCCCGGGTGACAGTTCATAGGGTGAGGCAGCTCTGAAAGGGTGTGCCCCGTTAGGAATGAGAACCCCGTGGGGTGTTCCTGTCGAATCTGCTGACCGTGGAACCAAACCCACCCCACCCCCACCCGTCAGGCTCTGAAACCGGGGGGAGCAGTAGACTCCGCCCTGCAGAAAATGAGAAGCTGCCTGTTTGTTTCGCGACGGCCACTAGAGGTATGGGCTCCCTCCTCCCCAGCCGGGCGCCTTCCGGGTCCTGAAGCTGGGCCCCCTCCCCCATTTGTCCTGCTCCTAGAGCAGAGGTTTGTCTTGGGAGTGACTTTGCTTTTGAGGAGTGAGGTTGACTTCTTTTCACATCTTTATGCTTATGGGGCACTTGCCTTTCTGTTTTGTGTTTTCAAGTCATGCCTGTCCTCCTGCCCCGTCACGGCCACTGCCCCCCAGACCGGAGCCCACTCACCACCTGCTTCCCACACAGGTGGTGGGGCCCTCGCTGCCCCGGTGCCTGGCGCTGGGTTACTGTGACGGGTCCCCAGAGGCTCTCTACCAGCTTGTCTTAAATCAGAGGACCCTGAGTATGTCCTTCTCTGGTTTCAGTTGCAGGTGAATTTGCTGTCCAAATTTTTGCTGATTGCGAAATCTTGCTACGAGCAGAGGAACTTCGCGACAGCCATGCAGATTCTGGGAGGCCTGGAGCACCTGGCCGTGAGGCAGTCCCCTGTGAGTCACCCTGGAGAGCCACTGGCCACGGGCGGGCATGTGGGCACCGCGGCCGCAGGGGGCTCACCTGTGCTTTTATTTCAGGCCTGGAGAATTTTACCCGCGAAGATAGCGGAGGTCATGGAAGAGCTGAAGGCCGTCGAGGTACTGGTGCTGCGCATGAGCTTCTGGAAGCTTGTGTCCACCTGGGGCGTCCCCTGCAGACATGCTCTGCACCTCTCGGGGGGGCTCACCAGGCAGAGCCTGCCTCGCGGCCCCCAGACCACACAGCCACCCACACCCCCACCCAGAGCTGCCCAGTCTTGCCCATCTCCCCACAGGGCACGGCCAGTGCGCCGGGTACAGGTGCCCAGAGGACCACACTGAGCTTAGGGACCCGCCGGCCTCCTTGCAGCCTCCTGAGATCATGCATGAGGAAACACTGGAAGGCTGGGCATTTCCCTGGAGGAGGCCCTGGGAGCAGACTGCCGCCGAGGGCCCACAGCTCCTGCCCCAAACAGCTCTCTGTGGGGCGGGAGGGCTGGCGTGTGTCCTCAGTCGACACCAGAAACAGGTCCCTGAAGCCGGGCAGCCTGGGTCTTGGCCCCCTTGGGGCAGCTGGGTCACCCGGCTATTTTGTGGAGCCCAGAGAGAGTCAGTTAGGAAACAAGTTTGCCATTTCTGGTGGCAGGAAGTGTGTAGCTTTCCGATGGGTGTGTCCGCGTTCCCTTGGCGTCTGCAGGCTTCAGACATCCAGACTTTTGACCCCGATCCAATCATCTGAGGCACAGTGAGGATCGGGTGTAAATCAGTGCTGTGTAGCCCCCTTGCCGGGGGCGGGGGGGGGGGGGTTACTAGCACCAACCCAGACTGGCTGAGCTGAGTGCCCTGGACTGACCTCTCATCCGTCTCCCCCTCCCCACACCCCTGGCTGGGCCCCCAGGTCTTCCTGAAGAGCGACAGCCTGTGTCTGATGGAAGGACGGCGCTTCCGGGCCCAGCCCACGCTGCCCTCAGCCCGCCTCCTGGCCATGCACATCCAGCAGCTGGAGACAGGGGGCTTCACCATGACCAATGGGGCCCACAGGTGGAGCAAGCTCAGGTGAGGGGCTATGCTCCCAGCGACCCATGGGCCCCTCGCCCTAGCGCTGTCTGCACAGCACCCGTGGCCAGTCCTCAGCCTGCTCCGGTGGTGCCACGGTTCCCCTGCCCAGCACCCCTGGGGGCCCGGCACACCTGGGAGGGGCAGACTGGGGGCTGCTTGTGAAAACCACCTTGGTGACCCCAGACAAAGAGGGCCACGCTCATCTCTGCCTCGGAAGCCGCAAGCTGCCTCCACCCCTCCTCCCCTGGGGGCTCCAGGCCTCATCGGAGATGCCCCCCCATATCTCACAGGCCTGGGCCAGCCCTTCTCCAGAGGCCTGCACCCCCATAGCCTTGGACCCACCTGTTCTCCTTCCCCCCTCTGCATCACCCACATGTGCAGACGGGTGAGGCTCGTCAGGCCACAGTCCAGCTGCACACCCCTTAGGGTCAAGGGCAGATCTCAGCAGGCACAGCCCAGGGGACCTGCAGCCCAGTGGTTCCAACCTCCTTCTGGTCACCAACTTAAAAAGTTACTTAAGAGGTACCACAGTGCACACTGGTCCGTGTCAGCAAAACGGAAACTAACAATTAAGAGGGAAGGCCACAGTCCCGAAGGAGCGTGGGCGGAGGCCTGATGATGACTCTTCTTCACTCTGTTTTAGGTCTGGATGTATATGCATGTTTGTCTTTATTTATTTGAGGGAGAGAGATGGGCGGCGGGGGGGCGGGGTGCAGAGGGAGAGAGAGAATCCCAAGCAGGCTCCATGCCCAGCACAGAGCCCCCACGTGGGGCTCGATCTCAGGACCTGGAGATCATGACCTGAGCCCAAATCAAGAGTCGGACGCATAACCGACTGAGCCACCGGGGCGCCCCGCATGCTCGTCTTTTAATGACCAAAGTGCAGTCCTTCATTCTGGAGGTGCTGTCTCTTCATCCACAATCAGGATGAGAATGTCTGTGAAGTCCACGGCCTTCCCCAGGCGGAATTACTGACTTCTGCTTCGTGGTCCCTGTTTTCTTGGATGACACCCAGGGGTGTGTGGTCACAGTTAACTTCCCGCTCTCCAGGGAAGTGAGTCCCGGTGCACAGCGTTGGCCAATGCCCAGGGTGTAAATACTTTTGTGATGGTGGCTCTTGAGCCGGGATCATGATGTCCCTGAACACAGAGCTGGGGAGAAACATGTGCCCAGTGACCCCTGAGTACACCCTTAAGTGACCCTGCGTCTGTCTATCTCCTCTACCTCCTCCGTGGGCGCTCAGGGGCTGACACTGGGGTGTATTCATGTCGGAACCCTTAGCACCAACCAGGCCCAGCACAGATTTTCAGCACATGTTTATGGACTGAAGAGTGGCTGGATGGACCGACGGACAGAGGCATGAGCAGAGGGATGGATGGGAGTGCGGGTGGGCAGACAGGCCTGAGTACTGAAATGAGGTTGGGCCTTGTGAATAAATACAGAAAACTCACCCCAGAGTTTGTACTAGGAGAGGTTTGGGTTACACACTTCCCGGGATGCGCTGGGAATTCACAAGCACAGGCTCATGCAGACTAACAGGTCACGTCTCCCCCATCCACAGAAACATAGCCAAGGTGGTGAGCCAGGTGCGTGCATTCCAGGAGAACCCCTACACGTTCGCGCCCGACCCCAAGCTGCAGTCCTACCTCAAGCAAAGAATCGCACGCTTCAGCGGGGCCGACATTTCCATTTTAGCGGCGGACAACAGGGCCTCCTTCCACCAGATCACCAGCGAAAAGCACTCCCGGAAGATCCAGGACAAGTTACGGAGAATGAAGGCCACGTTTCAGTAACGGGGACGGCGGGTGTGGTGGGGATTCCAAAGCAAGGACAGACCTGGGTAGAAAGGAGGCACCGCTTGCTGTCCCAGGCCCAGAAGGTCCCAGCAACGCGCACCTGCCGCTGTAGACTAGGGAGCCCAACAGCATGGCGCGGGACCCGGGGCTCAGCGTGGGCGGCGGGGTACATGCCCGGGGGGCACCGGGAGGGGAAGGCTCCAGGGCCTGGCTAAGCCGGAGAGGACAGGCTCCAGTGGAGGTCGGGGTGTTTCTGCTAGTGTAAAACTATATTTAAAAATTAAAACAGAAATAGAATAAGTAAACTCCCCAGGAGCCACATACCCATTTATACTTCTTAGAGATAAACCGCTCTCCCCCAGGTCCCCAGGGATCCCGCCCCCCAAAAACCCACACCCACCCACCCTGACTCAGAGCAGTGTTTTCATGAGTTTGGCTTATGTCTGCCCAGCAACCAAGGACCAAAATGACCTCTGACCCCTATGCCAACCACAGGTTCCAGGGGTTTCCAAAACCTTCCACTGGGGCCCTGAGGCTTCCCAGTGGCCCAAGCCCCAACCTGGGTCCACACTCCCATGCCCAGACCTCCCCACTTCCACTCAGACCCCCCCAAACCTCCCCCCACACTCCTCAGACCTCTCCTCACACCCCAGACTTTCCCTCCACGCTCCCCACCTCCCCGGACCCCTCCTTCCAGAACCCCCTCTAGGGGCCCAGCTCAGCTCACCCCCATTCCAGCCCACGTGGGGGTGCCCGAGTTTTGCAGCCCTTGCCCCAGCAGGCCTGATGGGATCTGTCCCGGCCCAGCCTCCTGCTGCTGGTGAGCACCTCACAGCTCCACGCTGCAGCCCCCAGTGCCCGCGGCCCCGCGTGCCCTCCGCCGTTGCCAACCCCCACCACTTAGAACAGCTCCCAGTGAGGCCTGCAAGGCTCTGCTTCCCAGCAAAGCACACAGGTCACAAACAGCAGCTCCAGAGCAGACTCAAGGCCTCGGGGCCCTGAGAGCATCCCCCAGTCCCACCTGGTGGCCTGGGGGCCTCAGGCCTGGGGCCCGCACCCCTCTGCCTCAGCAGCCATGCATGCGCCGCGCACACCTCCGCCCCGGCTCCCGCCGCTTTCCTTCACTAGTGCTTTGTCCGAGCCGTGGAGGAGATGACGTGTGCTGCCTGGATGGTTCCAGGCGCTTCCCCGGGGCTCTGTGTCCAAACAGCCGGTGCTGGGCGTTTGCTCAGCAGGTGGAAGACGCCCCCGGCCAGATGTACTGGGACCAGGAAGGTGCGGTCGCACCCCTCACGACAGGGAGCTCAGACCCCTGGCACCATCCTGGGCACCAGCGTTCTCACGTGGCAGATCGCTGGGGGACCGGAGGTGGTCCTCTTGCTTCAGAATCAGTGATTCTTTAGAACAACCAGCTAGTGGTATTTCTGGGAAAACTGTCACTTGTGATAAAATGCCGAGTCTGTAATGTAGGAAGCGTTTCCCACATAAACTCATCCCAGACATCTGAACAGAAGAGGGACTCAGTGCTTCCCGCCACGCAGATGCGGGGCGGCTTCTGTATGAGGGTTATGTTCGACTAAACGCCTCCGATCTCCGACTCTGAGTCTCACAAAGGTGGTGCCACGGAGCCTGAAGCGGAGTTAGCGTCTGGCGCAAACGCACATTCCAGCCGTAACGATTTGTTCACGGGAAAGTGACCGGGCTTTCAGCTTAAGCACGACTGTCGGCATGTCGCTCGAATGTCACCGGCACAGATTTCTAAATAAAATCATTTCTACCACGACGGCTTCCATAGGCCTTATTTTGTTTGTCTCCAAAGTGACACTTGCTTTGGGGGTCAGGGTGGGCTCCCTCGTGGCCAGAGACAACTGCAGGGGTGCTCCTGAGGGCACAAGGGGACAAGAAGTCCTAGCCACAGCCGTGTCCTTGGGTGGCACGGACAAGGGCCAGATCTGCCGATTCGCTTAATTCAGGGCCCACCAGAACCGAACCCCGGAACCCCCGGGCCTGGGAGCGAGCAGACTCCTTCTACTGCTGCAGGAAACGTTTACCTGCAAACCACTCAAAACTGCTGAGCCGCCAAGGCCCCACCACGGCACAGCCCCAAAGCTACTCTGCCATGGACTCTGCCCAGCCTCAGCCAGGTCCCACGTGGCAGGCCCCACGCCGCAGCAGACCACCAACCTCACCCAGAGCCTCAGGGCAGGACAGCCAGCCCCTCCTTCCCCAGGGCAAGGCAGGGGTGTTCCTTGAGGCTGCCACTGCGAAGGGTCCTGACAGAAGAGCTTAGGATTGGTGGGCACTGCAAAAGGAGAGGTGGAAGGCCGGGGGTTCAAATAATTTGGGGACATAAATGGTTGATGTTTTCTGTGGCAGAATCATCTGGGAACATCCCTGTAATGAATGATGAAGCCCTCTGCGTGGCAGGAGAGTCCCAGAAGAGGAAAGTCACTGGACAGTAGCAGCCACCGTTAGGTGGTTCTGGTGTCCCCGTTGTGGGTGGGTGGGTGATTTCCGTCCTCATCCACCTTAAAATCACTAAACCCTGCTGTCTCTTCCTTCTGAGAAAGGCCATAAGACCAGGGTCTCCCTCCACTTCACTGGTCTAATCAAATCAATGGGTTTTTCTTTAGGTGAACTGACAGCCCCTTAGGCCCCACAACGAGCCCTGCTTCCCAGGGTCCCCCACCCACCCACCCTGTGCAGTCCCTTCCTGCACCAGATGGAGGCTGGCTCAGTGTACTGAGGCTCTGGGGGGAGCCCTCACTATGTGCGGTTTGACTACCCCCAAGAGCACCATGCTGGCGCAAGCCCAAGGTAGCCCTGGTGGGCTGAATAGAGATGGAGAGAGGGATGTCTGGCCAGCCAGCCCATGAGCCGCCTTCTGGAGAAGGCCTGCGGAGCCCCGGGCAGTCAGGCCCTGGCCTGGGAAGTGGTGCCCAGTCAGGAGGGAGCACCCATCAGCCCACCTGCACCCTGGTGCCAGGTCCGACCACAGAATCAGCAGCATAACCAAACAGCATCAGCCCTGGCCACGGCTCAGAGTGCTGGGCTATGCCGTGCTAAACAACTCACTGATCCGTTCGTTGCGTGCTGTGGGGGGTTGCGCTCCCTGCTCTGAGAGGGGCTTCCGGCCTGTGAAAGGGGACCCCGTCAGCTGGCCCCCGACCACGATGGTCCTTTAGACAGGGGCAGTCTGGGGTCGCTTCCTATGGCCACTATTACTATTTGAAGCCTGCTCTACATGTGGGGGGGGGGTCTCGGGGGCACGCTGCGGGAGGGGCTGCCCTGTCTCTTCACCCACCTCCCACCCCTTTAGGGGGCTGACCTACGTCACCATGGGAAACAGTGGTTTGAAGGGAAAGGGCGAGGCCCAAGACCACATAGGGACTGCCCTCCAGTCAGGGGACAGACTTCTCACCAGAGTCCAGATGAGCAATCCTAAAGCTACTTTCCTTACACACGAGGGCTCATCAATAAGTACGTCGTAGATAAGGTTGCTGGCCTCCTGCTGTCAGAGAACGAAGCTGCGGAAGAGCTGGTGGGGAGGCTAGGTGTGTGTGGACATGTGGGTCGGTACACACATGCGCTTCCTGGCACACCCTCCACAGGGCCGCGCGGGGCTTCGCTCTCGTTGGACCATCTCTGCGGGCGGCCCTGGGCACTGCAGGGGGGGCTCCCAGCACCTCTGGTCTCTACCCCCCCGATGCCAGCAGCACCCCCAAGTTGTGACAACCAATGTCTCCAGGCATCACCCAATGTACCCTGGGGGGCAAACTATTCCCCCGAGAACCAGTGGCCTGGAAACAGTGACACCCAGTAGCATCAGGCACACCCCGTATCCAGATCTTGGGTTGCAGATACCATTCTCCAAAAAAAAGGAACCAGAGATTTTTGGAGAAATGGCAGAAGGGTTGATTCTCTAGTGGAGAATGTACAAAGCAGAGGTATCTGGTAGCATCACAAAGCAAAGACCCGCGGCGGGGGGGGGGGGGGGGG
This sequence comes from Halichoerus grypus, assembly GCF_964656455.1. Lineage (NCBI taxonomy): Eukaryota > Metazoa > Chordata > Mammalia > Carnivora > Phocidae > Halichoerus > Halichoerus grypus. The sequence continues at coordinate 485,198 of NC_135718.1, read as the reverse complement.
GGCATGTCAAAAGGACACAGGACAAGAGGGAAAGGGGAAAAGAGTTGTGGCGATCTGAGCCCCTAAACACGACAGCGTGGGACTGCACCCTGGGAATAGAACACCCACGAGTCCACTGAACAGGAAGAATTACAGGAGAATCCCAAACAACACACGCAGGTGCCCCCCCGAAGGGTGGGGTGCACCCAGTGACTGGCCCCGGCTGCAGGGCAGGGAGGGGAAGTGGAGAGATGGCGGGCACTGCTTGAACTCCTAGATCTTCTTCCCAAAAACCCATAACCAGGCTAATCATGAGAAGGCACCTGACAAACCCAAATAGAGGGACATCCACAAAACACCCAACAGTCTCCTCAAAGTGTCAAGAACAAGAGTGAGAAACTGCCAGGGTCCAGAGGGGACAAAGGAGGCAGGACGACCAAACGCAGAGCAGTACCCTGGACCGGGTCCCGGGGCAGAAAAGACACATCCGTGTGAAAGCTGGGGAAACCTGGAAAAACCCTATTACGCTCTGTGGCTCAGCCAGTGGTGTTGTGCCAACGGGAATTTCTCAGCTTTGACAAAGGTGCCATGGTCCCATGAGACGCTCACCTGAAGGGACGCACGGGGACACCAGCACCTTCTCTGCCACCTGGCTGTAAATCTAAAATTGTCCCAAACTAAGAAGTTGTAAAAACTACTAGACCTAGTATACAGAAATACAATTGATTTTTGTTTATTCCTGTATTCAGTGACCTCGCTAAATTCATTTATTAATTCTAATGTGCTTGCAGGCTATTTTGTATTTCCCATGTTTACAATCATATCACCTGCAAATAATGATGCTTTTACTTCTTCCTTTCCCATCTTTATAAACCTTACTCCTTTTTCTTGTCTTATTGCTCTGGCTAGACTTCTAGAATAACGTTCGATAGAATCAGTGGTGCTGGGCACCACCCTAATTCCTAATCGCAGGGGGTCATGCTCAATATTCTCTTAGTCATGAGGTAAGCTGTAGGTAGTCCTCATCGGAATAAAGCAGTGTTTTCTGTGAAGTGTGTGTGTGAATTATGACACGAATTCTGAATACCGGCCGTGCTCAGCACGTCCTACCCTCAGCGGGCCGCACGCAGGGCGACCCCCCCTCCCGCGCACCAGCGCCACCGCGGGGGGGCGGGGCCCGCACACCACGGCCTCTGCGAACCACAGGCCAGGAAGCACCTAAGGCAAAAGGGAGGGGCGCGGGGGGGCCCTCCTGGAGCTGGAATGTTCCAGCGCGGCGGTGAAAGGGCACGGCACATGCGTAAAAACGAATCGCCCCCTTGCGCGCCTGAGGCGAGCTGCCGGATCCGTTCGTACCTCAGTGCAGAGACTTTTAAGAAGTACAACACTCTCGCTTAGCGGGTTGTTGCCGGTCAGGACCCGGCCCAAGTCGAAGTTGGCGGGCAGCGGGGGCGGGGCGGCGCGGGGCGGGGCGCGCGGGGGCGCGCGGGGGCGGGCGGCGTAGACCCGCGCCGGCTCCGGCTCCCGCTCGGTCTCCAGCGAGCTCGCACCCTCCGAGCGCGTGTGGGCGGCCTCTCCCGGGCCGCGGCCCCGACCCCGCGACCCCGCCGGCCCTCGGGATGCTGCTCCGGCCGCGGCGGCCGCCCCCCCCCGCGCCCCCCGCGCCCGCATCGCCCGCCAGCCCGGACCCCGAGCCGCGGCCGGCCGGGGGCGCCCCGGGGACCCCGCCCGGGCGGCCCCCCTCGCCCGGCGCGCTGGCGGCGCCCGCGTCCCCCGCGTCCCCCGGCCTCCCGGGCTCGCCCGTGTCCCCGGGCTCGGCGCAGCGCACGCCCTGGAGCGCCCGCGAGACGGAGCTGCTGCTGGGCACCCTGCTCCAGCCGGCCGTGTGGCGCGCGCTGCTGCTCGACCGCCGCCAGGCGCTCCCCACCTACCGCCGCGTGTCGGCCGCGCTGGCCCGCCAGCAGGTGCGCCGCACGCCCGCGCAGTGCCGCCGCCGCTACAAGTTCCTTAAGGACAAGCTCCGCGACGCCCAGGGCCAGCCGCCCGGGCCCTTCGACGCGCAGATCCGCGAGCTCATGGGGCTGCTGGGCGACAACGGACACCGACGCGGCCGCCGCCGGTCCCCGGGGCCCGGGCGCCCCCCGCGCGGACGCCGCCCGGCCCCCGCCGCGCCCCACTCGCCCGCCGAGCCAGGTAAGGGGGGCGCGGTCCCGGGACGCGAGAGGGCCGGGGGTGCCTTGGACGCCGTCCGATGGGGGGGGAGGGGCGGATCGGAGCCCCGGGGGCGTGGGGGCGGCGGCGGGCGCTCCTCCAGAGCCTGGCCCGACGGCCCCGCCGCGTTCCAGACGTCCCGCCGCCGCCGGCCGCCCGCGACCCCGACGCAGACCCGGCGTGGACGCTCAGGTTCAGCCCGACCCCGCCCAAGTCTGCCGACACCCCCCGAGTTCCCGGCTCCCCGACGGCGCTCTCCACGGTCGCCGCCGCGCCGGGCCGCCCCGAAGACCACGCGCCTTTCCGTGCCCCGGGATCCCCGCCGCCACCGGCCCTGGACGCCACCCGGGAGGACCCCGACTCTCCGCCCAGCCGCCCCGAGGACCACGCGTCCCCGCAGTCCGCGCCCCCGTCGCTGAACGCCGCCCTTCTGCAGACCCTGGGGCACCTGGGCGACATCGTGGCCATCCTGGGCCCGCTGCGCGACCAGCTGCTGACCCTGAACCAGCACGTGGAGCAGCTGCGCGGCTCCTTCGACCAGACCGTGTCCCTGGCCGTGGGCTTCATCTTAGGCAGCGCCGCGGCCGAGCGAGGCGTCCTGGCCGACCGGCGAGAGTGAGGCCTGGCCTGCACTGGTCCCTTCTGTAGGACCGTGTGCCCTCTGCCCTGACCCCATCCTGTGACCCTCCCCAATTCCAGATCTAGGTACGTTTAATAAAAAGGTTGTTTATTCCCGACTTAATTCTGTGAACGTGTGTACGTCTTGTGCTGGGTAGGAATGGCCCCTGCGGGTGGTGCCGGGACAGCCAGGGCTGCCTGGGCCCGGGGGTGTGCTGGGATGCTGGCCAGGACCTCCCCTAGGAGGCCAGTTTCCAAGGGCACGTGGAACCCGAAGTTGGGGTCCTTGTAACATGCTGGCTTTCCCAAGGTCTCCCAAACCCTGTGCACCAGCCCTTGATGGGTGACCATTCTCACCTTCCCTGGGAGCCCTGATGAGCTGGGGGGGGTCCCCTCTACTACGCCGCCCCAGCCTGAGCTGGGCTGCAGTTACGGTGTGCCCAGAGACCCACCTCTGCCCCAGGCAGGCCTGAGCCTCTCTGCTGAGCTCTGTCCGGGAAGCAGGACTCCTCAGGGGTGACTGCAACAGGAGAGGCAGGAGAGCTAAGGCACACCAGGGAAGGGGATCCTTTTGTCTCCAGGGAAGCGATTGCTCTAGGTGGGCCCCGGACAGCCGGACAGGGGCTCTGAGACTTTCGACTTTGGCCAAGGACCAGGTCCCAGCAGTTGTCAGAGGACTTGACCAAAACCGCCCTGGGAGCATTTTCCAAATAGTAATTGTGGCCCCACCCTCTACCGGTGGCTGGGAAAGGATAACTGGGTGGGCCTGGGAGGTGCTCCCGCCTCCAGAGAGATAAGGAAGTAGCCCCAGGGCACCTGGCCAGCATAACAATACAGTTTCTCTAGTAGGGGCTCATTCAGAGACTCAAGTGGTTGCCCTGGGCCACAAGGCTAAATGAGGGATGGGTGTTCTTGCTGGCCCTGTGTTCCAAGGTTCCAGCAGTCCCTGGGGCTCTGGGGTGGGTGGTGGAGCATTGCCCCCAAGTCCTTTTCTGGAGACAGAAGAGACCCCAGTTGGACCCTTGGCCTGCAGGGATCCCCAAGTGGGAGCAGGAGTGGTCTCCCCGACCCCAAAAGCTGTGCATTGATGGTAGGTCCTGGCAGCTCTGCGACACCAAAACCACAGAAGTGACTGGATGTCACCTCACTTGAGACACACTTGCCTCTGCTTCATGATGCAGTCCATGCTGTGGTCCCTGAGGGTCTCCAAGCTGCCAAAAACCTCCTACGGGGTGATTCCAGCCTGCAGACCTACCCACACAGCCCCTGCTCCTAGGTCAGAGCCCCAGGCTGGGGCATATATGCGCACCCCCCAGGGGTAGGGATGATGCCATGAGGTGTGTGCATCGCTCAGGTCGCCAGGGACCCTCTGCCTTGGAGAAAGGCTGTCTTGTGACCGAATGAAATCTATGGAAGTCATTGAGTTTGAGGTACAAGAAAAACCCCTCTGCCTTGCTGTGCGCGCGGCCCGTGGGGCGCATCCCATGGCTGCCTCCTCAGGACCCTTATGTCGGAGTAAGGAGTTTGAATGTTCCTTCTCTGCTCGTCCTTAGTGTCTTCCAGGCTGGGGAGGGGAGCTGTTTTGGCTGTTCTGGGCCAGATAAAAATCTGCTGTTGGGTAAAAAAAAATCTGTTGCTAAAGCCCTGAAGATTCCCAAGTCCCTTCTGGCTGGCCTCCGCCTCGTCTGTGGCTCTCCTGTGGGTCAGTGGGGTGAGCCGTGTCTTCACCCTGTTCTGTGACGTGCGTGTCTTACGCCAGTGTCCTGGGTTTGGTTCTGGGCGTGGGGGATGAACACACCACGGAAGGAATGGCCTCACCACGAGCACAGGCAGCGTCTCCCGCAGGGTCTCCTGGGACCGCTCCTCAGATTAGGGCCCCCTCTCATCTCACTAGGGGCCCTTGGAAAACAGATTCATACCTTTTTAAAATTTTTTAAATTAAAATATACATTAAAAAATGAGCCCTCTCCCCCACCAAGCACCCAGCTCAGCGGCGTCCAGCATGTTCTCTGTGTTGTGCAGCCAGCCCCACCCTCCAGCCCTACAACTTGCTCGTCCTCCCAGACGGAAGCTCGCTCCCCATCCCCTCCCCCGCCCTGGCACCCACCGTCTCGTCTCCGTCTCTGACTGTGCCGGCCCCGGGGACCTCACGAAGGTGGGGCACGCAGTGCTGGTCCTTCCGTGTCTGGCTTCTTTCACTCGGCATCAGGCCCTCGGGGCTGCTCCTCGCAAGGCTGAGACCCTCCTCCCTTCCTCCCTTCATCCATGTGGACGCTCGGGCCCCTTCCAGCTGTGTGTGAACCATGCTGTTGGGAACACGGGGTGCAAACATCTGTTCCAGTCCATGCGTTCAGTTCTCGGGGGTGCGCGCCCAGAGGTGGGATCGCTGGTAATTCTGTTTTTAATTCTTTGAGGAAGCTCCATACTGTTGTCCACGTGGCCGCACCATTTTACATTCCCGCCAACAGTACACAAGGGTTCCAGTTTGCATCCTCACCAACATGAATTTTCTTAGCTTTTTTTTTTTTTTTGATAGTAGCCATCCACGTGGGTGTGCAGCTCACACCTATAATGACTGTTCTCACAGCACGCACTCTATGGCAATGCCACAGGGAGTCATGCCCTACTGTTGAATTGCCTGGTCAACCCGCCAAGCTAGTATGGAGCTCACCTTCGTGCACATTCTGTTCGGTGCTGCACTGAGGGCCAGGAAGTGTCCACATCACCTGGGCCCCTCGTCAGCTCAGCCTGGGAAGCTCTGTGGCCGAGGGTCCTCTCCTCCCTGCTGTGGGGCCTGCCCACCCAGCCCGGCACCTTTCCCTTCCCGAGTGAAGAGTGTGTTTTCACATTGTGCTGATCCATCAAGGACCAGTGCTGTCCAGGCCCTTGTGAAGTAACTTTCTGGTGATCGATACGTTGGTTTTAAGAGAACACCTTAATGTTAAGTGTATTTTCTCCAAATAGGCAAAGAGCCCTATCGGTTTGGGTACTGCTTTTTTACTCCTCAATAGGTCTGCATTCGCTATCTCTCTGATGTCCAGTTGAGCCTAAAACTTAACAAAAGTAAACTTCCTTTGTGACTTCATGTTGGAAATTGCCGTCTTCTCAATCGTCATTGTTTATCTGTCCAAATTATCTTCTCTTCCATGTTTGTTCCTCTAATTACATCATCTATGTAATGCTCTACCGATAAACATTTTGGTATGTGCAACGTTCTCAAACCCCTGCTGCTTTTGGACTCTGCTCTGAGTCAGGCAGCCTCTGAAATCTGAAGTTTTCCAAGTCAAAGCAAACAGCTTAGTGTTCTTGACCTATCATTTTTGCAAAGAACACATCCCTAAGATTTTGGTAAATTTATCTCTCATATGATTTGTACGGAGATAGGACAGACTTCCTCTGTGTTGCTTCCGTTTTGCCGGAGGCCTGTGGGCTGCCTAGTCACCCCTCCTCCCCAATTTCCCGGCGTCTGTGATGTCTTCTGCCCTGGACCATGGACGCCAACCGCTCTGACTACATCACTGGTTCCTACTTGACCTCCCACACCAGTTCTGCAGCTAAATTTTCCTGTCTGTTGGAAAACATATTGCTCTAGATTGTGGACTGGATGCTTGTGTCCCCCAAAGTCATATACTGAAATCCTAACCCCCTGTGTGACGGTGTTAGGAGGTGGGGCCTTGGGATGGGCTGAGGCTCTGAGGGTGCAGCCTCATCCCTGGGATTAGTGCTTTCTAAGAAGAGACAGGACAGCAAAGAAGTGACCAGCTGCTGGCCAGGAGATGGCCCTCAGTGGAACCCCAGCACACCGGTGCCCTGGTCTTGGACCTCCAGCCTCCAGACTTGGGAGAAAGAAGTATCTGTTTAAGACCCCAGTCTGTGGTGCTGTTAGAGCTGCCAAGCGCCCAGACACTTGTCCAATCCACCACACGAGCGCATTTAGAATTCAATGCTGAGTCCACTCCAATGTTCCAGAAGTCTGCCTAGCCATCCCCTCACTTTGTTTTCCGTGGTGCCCACCAGAGCTCATCCACATGCTGCTGTCTCCCAGAATTGTCATTTCTGACAATTCTAGAGAAATCCTAACATTTTTTGTTCTTCCACTTTAACGAATAATGGCTGTTGGTGTGAGGCTCACCTCCTCCTGGCCTGGCCCAGATGCCAGCCTTGCTGAGCCCTTGGCTCTGTCCTGGGCCGCTTCGCAGGCCTCATACGTGGATGCAGCCCCTCCTCTCCATCACCAGCAGGTGAGGAGTCTGTTTGGGGTCTATCTGTTGGCCCACAGGCAAGCCATTCTGCCCATAGGGCGAGTTTGACTCTCACCTCCACAACAGCCAGTGAGCACTCCATTCCTTTCCTTATTTTTGGAGCCTTTGGTTCTGATACATTCCTTTAAGGGCCCTTCTGGCCTCCCCAAAAATGTCAGATCCCTGAAGGATCAGCAGTAGGTCTTACTCCCTGCTGTTCCAACGGGACCTGATTAACCCCGCCTGGTTTTCTGGTTGCATCTTCTACCAAATAGTTACCTGTAGCAACGCTATGGTTCTCTCCCCAGGCCTGCCTCTGTAAACAGAGCCGGAAGGTCCTGTGTCCCTTGGCCCTGCCGCTGGACTCCCTTCTCCATGGAGGGGGGCGTGGGAGGGGATGGGGGGCTGCTCTGCCTCATCACGCCTGCAGCCTGGAAATGTGGCACCCCACCCAGCTGGGGTGGGGTCCTGTCCACCTTGTTCCACACTCATGCCTAGGTTTTTTCCACCAGGAGCACAAACAGGAAGTTGGGGGGCTCCAACGGAGGGAGGGAGGAAGCCCAGGGGAGGGGCGTGGAAGGGCCGATGGGGAGTCTGAAGAGCAGGGGGCCCTGGAGCGAAGGCTAGGGGGCAAAGGGGGGGTGGGGAGAAGGAAGGGAAGGAGCCGCCCCGTTGGGGATCCAAGGTCGTGGTGTGGCGGGCGGGGAGGGGGAGGGGCGCGTGGTGGGGGAGGGGCGCGTGGTGGGGGAGGGGCTGGCGGGCCGCACGGCTGTGGCTTTAATTTCTCCGGGAGCCTGGGGCGGCCACGCGGAGCCGGAGCGAATCAGTGCCGGAGGGGCAGCGGTGCGGCCCCACTGGACCAGCCTGCCCTCCCTAATGGGGGTGGGCGTGGAGAAGGGGGTCTTGGGCGGGGCGGGCCTCCCTCGGCCGAGCGTCCGGGTTGGCCCTGGAGGCGCGCGGGGCGGGGCGGGGCGGAGGCGTCTGGGCTGCAGGACCGCCGGGACCTGGAGCCCAGGTGGAGGCCTTAGGTCCGGGAAGGTCCCGTGGAGGGAATGGGGGCTTTAGACGTGAGTCCGGGGCGGGGCTGCCAGGGCCTCGGAGGGACAGACTGGACTCCGCGTGGGGAGCCCCCTCTCCGGGGCCAGCAGGTGCTGGATTCAGGGGGGAGGTCAGCGGTCAGAGCCAAGGCCACACTCGGAGGAAGGCGGCGGGAGCGGCAGAGGGGCAGCAGACCCGGGGTGCACGTCCCAGAACCAGGGCGGGGGAAGGGTCTGCAGCCCCAGAGTGAGGAAGCTGAGGGCCGGCGCGGACTCGAGCTGCGGGAGAGAGGGAGGGACCCAGACGGCAGCGGGGAGGGGAGGGGGCCCTGAGCCCGGGGCGGGGTCCACCCCCGGCACGGCTAGCAGCCGGGGTGGGGGGGCGGTTCGGGTAGGGGAGGGTGTAGGCAGGAGGGCCCCCTTAGGGAGGACTCTCCTGGCAAGCTGCGGGATGGGGCCCTGAAAGATTCGAAGTGAAGAGAGCATAAAACTGCGTTTGCAAAGGCAGCACTAATTTCTGCACTTCATCAGTGAGTGCTGCTGAGCTCACGACGCGCTCCTTCCCGACGAATGCTCCCCTCGAGGATGCTTCTGGGGCCGCCTCTGCGCGGCCGGGGCGGTCGTGGGACGCTACTCCCCGGAGTCCGGCTTGTGTGGCGCCGCCCCCCACCCCACCTCCGTGGGTCGGGCAGGCCCCCACCAGCTGAGCCCTGTCGCCGCGGCGCTAGGAACCTGCCCCACAGGCGTCCTTAGAGCAGTCCCGGGGACCTCACTGTCCACACCAGCACACGCTGCGGGGACCCGCGGGGACCGGTGGACCAGCTAGGATGGCGCAGAGGCGTCGCGGTCCCTCCTCTGACCCTTCACGGGCCGGGGTCAGCGCCTGCCGGTTCCCGCTGTGCCCGCCGGAGTCGGCTCCCACATCACCCCCTGCCCGGCCGGAGAGTCTCGGAAGGCGGGGTTGGGGGTGTTAATCCCCGCCAGGCCCGAGGGGCCTTTGATCCCGCTGGGCGGGGCGGGCACAGAGGCTGGCGGTCCCGCCCAGGCTGGCGCCGGCGCCCCCGGGAGTCGGGCGGTGGGCTGGGGCAACCACCCCCCCTGGGGGGGGAGGTCGCCCTGGACCCAGCACGCGCTGGTCCTTGGGGTCATGTCCTGGAGAAAGGTGGTGGCCACCTGAGGATGCAGGAGGGGTGCATGACCCCAAAGGGAGCCTGCAGCCTTCCTGGAGCAGCGGTGTCCGGAGGCCTATACCCCCTTGAACCTGGGGCTCCAGCGCCCCTTGCGGCTCTGGGCCCCTGCTGGCCACAGTGGGGGCAGTCTTGGAGGGCGGGGAGGACAGCGGTTCCTCAGTCCTTCCTGCTGGGGTCCTCTTGGGAGCAGCAGGGAGGAGTCCATACTCCCAGCGGGCAGACACCCCTCCGTCCTGTCACTGGAATCCGGCTCTATGGCACCAGAGTGAAGTGGGGGGGGGTTGTGGGGGGGCCACTGAGTATAATCTGAGAGGGAGTGGCCAGTTGGAGCCAGTGGGTCCTCCCTGTCTGCCTGGTTGCAGTCCCCGTCCAGGAATGCCTGCCCTCTGTTCCTAGCCTGCTGGACAGCCGGAAGCAGTGGACACCTGCCCGGGAGCCCCCCGTCCTAGGAACAATAACGCGGACCCCCCCTGCTGGCACCCAAGCAGGTGTGCACACCTGTCACCTTTGGCACTGCAGATCCCCACGGGGCAGGAGACGAGGTGGCTCCGCACCCCCAAAGGACAAGCTTCCAGCATGGGTGCTAAACTGGGAGGGGGCCAGCCCTGGTGGGGGTGGGGGGCGATGAACGGATGTGACAAGTCCTCAACCAGCACATCTTCCTGACCGGTGGCCACAGCCCCGCCCCTCTCCAGACATCTTGGAGCCGGGGGAGGTGTGAATGGCCTCCTTTGTGCCTCTGAATTGAAGCAATTAGGTGCTACTTATCTGGGGGTGGGGAGGATTTAAGCCATCTACGCAAACCCACCTCCCACTCCCTCCTCCTGAGTTTATAAATGCAGCTCGGCTCTGCTAAACCTGCGGAGGACCTCGCGCCTTACTCCCACCGTCTGTTCTGCGGAGGACCCCGTACCTAACCCCCATCATCTATCCTGTGAGCCCTGAGGCTGGCCCCACAGGCATGTCTCCCTCCTCTACCCTGCCCAGTGTCCGCCAGCCATCCAGCTTTGGCTCAGTGGACTGGCTTTCCCAGAGCAGCCGTGTGGGGCCGTCACACACCTCCAGGCCCGCTGAATTCTCTTGGAGGCGTCTCTCTGCTCCAGCCAGGGTGTCCAGCAGCAGGGAGCTCCCTCAGACCGTGGGCATGGGGGAGAAGTCCTCAGAAGTGTCTTCGCCAGGGACGCCCACGGCTGGTAGGTCTGCGGATGGGTGGGGAGGATGCTCCCTTCCTTCCCGGACTGGGATGGGAGCCGGGGAGGGTTCAGTGGGGATGCCTTGACTGGGGTTGGAGGTGGGGACATTCTTACACGGGCTGGGGTTGGAGGTTTTACCTGACCCCTCTGGCAAGTAAACACTTGCTCTCAGAAGCAAAAGCCAGCAGGGAAGTTTTCCCTCCTCAAGCCCCTTGGGGCTCCTCTTCCCCACCCACCTCCTGGGAGGGCTGGCTTCTGGCCCTGGCCAGGCCACCTCTGGATGCCAAGCGTCAGCTCCGCAGGCTTGCCCAGCTCCTCACTGTGAGCCCCAACTCCGACCTTCGCCCCTTGGTGCAACTGGCTTCCCAGTTCTGCAGTGAGTCCTGGGGGCCCGTTTCCACAGGCGTCAGAGGGCTCTGGACACACGTGTCTTAAAGCTTGTGAAACCTGCCCGGTTCAGGGGGGTCGGTGTGGTTCTTCCCTCAAGGTGTGGGGCACCTTGGCACAGCATCCAGATTTCAGCCTCTTCACAGTGGACCTGGAGCCCTGCGGGTTTGGCTCGAGGGCAGCCCTGCTCTCCTGTGCTTAGGAATTCCCAATACCTTCTGTGCCTTGACTCCGGGAGGTCCTGGTGGCTTCCTAAACTCTGTCTAACCCCTGTCGTTTGCTGACGAGAGTTTTCTCGGTCTGTCTTTACGTCTTTGGGATGTAATCATTACTTTTAGCTTTAAAGTCCTATGTAGTCAGAAGTGGGGTTGATATTATCTGTTAAGTTTTCATTTTTGAAAAAGTTTAATCTTATGGAAAAATTTTATACTTCAATGAAGTAAAATTTTAAATTTATTCTCTGCAACCAGTGCCCCCCTCCTCAAAAACCCCAGCCAATCATCCCTGCATCCAAATCCTTCATGCTGACTAGTTACACCCTACCCCCCACCCTGTCTGAAGCAAAGCCCCTCTTGTCCTCCCACACACTTCCAGGTAAGTGTTAAAATTCATTTTGTGCAACCTGCTTCCCCCACAAAGAGCCAGGGTCCTGGGATCCAGCCCCGCATCGGGCTCCCTGCTCAGCGGGAAGCCTGCTTCTCCCACTCCCACTCCCCCTGCTTGTGTTCCCTCTCTCGCTGTGTCTCTCTCTGTCAAATAAATAAATAAAATCTTAAAAAAAAAAAAAAAAAAAAACTATTCCATCTGCAGTCCTCTTTCTCCAATATTCGTGTCCCCGGACTCCACCCCACACTTGAGCTGGCAGGGGAGGAGGGGGCTCTGCCTCGATCCACACTTGTGCCCAGACCCGGTGGGACAGCAGAGCAGAGAGCTACTAGAAAGGGGAAGCCTGAGCCAGGGGGGCCGTCTGCTCGTGCGGAGGCCCCGGCTGTTCCTCTCGTCCCCGTGTCTGCGGCGGGCTGCAGAACTTGTGGCCTTGTATCCCGAGGGATTCAGTGCCCTTCTGTCCTTCCTCAGGGTGGAGCAAGGAGGCAGACGCCCTGCGGGCTCCCCGCGTGCGCACGGCCTTCACCGCGGAGCAAGTCAGCACCCTGGAGAGCGCCTTCCAGCACCACCGCTACCTGGGCCCCCTGGAGCGCCGGAGGCTGGCCCGGGAGATGCGGCTCTCGGAGGTGCAGGTGAGGGGCCAGGCCGGGGTGGTGGCGGGACATGCGGCCCTTCTTGCCCCTGCTCTGATCGAGTTCTTCCCGCAGGTAAAAACCTGGTTTCAGAATCGCCGAATGAAACACAAACGCCAACTGCAGGACTCCCAGCTGAGCAGCCCCCTCTCTGGAGTGCTCTATCCACCGGTGGCTTTCCGCCCACCCCCCTCTGCCCTGGGCAGTGGCTTGCAGCTGCTGTGCCCTTGGGCATCCCCGCCTGGGCCTCCAGCTCTGGGACAGCCCCCTGGGTCCTTTTGGGATCTCTGCCAAGTGGAGCAAGCCTCCCTGGCCTTGACGTGGGCCTCGTGCAGCCGGCAGCCTCTGATGTGCTGTCTCCCAGACCCTGGGGCCCAGGCACACACGCTGGGCCTGGCCTTGTCCAGGGGGCCCTGGGACCTGTGTGCCTGCCCCAGCCCGGGGATGCCTTTTGAGGAGGTGTGATACGCCAGAGGCCTGGGCTGGAGCAGGAGCATGTCAGATGCTGCGTTCCCACGCAGAGCCGTTCACCGTTCATTTCCATCCCAGCCACACCAGGTGTGAGCCGTGTGCCCATCCACAAGCGGGACCTGGAACCCTGACCCACCGTAAGATTCTGCAGGTTTTGCAGCCATTCCCTCACTGAAAACTACTCCAGGCTTAGTTTAAGAACCAAATGACGGGTCAGTGAACAAAATCAAAAGCCAAAAGTGGACTTGCTGAGTGTTGGGCTTATAGCATATGATTCAGTGGTAATTTATTCAGTATAAAGTGTTGGAAAAAATAAAAATGCAGGGGTGCCTGGCTGGGTGGAGCATGCGACTCTTGATCTCGGGGTTGTGAGTTCGAGCCTTGCGTTGGGCGTAGAGCTTACCCTAAGATCTTAAAAAAAAAAAAAAATTAAGTTGGAGACTTTCTTGTACTCTGTGCTTGGAAGCTTTGAGTGTGAACATGGAAACCATGAAGGGATCGAAGGAAGGGAAGTGTGTTTTTATCACCTCGGGGTTTGAGTTCCATGTTCACAGTGACCCCAGAGCTGGAACCCGAAAGGAACGCAGATAGTCCTGCCCCCTGGAACATTAGAAGACAGTGGGGTTGGCAGCCTCCACTGAGGCCACATCTTCAGAGCCCACGCAAGCCAGGCATGTGGCTGGGTGCTTCTCATGGCCCTTCTCCTTTTCACATTGGCCAGAAATCCATGGGGAGCCAGCATCCAAACCTGTGTCTGGTCTGGCTCAAGAGCTCAGCCTTGCACCAGTCCCTCCAGCCGGGCCGTCCTGGCTGCAGGGGGAGGCCGCCCTCTGGGCTCCCGGGCGCCTGCCAGGAAAGAGGCTGCCACGGGACGCCGAGAGCTCCCGCTTGCTGTGGAGAGTGGCTGCTCCCAATTCCAGCAGCAGAAGTCTGGGCATCAGAACAGACCTGTCCAGGGGCAGCAAAGCCGCAGGCCGGTTAGAGGCCAAAGCCTCAGCCCTCTTGTAGGGACGACTGCTACTCCATCCGTTTGTGGTTACTTTGCCGTTCTGTCAGGTCGTTCTTGTGGGGACAGGATTTGCTTAAACACATACTGCTCAGCTTTGTGTTTTCGTTTGTTTTAATCTTTGGTTCAAGAACACGTAACTGGATTCTTTCTTTCTACACCCCTAAAAACTCAAGCATCTAGTTACCTTTTACTCCAAGTTGCCCAGTGGCTCCAGGGGAAGCTGAGTGCGGCACGGTGTGTGTCCTGTGTCCTGTGTCCGGTTTGAACAGGGGCATCTGTTCCCAGGACCTACTCACCCGCCACTTGGGGAGTCACTTGTCTGAAACATCAGCTCCCTTTAGGGTGTGGACACCCCTTCGCCTGTTCTTCTCTCTAACCCGAGTGGCCTTCCTGACCAGCAGTCGCCATCGGGCATGGCGGTGGGACTGACTGGTGGGACCGTGCTTCCTAAGCCCCTCCCCATGCTGGGCACCAAGTCCCCCTTAGCTGTGACCAGCATGGGATTGCGGGCCTCACCCGCTCCGGCTCAGCACAGACACAGAAGCACCTGTGAAAGAGTCTTGCCAAACACCTAAATTCCAGTTTACAGAAAACAGGGACTTTACAGTGGACACCAGCTGGGGCTCCTCAAAAGTGACTTGTCAGAGGGGCAGGGCGCCGCAACGGCCGTGGTGACCCCTGGCTAGAACCACGTGAGAGCTGCTGGAGACAAGGCATCCCCCGCCTCCCTTGGTCGGGGACAAGACCGGGCGAGTGGCCGCCGGATTCCCCGCAGGGCCTCCTGTCTGAAACACACAAGGTTCGAAAACAACAACAAAGCACCTACGGCAAGATACTCGCTGCGGCGTCAGGTGGTGGGTCCGTGGATGTTGAACCTCTCCGTCTAAAACCATAGCGCTGGCTGGACTGGAGGCACGCCCAGGCCGGACGCGGTGGGCCCCGGCGGTGGGGCCACCCCCACGACCTGCTAGCAGAGCAGAAGTCATGGGCTTGTGAACAAATGCTGGCCCCGCTGGCCCCGGCTCCAGGGCACCCGGACTGACCCTGCACCCCACAGTGGTGGAAATACGCAGCTCTTTGTGCCGGGGCACTGATGCTCTGCACACGCTCCGCTCCGTGGGCGCCCGGGGCGAGAGGGAGAGCGGTCGCCAGGACCCCATCATTGTCCAGCAGCCACGGTCGTGAGTGGCAGGATGAGGACCACCCCCCCCAGCAGCGGCCCTGGCCCGCGGGACCCTCACTCCCAGCTCAGGCAGTTAAATCTACAAATGGCAAGGGAGCAGCCCGCCCAGCTCCAAACGGTCAACAGGGACCCCACCCCCAGCGCTGGGACGAGGCGTGTGACCCACAGTCAGCCAAGAACCCCGGGGGAAAGCCACGGCCATGCCCAGGGCCCGGTGCCCAGGAGCCAGGCCCTGCCTGCCGCATCCACACTGGGTGGTGGTGAGATGCCTGCTTCCCTGCAGCATTCTCAAGGGTCCCGCAGGGAGCCCTACCCCCAAACCCACAAGGACAAGGCACTGGGAGGGTCTCCTGGGGGCTGCCCCGCCCTGCTGCCCACCCAGCTCTTCCCTTCCCCTCATCCCAGAGGCTCTGGTCCTTGGAGGGAGGAACGATCAAACAAGATTAGGGGACAGGCCAGCCCAGCGCTGCTGATAAAGGAGCCCTTGTAACTGCCCCATTTGCTGGGCCGATTAGCCAACAAAGGCCAACAATCATTGTTTAAGCTCTTGGTTCCTGAGGCTTCTGTCCATTTTTTTATACCAGGAAGTTAAGACCACAGGCTCCTGGACGAGGGGCCCCCACCCTGACCCGCGGGGCTGGTGGCGGCGGATTCCTGGCCCCCCCACCCCACCATCCGCTCCCAGGCACCCTGGGGACGCCCGCCTGAGGTGGCGCAGGCCCTGGCCGCCCTCCGTCCGCGCACGCACCCGGGAGCCAGGTCACCCCCTCACGTCCATGTCCACACGTTTCTTACTACGTTCCTCCGAGACGGTTCTTATGGGACTGCCCCCCACCCCCCAACGCACTCGTAGCGACGAGAGAAAGCCCCGCGTGACAGGGCAGCTTGGATTTAAACTGATCCTCAAAACATGATCACACTTAAGTTCACATCAAATTAGCTTTATTGACATTTCTGATCAGAAAATCAACTCACACTCACCATTACCAAAGTAGAATGAAGGTGTAAGGAGCAGAAACCGCCATGACCCAGCCCCTGTGACAGACCCTCCGCCTGCCCCAGCCTCCTCCTCCTGGGAGCCCAGAGCCAGCCCTCGTGGGGTCCTGCCGCGGGGTCCTGCCCCCCTGCCCACTGACAGCCACCCCAGGTCCTGGTCCAGCAGCTTCTGCGGCTCTCGCGGGCACCGGCCCCTGGGAGGCAGAGGTCAGCCGGGGCAGGCCCCTCGGGCACACAAAAGCCTGTGCTCGCAGTCCGCGGCCCACCCCCGCCGGAGGAAGGACGTGGGGCCGGCGGGAATGCCGGAGCGGCTCCGCAGGCGAGGAGGACCTCGTTGCCCCATTTTCCCATGCCTTACACCTCTTCAGGCCAGACCCTCAAAGAAGTATATGCATAGGAAAAAGGAACAGCGAGCAGCTTCCGCCGTCCCGGTCCTGGGCGAGGGTCCTTGTGCGCGGAGGGCCACGCAGTCTGGCAAGGAGCAGGGAGGCGGGCAGCGCGGGCAGCGGCGCTGGGAGCGCGGAGGAGAGCCCGTCGGCTGCCGGCGGACCTCTGCCTCTGCCGCTGCCGGCGGTCCGCCCCATTTATGGGAGGCTGCGACCTTGGGGCCCACAGAGTAGCCGCTGTCACATGTGGTTCTGGGCTGAGCCGTGCCAAGGACCCCGTCCACCCCCCCACCTGCGAGATTGGGGCACAAAGACCTGCTCTGAGCACAGGGCTGAGCCTGGGCCCAGCGGGCGGGCGGTGAGGCCACGGGGCCTGGGGGCTGCCGGCCAGGACCTGGGACCAGGCCAGCCCTGGCCAGCCTTATCTACCAACATGCCGCTGCTTGCGTCAGGCCTGGAAAATGCACCTCTCTTCCCTCTCCCTCCCTTCCCCGCTCAAAGTCCCAGACCCCCACCCTGGGGAGACCCCCCGGGAGTCCTGAGGACCGGGTGGGACAGCTCTCCCTGGGCCCCACGCACCCAGGGGACGCTGAGCAAGGACCCAAGACTGCCCCTACAGAGATGCACATGCCTGTGGCGCAGATACCACGGGAGCTGAGGGGAGAGCAGAGGGGGCTGCAGGGGCCGGACAGGCAGTGCCCCCAGGGAACCCAGGACACAGGTGGGGACCTGGAGACCCTCCTGGTTCAGACTCAGGCCCCCACCTCTGCCACTCCCCACAGTCAGGAAGTTCTGTGAACACCGTGGTGGACACTCCCCCATGGGGACCAGGTTGTCCCCCAACTTGGACAGGCACTGACCGGGCACCGGTCTCGGTATGGCAGGAGCTGAGCTTCCCTGCGTGCGACTCCTCGGCCTGGGGCACCTGCCGTGTGTGTGTGTGTGTGTGTGTGTGTGTGTGTGTGTGTCCGCGCACCCTCACAGCAGCCCCTCCGCTCTCCCCGCCTGGGGTGGACGCTCCTCCATCCAAATCTCTGACCTCGCCAGCCGCTAGGTGGGCAGAGGCAGGACCCTCGGGGGGCACAGGTGGACTCATGAGGGAAGCCAGGAGAGAGCACAGCCATCGGCCCCGTGGACATGCGTGGGCCCTGCTGCCTGGCATCACCGTGGCCCAGACCCTGTTTGGAACAGAGCAGCTACAGGCCCATGACCTCTACAAGGGACAGTCCCCCAGCGCTGGCCTCAGGTCTCTGCCTCGGGCTGATGGACACAGAGGCGCAGAGACCAGCGGTTGGGTGGTCAGGGACAGACGCTCCCTGAGCCCACGATGGAGGCATCCTCTGCTGGGAGTAGGGGCGCCCCAAACCTGCTCACGCTGGCCGGAGAGGGAGCTGCTTGCTGGGGGCTGGGCTGACGGGGGAGCCCCCCTTACACCCCAGCCCTCCAGCCCAGTGCTGGCTCAGGGGCCATCTCTTCTGGCCACTGCTCTCTGGAATACCACAGGGGTCCTGCTTCGTGACCAGGGTCAAACTCCCCCTCAAACCCACCCCAGGGCTTCTGGGAAACACACTGTCACCCTTGACCTTGGGCTCCTTGAGGTGGGTGTTCAGGAGGGGAGGAGGCAAGAGGCAGGGGCAGAGACAGACAGACAGACAGGGAGGCCAAGGGCGGTGGGGTGGGGACAGGCCTTGCCCCAGAGCTCTGGGATTTGCTTCCTTACACTTGTTTTCCTGATTTAAGTCAACGCCTGTTCATTATAAAGCACTTCCAAAGTCCAGAAAGGTATAAAGAGACAGTGACAGGCAAGGCCCCTAACCTGCCCGCAGATGGGTGTCATGGGCCCCCTCCAGTCACCTCATAATCCCCCTGGCCTGCCTTTCCCTTTGAAGTTGGAGGAGCCCAAAGGTTTGCCCTGGGGGTGGGGTGGCCAGTCCCCCACCAGCTGGGGGAAGGGGGCCAGACCACTGTGTGCGTTTCCCCGAAAACCACAGAGAGCCAGGAGTCCAGGAGCCTCCCTCGGCTGCCAGAGTGGGGGGGGGGGGCTGGTTGGAGGGAGGAGGCGGCTGAGAGGCTGGGCGCCCTGTGGGGGGTTCCAATCCCAGCCAGCCCACCTGGCTATGGGCCCCGGACAGCCCGACCCTCGGGGTGTCAGCCTCCCTGCACATGTGAGTTTTGTGGATCCAGGGGGTGGAGCAATGCACCGAGGGGCAGCATCGGCCTGGCCGAGCTGTCGGGAGAGTCCCCAGCAGGCGGACGCTGGGGCCACTCACTGCCCAACAGGTGCGCCCTGCCCACCACCCTGCTTTGAGTTGCTGTGTGGCCCCCTCCATGCTTTGAGTGAAACCCAAACCGGGAGCAGGAAGGCCAGGCCCCGGGCGGCCCCTCCCTGTCCATGTGACCACACAACCTGGTTCCCACTTGTCCAAGGAGACCGCAGGGCAGACTTTTCGGCACACCTTGGTGGGGAGGACAGTTCCCAGTGGGCAGACACTGAGGCTGGGGTCTTCGCAGCACTCCTGGGTCCTGTAGGCAGACCCCACCCTCAGGAAGCCTTCCTGTTGGTCAGCCCCTCGGGGTCTATTCAGGCCTGGGCACTGTGTCTTGGTCCCTGTCACCTGGGGCAGGCCCCCCCGCCCCGCTAGGTCCAGTTAAACCTTGGGCACAGCGGACCCCAAGAGCAGCCCCTACAACTCCAAGCGCACTGGGCCCAGCCCTCCCTTTGCCTACAAGACAGAAAATATCCTTGTTGGCCCTGGGAGGACGTGCTTGGCACTGAGTTGATGAGCGATAAGGGGTGGCCTTCAAGATGACTCGCTCCCTCTCTGTGCTCTATTCCGGGTGGGGAGGGGCTGTCCCACAGCGGGCTGCTCAGCTCAGGCCTCAGCTTCCAGCCCCCAGAAGGCAGCCTGCTGTTAACCCTTGCTGAATTTTCCCAGTCTGTTCCCAGAGAGGGCACCCCACTAGTCTGTGGGATACAGAGCCTTCAGCCTTGCCTGCTCACATCCCAGTGCGCCCAGCACCCGTGGCCTGCCCGCACCCCCAGCCTGCCCCACACTTTCTTGGATTCACTGCAGTTCCTGGCTATTCTCCACTGGTGCTCTGAAGCCAGGGTCAGGCAGGGTCGGCGGCCCCTCCACAGAGGAACAGCTGAGGCCTGGATTACGGCTCACCACGGCAGCACTGCGTGGGCTGCCTCTCCTGGCCTCAGTTTCTCCACCCGTCAAAGGAGGTGCTGAAAATGGCCAGCCCCTCTGGAAGCATGAGGTTAAACGTTATGTGCCCGTGGTGTGGAAACCCCCCCCCAAGGGCGTCTCCCCAGAGGAACAAGAGTCTTAGCCCCTACAGCGAGGACGCCCATTCACAGAGGTGTGGGGGGCAGAGGACAGTCCCAACCGAAACTACTCATTGATCTGGCTTGGAATTGAGCTGGGTGTCCTGAATTTTGACCTGCTAAATCTGGGGTCCTGACACCCTTGTCTGTGGCCAGGACGAGGGCTCAGAGAGGTGGGCTAACAGGAAACCAGTCTGGGCCTCCATCCTCAGCACTGGGCTGGGAGAGGTGCCCGGGCAGAGATCCCCCCCGGGGAAGAGATTCTCCCAGGCAGAGACCCCCCTCCAGGCAAAGATCCCCCCCCAGGCAGAGATTTCCCCCCCAGTCAGAGATTCCCCCCACCCCGGGCAGAGATCCCCCTGTGCAGAGATCCCCCCCGCAGGCAGCGATCCCCCCGCCCCCGGCAGAGATACCCCCCGGACAGAGACACCCGCCCCCGCAGGCAGAGACGCCCCCCAGCAGAGATCCCCCCCGCCCGGGGCAGAGATCCCTGTGCTCCAGGGGTTCCCTGAGCAGGAGGGCAGTACGGCCAGTGTGGCCTCAGTCGGAGGGTCCTGTGGCACCCATGGGATGCCACGTGTGGGTGCCGGGTCCTCAGGACCCGTGCTCCAGGTCGGCCATGCGGGGCGCGGGCCAGGTGGGGCCTGTGCCCAGAGGCTCTGAAGGAGGACGGATGGGCCCATGGGAAGGGGCGGGAGGGGGAGGCAAAGGGTTAAGCCTGGCTCGGGCGGCCGGCTTCTCTGCGTCAGGGTTTCAAGGCTGTGTCCTGTGACTCCCTCTCCCGGGGAGAGATAATCGTGGCTTCTTGATATTTTCTTTCTCCTCTCCCATGCCATATCAGAACACTGGCCCGGCCATGGGAACTTTCCTCTGCCCTCCAAGGCCACTGTGCACACCGCCCCTCCCAGGGCACCCTTGGCCTTTCCAGGACCCCCCACCCATGAAAGAACTGTGGCCCGTTGTTGGGACTGCTGACCAGGCAGCCCCACCTCCAGCCATTGCGAGCCCCTCTGAGCCCCTCGCCCAGAGCCTGGGCCTCTGGGCTTGTCCCACAGACGTGCACACACATTCATGCAAGCACGTGTGTGCGCGCACTCTCCGCACATTCACGCTCACGTCTGCTCAGTCATACACATGCCCGCACACACTTGGACCACCCCGTCCCACCCATTCCCCCTGGGTCTAGACACCAGGCTCAGCCCAGGTCCCCAGCTACTCACCTTGACCCCAGCTCAGTCACGACCATCCATGACCTGGCAGCCGGGGGTCTCTTTCCCACTGAGGAGGGGGCTCCACCCCCCCAGGTTTGGGAGGGGCCTGTCACCTTCTGGCTTCCCCATATAATGGCCACTGCCATTCCCTCATGGTCTCCTTGGGTCCTGGACCAGCTGACCCTCACGCTCCAGTTTGGGGTCCCCACAGGTACCGCAGACCCCTTGGCAGAAGTCCAGGGGGTCAATTAGGAATTGGGAATGCTGCGGGGCGGGCAAGACTGCCCAGTCTTCATCAGCTCTGCCTGGGCCTGTGGGGCCCTGGTCCTCGGCCTCACTTTGCTGAGGGGGAACCGAGGCCCAGATCAGCAAGGTGAGCCTAGCATCCAGGGACAAGGGCCAGTCAGGGTTAGAAACAAGTCTCCCAGCTCCAGGAGCTCCCTAGGAGGACCCCTTCCCACTCTCCTTGTAAACAGAGAAACTGCCTGGCTGGGTTGGTGGGGGCTGTAGGACGCCCCCTGCCCTGGGTGGGAGCTGGGAAGGCTGAGTGGACCCTGGATCTGGGGTCAACCTGTCCTGGCTATGGGGCTGAAGGCCACACAGGGAGGAGCCCCGTGACTTGCTGCTCGGCGCAGCTCCGGTGGGTCACAGAGAAGGGGACCCGTCCAGATGGTCAGGGCAGGAGACCGTGGGTGGTGTGAGCGAAGGAGGGTGCCCTGGGAGCCTGAGTGTGTGCTTACACATGTGTGGGCATGCATGCGTGTGTGCACCTGGAGTGTGCGTGTGAGTATATGTGAGTACCTCTGGGTCTGGGACCCTGAGTGGGGAGGGGTGGTGAAGGGCATGTTGGGGCAGCGAGGACCAGGGTCAGAGGCCTCTGGGCCTGGAAATGCAGGTGAGCAGAGCCCCCGCCTTCTTCCCCACAGGGGCAGTGAGGAGGACATGGTGAAGACGGAGTGACCAGCTGCCCATGGCGGGGCCAACCGGGACATGGGTAGAAGGGTAAGGGAGAATTGGAAAGTTTGGGGCAGGGTATGGGGAGGGTGAGCCCTTCCTGAGAGGCTGGCCCCACACGGGCCCTAGGAGTGGGAGACAGACATGGTGGTGGTCTTTCAGGAGGGACCAGCTGACCCTTCACCCTCAGCCCTGCTTGGTCTTTCCTGGGGCCCAGGCTGGAAGGGTGGGCTTTCCTCTGGGAGCCCAGAGAGGGCTCAACACCCACCAGCCAACTGTCCGGCATGGGCTGCACGCAGCGGGCAGGGTGGGCAAGCCGGTACGGTGCCAACCAGGGTCTGCCAGATCCAGGTGACAGCCTCACAGTGGCAGTCACCTACCCCGGCCCTGCAGCCCCTACTCCTCCACTCCAACCTGCTGTCCCCCACCCCCATCCACCCTCCTTGACCTCTGAACCTGCCCTCTGCCTAGACTCTAGCCACGAGGCCGGCCTGAGGGATGGAGTCAGGGGCACGGAGGGTAGGTACCATTTTATTTCACTGTGTGGGGGAGGAGAGGAGACAAAGACCCTGTGAGAAGATGCGGGAGGGCATGGGGGGGTCAGAAGGGTCTGGACGTGGGGTCCCCACCCCTTCCCTGGGGCAGGGCCACCTTGCAGGATGCCCCAGCCACCACCTCCCGGCCCGAGGTTCTGTGTTTCCTGCTGGCGTGGGGCCGGGAGGCCGCAGGCCCACGCCTGAGCACCTTGCCCGGTGGGTCCTTGTCCTGTGTGCTTCGCAAGTCTCTGAGAAGACCAGGGGGAGGCGGCAGCAGGACTCTGCATCTCCCAGGCAAGCTGGGAAGAACCATCATTTTCCATTTCTTCCCAATTATAGAACAATATTGCTACTATGGAAATTGAGAGCAATATGGAAAAGAGATGTCCACACGCTGCCCAAAAGCCATCACCGGCCATTGCGCTGGTTTTCCGTCCAACCTGGATCCCAGGCACCACTTCACCTCCTTGGGGCCACATGTGTGTGCCCCCTCCAGTCTCGGGCGCCTGTGGTGGGGGTGGGGGGCTTCCCAGGCCTGGGGCCGTCTGCAGGCACCCCCTCAGGGAGGCAGCGGTCTGCGCCCTGGAGGCTCTCACTGGCCAGCAAATTCTCTTCCTGAGTATTCATCTGTGGTTTCACTCCTCGTCTGCTCACTTACCACACGCAGTCATTTAAAGCTTTGATCTAAACTTCATATTTTAAGTAAATTTCTAAAGTTTCACAAAAGCAGGATGTTCAACAGTGCATTTCTAATCTTCAGTTCACATTTTTACACCTTCTGTGCATCCCTGAGTTTTTCCCCTTAAAAATGTTGAGTTACAAAATAGGGGCACCTGATGGCTCAGATGGTGAAGCGTCTGCCTTCGACTCTGGTCATGATCCCAGGGCACTGGGATGGAGCCCCTTGTTTTGCTCCCTGCTTAACGGGGGGCCTGCTTCTCCCTCTCCCTCTGCTCCTCCCCCTGCTTGTGTTCGCTCTGTCTCGCCTAAAAAAAAAAAGTTAAAATATGTGCAAAAAGATATGCGAAATACTAAGCTGAGCACCCATGCTTTCCCAGCTCAGAAATACAACCTAAGGAGCTCATGCAATGTCTGAACCCCCAAGTGAGCCCTGGACCTTGGGGTTTTCATTCTGTCTGGGAACACCTTTACAGACAGCCCTTTTAGTAAAAGCCATCCTCTCCCTGTTCTCTGGAATTCTGGACGTGTTTCATCAGTGATGCTGAGGACATTTGCGCGAAGGGTTCCTTCACAGCCAATCCAAAGGGCAGGACTTCTCAAACCTCTGCTGCTCCTTCCCAGGCCTCCTCCACCGGGCTTGTCTGGGGGGGGGGGGGGTCTCTCAGCCCCCAGGCCCCAACCCACTGGAGTCACAAGGACCCTGACAGAACGCTGAGCCTCTCGCTTGTCCAGAAACTGCCAATGGCTCGCACCTTTCTCAGGGCAAAGTGTCCCCACGCGGAGCCCCACTAGCCGCAGGCCATAAGACAAGATCCCTGCTGCTCCGGTGCCCAAGCCATCAACCTCATTTTCTTCAAGTCATTTCCTCTTCCCCGGCCCCCCACTCTACAATGCCCGTGTTTGCATTTCCCTGCTCCCTGCTCCATTTCTGGCTGGTACCCCCACTCCCCATCCTGCCTGCGGTGCCATGAGGGTGGGGATGCTGTCACTCTGCTCGTCCCAGTGCTTCGGGACTGGAACCAGCAGAGAGAGGGTCCTTCTCACTCGCTTCCACACCACTGCGCCTGGCACCACACGGCCCGCGTGGAGTGATTTTTGCTGGAAGTTAAGCCATCAGGAGCTTGTGGGGCCCCGTGGGAGTCCTGGGGTGGCCTCAACCTGGGCGCCCGCCCGCCCGCCTCCGGGTGTGTCCAGCTCAGACCTGCCCAGGGCTTCCCCAGACTCTTGTACTCACTCAAAAACACAGCTGGGAATGGAAAAGTGGTGCAAGAGGATCAGAAAGTTGGATCCGTTGTTTCAAAATTCATGAAAATATAGACTTATGAACCAGGGAAAGGGCATCGGGTGGGCAGGGGCTCCCCACAGAGCGGAGACCATGCCGGTCGCTTGTGTCTCTGCCCACCCCGGGGAGGGGGGTGGTGCCCCACTGCCCGCTCCCCCACCCTCCAGCCGGCAGCAGTGACCTCACAGGTTTCCGGCCGAAGTGGGAATTCCCAGTCCTTCTGGGCAGGAGGGTAATGGGGAACCAGGTCATTAAAGCCCAAAGGTGCAATAACTTACAAACGCCGGCAGTGTGTTGCCCATTTCTGAGGGTCAAGAAGGCGTGATTCCTGCACTGGCCACATGGGGTCACTCTTGGGCCAGGCCCCGAGGGGTGGGGGGGGCAGTAGGAGTGAGGCCAGGCCCACCCCGCCCCCTGGGAACTTCACTTCCCCATTTGGCAAATGAATGAGGAAGCAGGTTTTCGGGGCCCAAGCCCCTCCAGATCTTGGCTGAGCCTGGGTGTGGGCGGAGCCGGGCGGAGAAGCGCTGAGGCCTGGCGAGGCCGCGGGCGCGCTCAGCTGTCCTGGGCGGTGGGTTTCTAGTCCCCAGTTCACATCGACACCTCTGTGCATCCTAGGGTTTTCCCTTAAAAAGTTTAAAAAATGAAATATTTAACACGTGCAGAAAGATCTGCCCACTGACGGGCCTTGCTCCCCTGCGCCCACCTCCTGCTGTCTAGCCTGGGGAGGGGCGGGGAGGGCGGGCTGGCGCGGCTCCCGTTAAACTCCTCCTCCTCAGGTGCCGGTTCTGCTGTGCTTGGGTCGCAGCGGGAGAAAGCTGGAGGGAGCGCTCAGCTCGGAACTGATTTGAGCCCGTGGCCAGCAACCGGGGCTCTGAGTGCGGAGGCCCGCGTGTGTGCGAACGCCGGAGCTGGCCAGTCGGGAGCGGGTCAGCGGGGCTGCTCGGGCCTCCCAGAGCCTTGCTGCCCTGGGAGGAAGGAATCCGTCCCCGAGTGGGAAGACGCTGGGCGTTCTGCACTCAGACCCATCTTCGGCCCCTTTTGCTCTGCCTTCAGCTCTGAGCACAGGGATGAAGGTATGCGTTACATTGGATCCCTTTTGGAGGCACTCACTTGGTTCTAGCACTTTCCGTGCACAGGCATCGCGGGCAGGAACTGAGGACTGAGGTCGGCTGGTGTGTGGGCCTGGCGGAGGCGGCCTGCCCGCACTCTGCTTCAACAGAAAGTTAAACTGTGAACTGGAGAAGGAGCAGCTGCAGGGTGGGGTTGGCCGGGCTTCTGATTTTGTCCTGAATTTACCCCCAGGCTCAGTCCCTCGTAGGGTTACCTGGGAAACGGCACCGGGATGGTGTCACTCACGGGTTTCCTGCCCAAGGAGGCCTGGACAGCAGGGCAGCCCACCACCACCCCGAGCACCCTGAGCAACTGCGAGCACACCGCAATGGGGCAACACCTCCGCGTCCGCTTCCTGGCAGGGCCGGAGACCCAGGCCCGAGCCCACACCCCGGGCGTGCAGAGCACCGTGCCTTCCAACTTGCTGACCATCGGCAGGAGCCCCCCCGAGGTGGGCGTGCAAGGCATCAGACCCTCAGCGTGCACCCCGGGTTCCAGGACCACCTGAGTCCTGAGAGCCCGGGGGCAGGTGGTCCCCTGGAGAGCACCCTGTGGCCTGGGGTGGGGACCCTCAGACCTGGGATGACGACCCTCCAAGGGAGTTTGTGGCACTGTGCTGGGGTTCCACGTCCCCAGAGAAGGATCCAGAAGCCTCTTGGGCCTGTGATTGTGCTGGCCTGACCATGAGGTTGCCCTAGGGGCCCAGGTAAACAGAATGAGGTGGGGGGGACCCACAGCGGCGCCCCCATGGTTCACTTGTCCACAGCTTCATACAGGCCCCGAGGGAACCCCACCTGCAGCCCGTGGCACACACCGTCCCCGCCAGGACCTGTCTGCTGCTCTTCTGAGGGCCGCCCCCAGAGGCAAGCACACTGGGGAGGGCCTGAGGGGGCGCAAGCGGGCTGCTCTCCTCAGGGGGTCCCAACCCCACCCCACCTCCTGACCTGGGGTCCCATGTGGAGCACCCTGGCCAGCACTCAGGCTTGACTGTCAGTCCCCAGCCCCGCAGAGGGGACACAAGCTGGCCGCGGGAAGTCCTGTGACATCACGGCCACCCAAGGTCATGGGTGCTGCTGGGCCAGAGGGAGCCCCCAAAGGAACCGTCACTGGGGTTTCAGTTTGGGGGTCCTTGCTGGGGAGGGGCTTCCTGTACAGAGGCTGGAGGGTTCAAGTGCCAGCCCGAGGTCCTGCCTCCTACAGGGTGTGTGGCTTGGCAGCTTCTGCCATCACTGCCCAGGGGGGCCAGGCCTGAGTCAGCTCTGCCCACAGCCAGGAACTCCGAGCCCACTGCCGGGCAGGGGTTGGAGGGGGTGTCCCTCCAGGAGCTGGTCTGGTCAGAGGGGGGCCCAGGCCCTTGAATCAGGCCCCCCAGAATCCCAGACACCCCCCTTGGGCTGTTCCTCATTCCAGCTCATGCCGGGGACGCAAAACCAGGTGCTCCTTCACAGGGTGGGGCTCCCACCCCCTCTCCCTGCTGTGTGCTCCCTGGCCCCTGGTCAGCTCCCTGCCTGTCCCCCTAGCTCCCCATCCCCAAAGAGGTCGCCCATAGGCCTATCTGTAGGTCAGCCAGCGGGGCCTGCGTTTGGAAGCGGCCCCTGCCTCCAGGCGCCATCACCTGGGGCCACATGCCCCAAACTCCCTCTTCTGTCTCTGCCCTGAAACCCAGCCCTCAGGGCCACCTCTACCGGAGAGCACGTGGGCATGACCGTGCACACAGGCTGGCGCTCACGCGCACACACACAGAGCGGCCTCCTGTCTCGACGAGGGACCGACCAGCCTCAGGAGCGCGCAGGTGTGCGTACGGGTCTGGGCCCCGGAGCAGGCTGGCAGCCCCCTGCTGCACCCCCGAAGCAACGGGAGGGCACGGGATGCCCCCACCGCATCCTGACTCCTGCAGGCACTGGGCAGGCAGCCAGGGCCAGGTCTAAAGCCCCCGGGGTCTGTCCTGACTCAGGCTCCGAGCCAGGCCTTCCCCAGGCATTTCCGGCCCCTCCCACAACTGCCGAGATGCTGCCCCGAGCTCTGGGCTCTGAGCAAGCCCCCATTTCTGGGCAGATTTTCTGGCTCCTGACACCAGGCACATGCACGTGCCATTTGTAGCCCCGACGTCCACAACTAGTGGGGCCTGGACCCCCACAAACCCTGTGGCTCCTCGTTCTCCAGGGGCAGGCTGTGTAGGAGACCTCCGAGACCGCCCCTCCCGGGCCCACCAGGAAGGCACCTGAGCGCTCTTTCAGAAGGGCTCCCCTCCTGGATGTCGCGCCCCCACCCCCATCCACCAAAACAGCCACCTGACGCAGGACTCTCCACGCGCCTCCTGGCCGGGTCGTGCCTCCAAGCAGCTTAGCCCCAACTCTGTCTCGAGGGCCCTGGACCCACCCTCGGAGCCCCAAAGCCCTAACACACGCTTCAGCGGCCTAGAGACACACTGAGTCAGGGAGGACACGGGCCGTCTGACTCAGGGCTGAGGAGGACTCAGAAACCCTGGAGGCCGTTTGTGGCTCTGAGTCCCCGCAGGGCGCCAGGCTCAGGCCCCAGGAGGTGGGGGGTGAGCAATGAGGCGGTGGGAGGGGAGAGCAGAACCGAAGCTCCAGGGTGTCCTCCCAGCAGGGGGATGCAGGCCGACCAGCGTCTGGCCACACCAGCGTACGGCCCTGAAGTCCCCAGCCCAGGGATGGGGACTCCACGTGGCCTAGCCCACAGTGAGAAGGCCACAGCAACGCCGGGTCCGACCCCTCCAGAGCAGACTGGAGGGCCCAGGCCATCTTGGGGGATTGTGGCAAGGCACCCAGAACCACTCATGGAGGGCGGCCGGCGCCTGCACAGCTTGCTCGGATGGCTCTTCCCAAACTTCCCGTGCTCCCTTCATGCCGGAAGTGCAGCGACCCCAGGGACACTCTTGCCAGTGTGTGCTTTCCACACACTCCTCCACAGGACTTCAGTTTGGCTGACGAAGGACATGCTGGCCCAGCACCTCCCTAACCACCAATGTGGGTGTCAATGCAACACCCCACAGACAGGAACTTTGTTCACAGACACAGTGACGACAGCACAGCTCAGGGGCTCCAGGGAGCGAGACCAGAGTCTTCGCGTCCGGGCGGGTCTCTGGCGTGGGCTGGAACCCCCGGCCTCCACACTCTGAACACCCACACACCGAGGCCCCTGCAGCACTTTGGACACCAGTGTCCCACTCTGAGCCCGCTGGACATGGCACAGCCACGTGCAGTAGGCCTGGTCTGGGGGCGTTCTGTGTAAGCTCAAGTTCAAGGTCTAGTGGCCTTGGGAGGGGTGGGTCCTGGGCCTCTCGGAGGAGCCTTTCTCCACGGCCACTCTCAGTCACTGGGACTTGTCCCCAGGTCTCATCAGCTCTCTGATCTGCGGGTCCTTCAGCTTTACCAGGTGCTCCAGCCCGACCACCTTCATCTGCAAAATCTTCAGGAGAACACACATGTCTGAAAGGCAGCGCCCTGTCCCCCTGCTGGGGTTTGGGCAGGGTCAGCCCCAGGCTGAGCGTCCAGCTAGCCCCACTGTGAGGGCCACATGGCCGGTGCTTACATCAAAAGCCCTCAAGGGGGCCCCGAGGGAAAGGTCCTGTCAGAAATGAGCTCAGTGCGCCCGGGGTGACCATGCAGTTGGGGGTTCTGGGCAGCAGGAATAGAGTCGGGGAGGCAGGACATGGGAGGAAGGGGGTGGTTATGGGAGGTGCTGGCTTTCCTCCCTCACCCCTTCTGGCGCATTCCTGGGTCCTGGCTGGCCAGAGCTGCCCAGACCTGGTGGAGCCCCCCAGTCCGCGCCCTCCGCAGCCCCGCCCTGCTGGAAGAGCCCCGCCTGGTCCCTGGCAGGTTTGGGGGTCAGGCTTGTGGAGTTAACAGTTGACTGAACGTAGGCGTTGCATTTGGGCAGCATGCGCACTCTTTACTTCTAAAAGTTAACAGCCAAGGAAACGTTCCCATGCTGTTGGCGCACGAGGAACCGCCAGGCTCCATGCCGCAGGCTGTCCGGCCGTGGGCACAGCTCCTGAGCCACGTCACACGCCTTCCCTAACCGCAAGCACAGCCTAGGCACAGCACAGCAGCCGAGAGAAAGCTGTCTGCCCCCAAACACGGAGGGGCAGTCAACGGTGTGGCGGCCCACGCTCTAGCTACGGACAGACAGCTCCAGCCGGTCCGGGCCGGGGGTCAGCGTCTCATCAAACCCCTCCGTGAGCCCTGGCCAGCGTGGGCCAGCGTGGGCCACCGCGACCCGGCAGGCCTCAGTCCATGCGGCCGGCCGCGCCCCCACGCCCACTCCCCAGCCCGAGCTGCGAAGACCCGTGGCCGCCCGCGGAGCCAGCGCCGTCCGCCCGGATGACCCACAGCTGCTGTTCCACAGGCAAACCAAGGAATGCCCCCCACTCCCCCGGGAGTCTGTCTTCTCCCCGGGGCGGATCTCCCATCGGCGACCATCGGGGCAGCTGTGCCGTCACTTCAAGTGGCCAGAGGAGGGGTGTTCCCCTCCGGGTCTGGTGAAGTGAAATGGTTACGTATGCGCTTTGCTGGCACATGGACCGGTGCCACAGGCGTGGGCATGACAGTGACCTCAGCTCCGTTGCTGCTTATCACTTCCTCTCTGCTGCCTTCAGCAAATCCCAACCACAGGATGATATCACTTTCCGGCTTCCTCAAGAAAACAGCTCATCAAGATTTGGGTATCCGCTAGGGAACTGTGCTGTTCTCACAATTCTTGACGGCTCTTTGGCCCTGAAACCCGACTGCACACCCCCACCCTCCCTGCACTGTCTCAGGTCCAAACCTGCAGCCTGCGCTCCCACAGGGGTGGGGGTGGGGGTGGGGGTGCCCCTCTCTATGTCAGCGAGGGACCGGAGCACTTCCTGAACCCAGGAACACTGCAGACCCTTAGTGAAGGAGCAGAGGAAGAGCCGTGCACCTGCGGGACCAGGCACAGGCCCTGGGCTGGGGGGTGTTTTCTGCTCCCTGACTCAGCCCCTCCCTGGGGCCTCAGCACCTCTGGGTGGTGGCACTTGTGACTGTCTATAGTCCCCGTGGGCCCTGGGGTCTGGTAACTGCCAAGGCTGGGTGGTGGTGAGTCATGGGGGATGGAGGTCCACCATACTCTTCTCTCTGCTTGTGGGTAGTTTGGAATGTTCCACAGTTGTTTTCTAAATAGTCAAACTAACTGTGGGTTCTCCCTGGTCAGGGACCTTGCCTGCCCCACCTACTGCCATACCCACACTGGGTCCCGGCTTCCCAGAAGGGAAGGCAGCCCCCCTGCTTCCTGGGGGGTGTCTGGGCACTGAGGGGCACCCAGGTCACTGCACCTTGACCATCTCCTGCAGCACGGCCACAGCCTGCTCCTTCTCCTCCAGGAGCTGCTGCGGCCTGGGGTCCAGGTGCTCCCGGCACCCACCGGCTGGGTCCTGACCGAAAGGCAGACACCCAGCCTTTAACCCAGAGGGCTGGTGGGGGTAGGTTAGAGTGGAGCGGCTGAGGTCAGGAGACAGGGGCCTGTCTTCTCTGGAGTCCTCGGACTCCGGAGGGTCTTCGCCCTGGAGGGTGCCGTGGGTACGGCAGGCCTGTGAGATAAGCAGACGCAGGAGCTCAGGGAAGAGGCTGACCCGGCAACAGCACAGGGGGCGGGGGGGGGGGGCACGGAGCCCACAGAGGCACCACGCAGGCGCCCTCTGGCCTGACGCCATCCCACAGTACAGCCCTGGATGCCTCGGAATGGCCCCCTCATGGACTGCGGGCAGGGCGGCGGGCTCCCACTCGGGAAGCTGCAGCCTGGGGGGCCTTGGAGCCAGGACACCCCCCCCCGGAGGTGTGAACTCGAGAGAGCCACATGCCTGTCTGACACTGCCCTTCGTGGGAGGCCCGAGGGGGTTGTGACGGGCCTCAGTTCCCCAAACCTGGGGATTTGGATACTACCGGCGTGGGCCGGGGTGGTGAGCTCTGCCCATGGTCTGTCAGCATTAGCACTGGTGGGTCCTGGATCCTGCCAAGGTTTTAAAGGTTGTACAGTGAGGGCCGGCCGAGGAGGGGCTGCTCATCGTTCATGTTGCCAACATACCTCCCTGTGTTTCTAGGCACAGATGGGGGGGCAGCAAACTGGAGAGGAGCCAGCATGGCCCGGGCTGGCCTGGGCACAGGGAGTTTTCACCGTCCCAGGGCCAGTGGGTCAGGCCAGGAAAGGGCCAAGGGCTGGGGCTTCACCAGTCTGTCCCCCAGGGTCGCGGGTGTGCAGGGCCTTCATCACCACGTGGCCACATCCCAGCATGACAAACGCGGCAGGTCTAAGGCCATACAATGGCCCCAACACGTATGGCTGTGGAGAGCGGGGCTTGCTGGACAGCGCCGTCCTTCACCTTTTCCCTCAGTGCACACAAGATGGACTTGATGGCCCCAGGCGTGTTGGCCACCACCCTTCAGATTTCCGTTTCTGAGACCCACAAACGCAGCTTGTGAAAGACTTTCCTGCAAAGGAAGTGGGGGTAGTCCTCAGAGCAGTGCACTTTGTGGGGCCAGGAGGTGGGCCTGGCTTTCCTTGGAGGAGAGGCTGGGACTCGTGTGCCTTCTTGCCCCTGCACCCACAGAAGCCCCGCAACCACCCTGTTCCCAGCCGTCCCATCCGGGGCCAGAGTAGTCAGTGCCCCGCGCCTTCAGGCCGGGCCTGGCCCAGCCTGGGCCTCTGTGGGAAAGCTCACCTTCTGGTGAGGAAGTCCTGCTGGCTCCCCTCCAAAGTGCTCAGAATCAGACTTCTCATCACCCCCTAGAGCCTCCCCCTCTCACCCCTGTGGTTGAGCAGCGGCCTCCACCTCCCCCCAAGTCCCCTTTTCCCTCACAGCTCTCTGAAATGAGTCCTACCAGGACCTGCCCAGGTCTCAACCTCGCAGTCCCTTCTATCCCCGTCAGGCTCGGAGCCAGGTCCTGACCATGGCCTCCAGGGGCCCCGGGCAGCTTCAGCTCCCCTCCGCATCCAGCTTCAGGAGCACAGGGACCCTGCTCCCTGCTCCCCAGGGCAGCCTCCGCTGCCCCCCTAGGTCACCCACACCTCATTCTGCTGTCACTTTCTCAGGGTCCTTGTCCTTCCTATTACCCATCACGACTGACGCTGGTTACATCTCATTTATCTGTCTTCCCACTAGACAGAGCGTCAACCCCATGAAGGCAGGGGCCCGGAGCAGAGCCTGCCACCCAGAATTACTGATGAGTCAGTGAGTGAGAGGTGCGGTCAGCATGGGTTGAGCAGTCGGAGGGCAGGACTGACGCCCTGGTGGGTGGGTCTCAAGCTGACGGTGCTGTCCTCTTGGTGGCTGATGGTGAGACTCCAGCGGATAGGGGACACAAACACTGACAAGGCTGTCAGGGAAACAGCCTGAGAACGTGCCCCAGAGACCAGGAGGGGTAGGGGAGAGCAAGGAGTGGGGCAGGGAGGCAGAAGGCCTGCCTGTGAAAATGCTCCAGTTGCTGAGCTTCTGGTCCGTGTTGCAGGTGGGGACATAGTTGTGCAAATCCACAAGCCGGGGGTAGAAGTGCTCCACGATCTCTGCCAGCATCACTGGAGGCGCGGGGGGTGCAAGGTCAGCCTGGCCTGATGAGCTTAGAAGTCTTCCTTTCCTTACACATCAGTCTCCCAGGGCCCCTGAGGTGGAGGAGGACAGAGACCAGGCGGGAGAACTCGGGACAGTCCACGTCCTGGGGGAGCGGCCACAGGGGCCAGCCTGCAGGTCCCCCAGCAGCGTGTGGGTGCCCCCGGGGAGAGGGCTGGGAGAGCCGGCCTGGGGTCGGGGGGGCTGCAGGACGAGCCCTGAGGCTGCCCCCTCCTCCCCAGGAAATGCTGGGGGAGGGGAATTCCCCCCAACTGCAGCTGGACGCAGCAGGCGGCGCCTGTCGGCCACGTGGCTCCTCCTCCAGGGGCCGGCCGCATGGCGGCCCCGTTTCTGCGTCCGGCCCGTTCCTTCCAGAGCGCCCCTCACGCCCGTGCTCTGGGGTCTCCTGCACTTGCAGGGAGCCTGCGCGGCTGGGACGCTTCGCAGGCACTGGCCGGGCCCTGCGGTCTGCCCGCTGGGCATCCTTCAGCCGGGAGCGAGCTCCTGCCTGCTGACGGGCGGCCCTGCGGCCTCCACCCTCCCCGGCCGGGCACCCCCAAGCCCTCGGCAGTCCCCGGCGTCTCCCCGCCGGCCCGCCGTCGCTGAAGTCCCGGGCCAGGGGGCGCTTGGGGCGGCTGAGCGGGAGTCCGTCCAGCCAGGCGCAGAGGCCGCGGCGGGGACCGCGCGCTCGGCCCCGTTGCGCCCAGCATGGCGGCGGGACTGGCTGTTGGGGCCGTTGCCGGGTGACGGCGGCCGGATAGCCCCGGGGACCGGAAGGGGCGGGGCGGGGGCGTGATGTTGGGGCCGTTGCCGGGAGACGGCGCCCGGAGAGCCCTGGGGACCGGAAGGGGCGGGGCGGCGGGGCGGGCTGTTGGGGCCGTTGCCTCAGCGCCCTTGGGCTGCTGACTTCCGGTGGGGAGGGGTCCTGCTAAGGTCCAGGAGAGAAGGTAGAATTTTGGCATCGTCGGTTTTCAGCGCACGCTTTAACAAGCACTGAGCCCTTAACGTGTTATAAATTGTATCCCACGTTCTTTTACACTCTAACATCGATTTAATAAAAATCTCCGATTATTTAGAACTTGATCAATAACTTAATCAGAAAATACACACACTTCATTGCAGTTTCGGCCCTGCTGCGGGGACGGGGCCGGGGCGGGGGGGGGTGCTGCTTCCAGAGCAGCGGCCGGCCGCAGGTGCCCCTCGGGGTGCGGGACCCCCGGGGGGGCGCAGTCTAGAAGGCCGGGGGTCCCGGGCGGGGGGGGTGCTTCCAGAGCAGCGGCCGGCCGCAGACGCCCCTCGGGGTGCGGGACCCCCGGGGGGGGGCGCAGTGCAGAAGGCCGGGGGTCCCGGGCGGGGGTGGCCGGCCGGTGGGAGAGGGGAGTCCGGCCCGGCTCTTCCGTTAGCACTTCTCAGGCCGCACCCAGGCCCAGCGCCTGCAGCCCGCGTCACCTCCTCTGCACCGGGGGCTTCAGAGCAGCCTTCGGACCAACGGCGCCCTCGGAGGAAGAAAAAGAACCGATGCTAAAACGCATCTGCTACCAAGAGCACAAATGAATCATACTTCCTTTTGCATTTCCTAAAATGTAGGTCACCGCTCACGCAACATGGAGTCATGCTGCTCACACTTGTGGCCACAAGATCAGCAGCTAAGCCTTGGGAACCTTACACTGTCTCCCTTGTACTAACAGGAGGAAAAGATTCACAGCCAACAGGAGCGGCTCCCTGAAAAGTCCCGACAGTGTCAAGTGGATGTTGAAACAAACCTGGCGGACCGTGTCCCCCTCAGGCCGGTGTCCCCCTCAGGCCGGTGCCTCAGCCAGCCAGCCGGGGAGACTGCGCACCCTGTTGCCCAGCGCCCTGGGAGAGAGAGGCTCACCTGCATGGGTCCAGGGTTGGCCCCTCCGGGTCCAGGGTTGGCCCCTCCAGCCCCAGGCTTGACTGGTGGCAGCGGGGGTGGGAAGGTCGGCTTCACACCCTGGAGGACACAGACAGTGGACGCTGGACACCATTGAATGCCCCGTCTTCCCCAGCATCTCCTAGCAAAGTTCCCCAGGTCCACTCTTCTCCTGACCCCCCTGCAGGCTTCTCGACAAAGTGCCCCCAGGTGGGGCAGAATCAAACCCAAACGTGGCAGAACCCCCTCCTGGGCCCATCAGCCACAACCTACCTCACCACCTCCCCCTCTCCCTCGGAGTCCTCACCCCACCCTACCCCAGGGTTTCCCAAGAAAAGCTCTTAAATGGCCAGAATGTGGGTCTTTGGAGGTTCAAAAGCCAAGAATTAACCACTAAACAATTAACCACTAAACTTTGCATCTGTTTGCATTTCAGCTTTCTCTGGGCTGGCAGGACAGGTGCCCCCAGGATCTGGGGTGGAGGAAGGGAAGGCCCACCAGGAACACTGGCCACACCCCCGCGCCCCAGGGAAGACCCTTGGTGTGCACGACACAGCTCCCTTGTAGCCTTGGCTGGCTATCACCACTCCTTGGCTAGACCCCTTTCTGCTCCTTTGCCCGTTTTTGCTGTCAAAACCCCTCCTAAGGCTATTTCTGCGGCTTTGCTGTAAGCCTAAAATTAGTTCAAAAAATTAAAAAGGAAGGAGAGAATCTTCCGTGAAGCAAACAGCACAGTAATGGTTCCTGCCGGCAGGGCCTCTGGATGGACGCAGACCCTGGGGGTCACAGCGGAAGGAGTCGTCTGCCGCGCATTCTCAGAGCATCTCCAGACTTGAGCTCCAAAGGGAAGCTGAGGACACCACCGGGTCTAGCCATGGAAGGGCCGGCAGCCAGGGAAGGGCACGGGTGCAGCGGGGGGAGTCTCCTGAGTGGCAGACGCTTCTCACCTGCTTGGGCTTCAGTTCAGGGAGGGGCTTGGCAGGAGGAGCAGGGCGGAGCTGCTGGGAGGGAGGGGCGGCAGTCAGGCCCTCTGGGCCCCTGGGTTTCGTCAATGTGCTCTCGGGGCAGGGCCATCAGCCTTATGAGTGCGGCCAGGGCTGTCCCAGGGTCCCCAGCTCACCAAATCCAGCCCCCAGCCCTTGCACTCCCCGCCTAGGACCCGTTTGGTGCCCCCAGATGGCCTGGCTGCTGGGCCCCACTGCTGCTCACCTGGTCTGGGGGCGGCCGGGTGTACACAGGAACAGTGAAGGGAGGGTTGGACATGGTGGCTGGAGGCTAGAGAGGAACAGGGTGGAGAGCCTGGGTCTCACAGGGAGGCTGCCTCCAGGGAGTCTGGCTTTGGAGCTGTGCCCCCAGCTCAGGACCCAAGGTTCCCACCCCTCCCAGAGGAGGAAGACTAAAGTGTGCGCATGCAGGGCTCTGCCCCACCCCGTTGGCCCCCAAGGCCTGAGCCCAGGTGCGACCCCCACACTCCCTTCCCTCAGCCTTGTTGTGGAGGGGCCCGAAGGTGCTGGGCAGCAACAGAGGGTATCTGGGCCTTAACACCTTCCAACCGAGCCTGCAGAGGCCGAGAGCCTCGGGTTCAAGTGTGGGTTCTCAGACTGTCCACCGTAAAGCCTGCTTCACGGAGGTGGGGCAGCTCTAAGCCCTGTTGGGAGGGATCAGGGGTGGCCTAGGGATGGCGGGATGCAGTGCTTACAGCCGGGGGCGGCTGCTTAGGGGTCACTGTGGAGGCCGTGGGCCTGGTGGGCTCGCTGGAGTGGGTGGTGGGGGCCGGAGCCCCACCCTTGGCTGGCAAACCATGCCCCTCGTGGAACAGGGGGTTGGAGAGCCCCTTGGCAGTCTTGGGCGCCGTGTTCCTGGGGAGAAAGCAAGACTGGTCAGTGTGTCCTGGCCTCAGGGTCTGGCCCAGGGACTCAAGGGCTCCTGGGTGTGTCCTGCAACTGGCAAGAAGGGGTGAGGTCCCATGGCAGCTGAGCGTAGCTGCGCACCAGGGGCAGAGTCCACATCATCCCGAGTGCTCTGGCACTGATTAGGGGATGGAGGAGCTCTCTCTGGGTTTACCACGTCCACTTGTCAGCCACGTTTGTCACCTGCTCCCCCTCCTCGAGAGGCAGAGGCCCCAAGGCCCTCTACGTGAAGGGTTGTTCCTCTTCTTCTCAAACTTCAGCGGGGCATTTCCCAACGGTGTGTGAGCACGGGAAGTGCCCCTCACCCGTGATGATGTTTTGCAACCCCCGAGCAGGCTCACCTCCCAGAGACGCGGCGCCGGGCCTTCAGGCAGAAGACCGCACCGGCCAGGAGAGCGACCAGCAGCAGCACAGATACCAGCACGCCCACCAGGAGGCTCCTGGACCCTGTGGGGGTGCATGAGGCCAGGTGTCAATAGGGCAGTGAGGGCTGGGAGGGCTCTGGGGCTGAGGAGGGCACAGTTTTCTCAGGCAGAGAACCGGGAGCCCAGGGCCCATCTGAGGAGCCTCCGCACTGAGACCCAGTCCGTTACACCCGCGCTGTGGGCTCTCAGATGACGGGCTGGAGGGCTTGGCGGTGACCGGCCCCGGCCCACAGTGACGTGAGCAAGGTCTGGCCAGGCCCTGGAGACCGTGGTGCTGCGGACGGCTGCATGCACAGCGGCCACTGCAGAGGAAGACACCTGGGGGAGCGGGGGCCCCTCAGACTCCTGCGCTCGGAAGGGGGCTGAGGAGCCAGCAAAAGGGCTGGCATGCTGTCACCGCTACTGTGCCCTCCCTCTAGGACAGGCCTCTCGCCGGCCTCCTGTGGGGCCGAGGCGGCCACACCGGCTGCTGGGCTGTGCCTTGCATCCTTGGGGTCAGAAAGCCCGGGGTCAAGGACTGCAAACCTGAATCTCTAACGATACCCCGAGGGACTTGGGGGGCACGTGGTGTCCTTCTCAGGCCTGCCCAGGTGGTCTGAGGCAGGACGGGACCCGCGCTGGACCCCATCAGGCTGTGCAGGCTGCAGGTGCCAGGGCGGCCGGGCCTACCTGTGTGCACGTGCGGCAGCGGCTCTGTGCAGCGGGGCGGCGCCCAGCCCGCGTGGCAGTGACACTCTCCCTTGTGGTTGCACACCTGGGGGTGAGTGCGTGTGAGGACCAGGCTGCTACACATCCGGGCAGCCGTCACCGGCTGCCGAGCCACCAGGCCAGGCCTCAGGCTGGAGAGGGACTCTACCGTGCCCCCCGGCTGGTGGAGGATGGGCCGTGAGCCCGGCTCCTCCGTGCGTGGCTGCCACAAGCGAGGCCTACGTCCAACGTGCCCACAGCAAGGCCAGCGTGGCAGGCGCAGTTGGGGGCGGCTCCCTGTGGGCTGTCCTCAGGGCACGTCCCCAAAGCTCTCGGAGACAGGGGCTCGGGAGGGCAGCGCCCCAGCCCCTGGTGCCTCGAGCTCTCAGGGCTGACTGTCCCCGCATCGTGACACAGGTTCCTGAGAGCGGATTGCACGCGTCCCCATCTCAGAATAGAGCATTTCAAGTCTGACCAGTCCCCGGCCCACGTGTCCACCAGCACCACTGCCCCGGGCCTCAGTGTTCACATGGGACGCCCTGATCCCCACCAGCTTCTGGCCGCGTCCCCAGGGCACTGGCTCGGCCCCTGCTGTGCCTGGACTCATCTCGAGTGCGGCCTACCCGTCTCCTTCAGCCCCAGAGGGCGGGTGGCGGGATGTCCCGTGGGCTCACGTACCCCATGGTTGTTGCACTGGGCGGAGCAGTTTCTGGATCTGTAAACTTGCAGGTGCTGGCAGAGTCCTTTCCAGCAAATCTGGAAGGCAGTGGGGGGTCTCCTAGGGCAGACATTCTAGACCACTGCCTGGCACCTGTGCCCCCACTTCCACCATTGGCTGAAGCTGACCTGCAGCCTGCACGGCGAGCTTTGGGGGAGGCAGGCCATGGCCACCACATCCAGGCTGGCCTGGCCTACACTCCATCTGCTGGCCGGCCAACCCACAGCTGCCACCAGGGCCACAGGACTGGCCCCACCCAGGCCCAGGGGGGCGTGGACTTGCAGAACAGAACCGTCTCCAAACCCTGGGAACTGAGGACCGGCTTCTTAAGCAGCCCCCCACCCCACCCTGTGCCCCTGCCGAGTCTCTCCGAAGCACAGAGGAGTCCGTGTGCACAGCCCCTGGACCACATGGGCTCGCCTACGTGGGACACGTGTCTAGGACCTGGGGGCCCAGCAGCCTGACTGCCACATGGGGCACGTCCAGGCTCACATCTGGGTCACAGCCCCTACAAGCTGCAACCAGCTGATGCACGTGCAGCAGACGGGGCTCTGGGTGCTCACCCTCTGCTCGCCACACTTGGTGCCTTCAGGTACTGGCTCATACCCAGCCCCTCCCTTCAGGACAAGAGCCTGGCAAGTGCCCGCGTGGGAGGTGAGGGTGCAGGAACTCCGCTCTAGGGGCTTCTGTCCGCCCTCACAGTATAGGATGCCACAGCTGTTGACTCTGTGGACAGAAGAACAAGCCACGCAACCAGCTCTGCTGGGTCTCCCACCTGTTGCACGCTGACCCCCCTCTTATGAGGACCTAGGGAGCTGCAGGAAACGAGGCCCAGAGCCCTCGGACAGGCTGTAGGGTCCGCTGATTGGCACCTACCCCGCCCCCACGACAGTGACACACCCTCCCTCCCATGAGGGCAGATGCTCAGGCCTGGGGGTCCTGGAAGGCAGGGCGGATCCCCTGGAGAACCCTCTGACTCAGTCCCCAGACTCCTTTGTGCAGAAGACCCTCTTGGGCAGCCCCACTTCCAGGGACATCCTGTGGCCCTGGACCCAGGGGAGTCAGGCCACGGATGAGCACTCACCTGCTGGAACCGTGGGCGAGCCTGCCCTGGCAGCCTGGTGAGATGCTGTAGGCGTAGCATGTTTCCACAGCAACCCGTGAGCCTGTGGGGGCCAGGAGGAGGTCAGTCCTCTGGCTTGGGCCCCGCAGCCCCCCCGAAAGCTGGAGAGCACCCGCCTCACCTAGCCCCCACAAGTCCTGGCACCTCTGGGCCAGCACGGGGCAGACCCCGTTGTAACAGTAGCCCCCCGGGCAGGGCGTGCCATTCTCCTGGAAGACGTCCTCCGGGCACACTGGCTGCTGGCCATCGCAGTACTCCTCAAGGTCACACGCGTCCTTTGGGGGACGGCACAGCTCACCAGCAGGCGTCACCTGCCCAGCAGAGCAGAGCTCAAGTGTGTGTCAGCCCCCTCCCCAGGGCCCCTTCCCACCTGCTGGCCGGGCCCAGCTGTACGGGGCGGGAGGGGCACTGACCCTGCAGCTTCGGCAGCAGGCACCCTGTGCACACTGGGCCCCCGCAGACAGCTGGCAGGTGGTGGCATTGCAGCAGGGGTTCCGACAGGCCTGGAGGGCAGAGGCGGGGGTGGGCTCCAGGGCGGAGCCCGGGCCCCCCTCCCCAGAGCCCCCGGGTGGAGACAGGCCTCAGGGAGCAGGACTGTTTTGCTGTGGGGCAGCACACAGGGCAGCTGGTGGGTCACGGACGGGCGTCCATGCGGGCAGGGGGCGGCGGGCATCTGGCCGGTACCTGGGGCGGGCCACAGTCACACTGCTCCCCACGCTCCACAAACAGGTTCCCGCACACAGGGTCGCCCACCAGCCGGCTGGGGTCCGGGGCGTTGGCCAGGCAGGCTGTCCGAGGCTTCTCCATGAACATCTCCAGGTCGGCGCGGCTGCACTGGCTGAACATTCTGGGGAACCTGGCGCTGGGGGTGCAGCGTGCCTCCGTCAGGGGTGTGGGGGCGGGGGCACCCAGGGCACCCTGCTCTGCAAGCGGCCCCCGGCCTCACCCGATGCTGGCCGCCATGATGCAGCCGCCGCCCTCCCGTGGCACAGGGCAGTAACAGCCCTGGACGTTCTCGTCGTGGTCCATGCCCAGGTTGTGGCCCATCTCGTGGGCCATGGTGGACGCCACGCCGATGGGGTTCTGTAGGTTGTGGTCCTAGAAGGCGAGGCTGTGCTGGCCGAGGCTGCAGCCCTTCCCGACCCCGCCCGCCCTCACTGGCCCAGAAAGGCCGCAGGCTTGGCGCTGCGTCCCGCCAGCAACACTTCTCAAAGCATCAGCGCATCCTCCAGGGGAGGCGGCTGCCCAGGAGCACCAGCCCGTGGGGACAGCCGGGGACAAGCACGCGGACCTAGCGCCCGGAGGCCAGCAAACCTGGTTCACAGCCCCCGAGTCCTGGGAGCACACGGCCGCCACCTTGGCCAGTCCCACGGTGGTCCCGGTGAACTCGACCCCGCTGGAAACAAGAGCAGTGTGCAAAGGTGGACGCCCCGAAAACTGCCTCCCCCCACATAGGCCTCCCTGGCCGCAAGCGCTCGGCTCTGCGCCCGCCACCCGCATACGTGATGAACTGCGCGTTGTCGTGCTGGTGCCGGCCCACCAGTTTCTGCGTCCGCCACCGGAGGAAGTTGTCCAGTGTGACGTCGGGGTTCGAGCTCACGTGAATCTCGTCCTCGTGGTTCCACATCTCCAGGCCCACCAGGACCACACGGAAATTGAGCTCCTGATAAAGCTGGGAGGGCAGGGAAGCCCCAGGTCAGGCTCGGGGCCCGCGAGGGCCACAGAGCCCAGCTCCCTGCCGGCTGCCGGTCCCCCTGCTGGCCCCGCCCCACTCGACGACCAGGGTTTCTACCCACCTTGTCCACGTGGTTCACCACCTCCATCACCCGGCTGCGTACAGCTCTTCTACTCCCCAGCCGCTGGAACTGCAGGACGGAGGCCCTCAGACGCCAGCAGTCCCCCGGCCCGCCCCAGTGCCGCCCCCACGCCCTGCCCCACTACCTCTGCACTGTCCGTGACCACATACAGCTCCACGTAGCGGGTGTCTCGGGGCAGTGGCCAGCTCTGGGGGCACAAGAAGCTGGTCAGCCAGCCCAGCCACAGTCCCCCTAGCCCGGGCCCAGTTTTCACACAGACCCTCTCCCGGGGTCCTGGAGCCGGCACCCAGCCCCCTGCTCAGGACTGGGGGTGCCATCCCGGAGGCTCCAGCTCAGGCCAAGGGGCGATCCCTGCAGCCACTGGCAGAGCCAGGCCCGATGGGGACCCCTCAGAGACGCCAGGACCCCCTGACTGGGGTCAGTGGGTAGAACCCTCACTCAGCCGAGCACAGTGGGAGTCTGGGGGATGCAGTCCCGGTGGACAGCGGATGAGGAAGCTGGTCTGCGCCCCCCACAACCTGGGGCCTGAAGGCTGCCGAGATCCGAGGCCCCAAGGCCTTCTCCAAGCTGGTGTTGCTGACCCCACAGGTCCCGGCCTTCTGTTGCAGGTGCTCCGCCCGGTACAGCGCGTGCTGCCCCTCTTCACCGTCCCCGTCCAGGGGCTCGATCAGGTGGACGTCCGAGCCGGCCCGGAAAAAGCCCCTGAGGGCAGAGGTAAGCCAGGTGGTTCTGAATTAGAGCATCCCCACACGGGCATCTGGGGAGGGACAAACCCTTGAGGGACAGGGGGTCTCCTTCTGGTGAGGACGAAGCTCCATCTGCACGGGGACGGATGGCCCCCCAGGCGGGCGGTATACGGGGCACGGCCTCCAGGGCCCAAGGGGAACCCTGTAGCTCGGGGAACCTGTGACTTCTAACAGGCCAGACACCCGTGTGCAGGAAGGTCGTCACGCTGAGCCCCTCTCTTCTCGGCCTCAGTTTACCTCTCTGGAGCATGTGGGGGATGGCTGACACCCCCCCAGGTCTGCAGCACCCACCTGAGGCCGGCACAGGTGCTGAGGCTGGCGGCGGAATGCTGGTGTCCCTCCACGTGGCCCTGGTAGAAGCAGTGACCCTGCAGGAGGGAGGAGGTGTGAGTGGCCCACGGCCCTGCCCCCGCTCTGCCCACTGCCGGCCTTGCGGAGGGCTGTCCCGGGCCCATACCTGCCTTTGTGGGTGCTCCACCACCTGGGAGCCATTGGCAGCCCTGTAGGTCTCCGTGTAGCCCGAGCCTACCAGGTCCCTGGAAAAGAGCCACTGTGGTGCCCGGGGCCCCGCCTGCCCCCACAGAAGCCACCTCTGGCCTGGCGGAGTGGCCGGGCCAGGGAGCTGGACGCCTAGGGCATGGATATGCTGGGCGCAGCAGGCTGGGCCTCCACTCACCTGTTTTTCCTCAAGTGCAGGGTGAAGTTGTGCCCTTGGGTCCCAAGGATGTAGCTCACAGTCTCCGGGTATAGGTCCTGAGCCGGGAGAGGGAGGGGTCCAGGGTGAGGGGCCCTGCCC
Organism: Halichoerus grypus; assembly: GCF_964656455.1. Taxonomy (NCBI): domain Eukaryota; kingdom Metazoa; phylum Chordata; class Mammalia; order Carnivora; family Phocidae; genus Halichoerus; species Halichoerus grypus. Next base: position 442,250 of record NC_135718.1, on the reverse strand, counting down.
CAGGGCCCAGCACCTTAACCCTGGGTGCGGTGGAGCTCAGCTGGGCTGGGGATGCAGCCAAGGCTGGGGCACCCTGAAATCTGAAAGTCCCTCGGAGGACCCTGAGGGTCGTTCAGCATCGAGCTAGTATTAGGAAGCTGAGGCTGGGCAGATCTCAGTTTCCTCATCTGTCCACACAAGTAATGACTAGAATCCCCTTCCCCAGGAAGCAGGAGGTGGGGGAGACATGGCCCTGAGGAGATGGGGGCATGGCACGAGATTGAGCACCCCAGGGGAGTGCCCCCCAGCCTGCTGACCTCTTGGGACACGACAGCATGAGGGCCCAGGGCAGTAGAAAGCTTTCCCCAGATACCGAGGTCAGGACAGGGCTGACCCACAGGGATTTCAGGAATGCCCCCGGCCAGCCTTCTTGGGGAATCCCAGCCCAGCTCCAAATGCCCCACAAAGGTGCCGTCACCAGTCACCACAGTCACCACAAACGCGGAAGGTGACACGCCCCTGATGAGCCAGCGTCTCTGGTCTGAAAGGGATCTGACTTATCTGGCCAGTGAAACCGGGACTTGCCCTGGGCTAGCAGGGCTCCTGAAAGGCAGCCCCAGGGCCCACACTCAGCAGAAGCCGCTCGCCTCACGCCCCCACCCGAGGGCAGGGTGAGGCAGGATGCAGGGCGGTGAGGCCTGGGGGTGGAGAAGTGTGGGCAGACACAGACGGTCAGCCCCCCAGGTGGCTCCTCACACTGGCAGGCACACTGGGAGCTACGGACGAAACGGGCTCTGGGGGGCCAGGAGGGACCCCCGGGCCGGCTTCCCCGCCAAGACTTACCAGGTGGGAGGGCAGGGCTCGGCGGGCACGGGGTGCTGCCGGCAGGCGTTGGGGCCACACCACTTCATACTGGTCCACGTGGGGCAGCGGGGTGCTGGGGGCGGCCACTGTGGGCGAGAAGGGGGTCAGCAGGCCGGGGCTGGGCCTGCACCTCCTCCTCCAAGGGAGTCACAGGTGAGCGTGAGCACCAGGGACTCGGAGACGGGGTTCCCCTGCCCTGGGTGGGGCCCACAGGGCAGCCCCTGATAGCTCCTCCCCCAGGGCCTAGGGCTGACCTAGACGTCCCCTCCCCTCCCCCCCCCTCGGGTCTGAGGGCGCACTCTGGCCCTGGGTCGGGGGGGTAGTTCTGCCCTCCTGCCCACAGGCAGTTCACCCAGCCCAGATCCAGAAGCTCCCAGCTATCCACCAACAAACAGCCCTGGGAGTGGGGCCCCGACAACAGCGACCCCACCAGACTCTTCTCGGTCTCTAAGTGTTGATGTCTGTGTCTCCACCGCCACTATCTTGCGAAACACCAGGAGAGAGAGGCCCTGCCTCCCAGACGTGGGCCCCTCCAGCCTGGGGCTGGGACACCACCGAACCCAGCCCAGAAGGCTCCCCCCAGCAGCAGGGAGCGTGGGGGCCACCAGGTCCCCAGCCGGCGGTGGGTCCCAAGTGACTAGACTACCCCCTCCCACCCTCCTCCCCCGGTGCCCACCCTCAGCTCAGGTCACTGCTCCTCGGTCCTCCCTTCCCTGCCAGGCTGGGGGGTCTGGGTGGGAGTGGACAGTCACCCCAAGGCTCCGGGGTGGATGGGGGGTGGCGCGGTTCCCCACCGTGCCCTGTGAGTCCCCGGCCGGACCAGCGCTGGGGAAACGCCCCAGGCGGCTTCTCCCCCAGTTCCCTTTTGAAGTTTCCGTCTGCCACCCTGGGCCTTCCCGGTGAGGGCTCCCCTCGGCGCGCCCGACCCGAGACTGACCCAGCGCTCGGCGAGGTGCGGAGGGCCAGGGAACCCGACCGCGCCCGGCACTCACCTTGCAGACACAGCGCAAGCACCTGGAGCCCCAGGCCGCGCATGGCCGGGGCGCGCTCGGGGTGCGTACACGGGCGTCCGGGGCAAGAACAGGGGGCGCGCACGGGCTCCGGGGCCAGGGGTCCGGGGTCCGGGGACGCGGCGCTCGCGACAAGATCTGGTCCCGGCGCCCCGCCCGGAGACCAGCCCCCGGCCCGCAGCCTATCGGCCCCTCCGACGCCGGGAGGGGCGGGGCTTGGACACCCGCTGGGGAGGGGCGCCTCATCCCTCGCCGCCCTGGGGCTCGCTCTTGGGTTTTCCCGCGTCTACTTCTGGGCCCCTGGGGGCCCCTGAACAGCGCCCGGTGTCCAGCACGTGGAAAAAACTTCGTAAATGTGGATCGAATTAACGGAGGGGGTTGGCGGGCAGACTAAGCTGAGCCCCTCCTTGCAAGGTCGCACGCCACTCGGTGCAGGTGAGGAAGCCCAGGCTCCGCCCGGCCCAGGGGCCTCTGGCCAGGTGGTGGGGCAGTGGTTCGGACCAGGCTCTGTCTGGGGGCGTGGCAGGGGGGTGCTCAGGCGCAGATGTGCCCTCAGACTTCCTGGGGAACAGAAAGCTCCCACACCGCACCCTGCTGCCTCTGCTCTGCAGGGTGGGGCCGCCCCCACTGTGGCCTGGCACCCAGGCTTCTCCGGTGGGTGCGTCACCGGGGGGTCCCAGACCGCCTGCAGCCGAACCACGTGGCTCCGGAGCTGCGTTCTGGACAAGCTCCCTGAGGTGAGGGCATCAGTCTAAGTGAGAGCCTGTGGGCGGCACAGTCCAGGCCAGAGGTCAAAGTCTAACAGACCCTTATTTCCCCCAAAGCGGATGGCATAAAAACCAAAGGCAGGACGGGCTAGCCGACCTTGAGGCATCTCAGGCAGAGGTGACAGAGGTGTAGAAATGGTCTGAACACGAGCTCTGTCCCCCTTACGTACCACTTCCTGTGATGAAACAAGGTGTGTGAGACCCCACCCCCCAGCCATCTCCATCTTCCCTTCCTTCCTTGTATGTTGCAATTACTTTAAAACAAAAAGGGAAAGGCTAAAGCCCCTGTACTGGCAGAAACCAAAGCTGCCGCGGACACACAAGCTCCGTGGGCCCTGGACCAGACTGCCCGCGGGCAGCTAGCGTTGGCAGCCAGGACCAGCACGGGCCTGCTCCCAGGACACAGGACCCCACGCAGCCCCCCAAACACACCTCTGTCCCACCCCTCCCCCCTCACCACCTGCAGCCCTGAGGTGCAGTGGGCAAGCCTGCTGCCCAGAGCCCAGGATGGGGACACAAGGTTTCTGGGTCTCAGGGCAGGGCAGGAGGGCCGCAAGCCAGGGGCCGACAGGTTCCTCTGCTCAGCACGAGGTTTGCACAATGCCGGGGCTCTGGCCATGATGGCTGCACACACTGCAGATTGGAAGAGGGAAACGCCTGTGGCTTGAAGGGGAGCCCCCAGCTCCACGGTGTTTCCTGTGCAAGGCAGCGGCCAGGCCGAGTGACCACACCCCAGCCGCAAGGGGGGACCCAGGCTGCCTCCAGGAGCCTGCTTCTAGCTCTCATTCCTCCTTGCCCCCCAGGAGGACACCCCCCTCCCAGAGCAGGTGGTCAGAGCTCAACTGGGACAGTGACACATGACCTCTGGCAGGTGGGCAGCATGGCGGGAGTCACAGGTGTGGGGCGGGCCGGGGTCAGGTTCCACCCAGCACCTCTGCGGGGCCGGCAGGCGGGCTGGGCGGGCAGTTGCTCCTGAGGACTCCCCCAACCCCTGGCCCGGCCCTGCGACAGCTCGAGGACCGTGCTGCCCCCTAGTGCCCGGAGCCCAGCCTAGCACAACAGTGGATTTCTGGGAGTCCAGGCCTGTGTACCTGACCAGCTGAGAACACCTGGACCCCGTCCCCTGCATGGCATTTTGGAAATTATCTTCATGTTGCTCAAATGCCATATGTTTTCACTTCTCTTTATTTGAGAACAGAAACATTTTAAAAAGTGACCCTGCTCAACTGAAGAAAGCTCACAGAGCACAGCCATGCAGACGCCCGCTCGGGTCTGGGCAGCTGCTGCAGAGCAGAACCCAGGACCCCGAGACACGAGAGCAGCACACAGGGACGACATTCAGACTTTATATTTAAACAGCAACAAGGGGTGGTTCAGCGCTATTCCAGTAAAAGGTTCTGAACTCACTTCTCCACAGCACCTGCAGCCTCACTGTGCGGTGACAGCGACCCTGGGTGCTGATGCTGGGGGGCCCCGTGGGACAGGCACCTGGGGGGCTGCCTTCTGGCTCCTCTCTGCAGAAAGACGCTCCAGGCGCTCCGTGTAGAAGCCATTGAAGTCCAGTCTGCGGGAGGAGAGGGGCTGGGCTCCCGTGCAGACGCCCCAGGTGCAGAGGTGCCCTCCCCGCGGTGCCACGCCAGGCAACCGATCCACCCCATAGGCAAAGGGTCGGCTCTGCACCAGGTGCGAGGAACACCCACCCACACAGCCTTCCCTGGTTCAAGCAACACTGACGTCGGAACCTAAACACACATGCAAACTGAAAGCAGAATAACCAAAACTCCTAATTAGGGGTTTAAGCAGAAGCATAGCTTCGGTTTCTCTGCTAAAACCCCAGCAGAAGAGCTGTCCCCCACCCCCCGCCCACCTCCCTGGCAGCCCTCCCTGGCCCCTGGATGTTGGGGCCAGCCTTACCTGGCACAAGGGCCCAAGGGTGCCACAGGCTGGAGGCACCTCCCAGGCCCTGTACTTAGGACATCAGACGTCCGTCTGACACCTTCCCAGGCAAGGACACCCCCACCCCAATCCCTTGGAAATCAGCTGACCCGCTGCCTCCCCTCTGTAGAGCGGGGCGTCCAGGACACTGCCGGGCTCCACAGGTCGTGGGAACCTGCTGGCCCCAGAACCACAAACTGGCTGACCAGCTTGCTGGCCCCCTGCACCTGCCTTCACGCTCCTGCACTGTCCTCCCCAACGGGCCCTCCCAGAGTCACCAGGAATGCTCCGTCACACCTCCTGAGAGTGGTGACAAGGCGCAGCCAGCCCCAAGAGCCCAAACACGGAGGCTTTAGTAAGCGCTGCCACAACCCCCACTGTTGGCTCCCAGTGACTTCCTGGCCTGAGCAGCACCGCTGGTCTTGTCTTCCCTTGCCTGCCTCCTGGCTGCTCATCTGAAAACGGGGTGCTGCTGCCGCCATGCACGGCCCAAGGCTGGGGGCTGGGGGGGCCCTTCCAGCGTCCTGGGTCCTGGCTCAGGGAGCAAAGCGTTGGCAAGCCTGAGCCAGCCCGGCCCACAGACAGGGACCAGCGCCGGGGGCACAGACGGTCACTGGTGCACACACTCACGAGTGAACACAAACCACCGCACACGTGCATCTGTCACTTCAGGGAGTGAGCAGTGACCAGCAGCAGCACAGGAGGTGAGGGACGAACACCCGCAAACCCAAGCAGACCCCGCCTCAGTCACTCCCTCCCTGGGGCGGCCCAAAGCTGTGTGTGACGGCGGGGGGCGGGGGGCGCACGGGGGAAGCCCAGGACTCCCGGCCACACGGGGACAGGATGGTGCCCGTGGCAGCCGTGGCAGGAGGCCATCCGCACCCACCTGGAGATGACGCTGGCCATGCTATGCTCACAGTCGCTGGTGCTGTAGAGGCTCAATCGGGCCAGAAGGTCAAGCAGATGTGCCGAGAAATTCTTATCAAACTTGTTGATGGTGGCCTCGAAGCTGGAGGTCAGCTGAGGGGCGTCCACGTGCTCAGCCAGGTACTAGAAGACACGGTTGCGCACCGTGAGTGCCTCTGGCCCCACCTCGGCACTGCTCCCTACCAGCTCGGCTTCCCTCCCCCCCCCCTTTTTTTTAAATAGAAGGGATTTGGGCAAGTTTTCATGTGATAAAAGTTAAGGCATCATAAAAGTTCCTGAGACTGCGGAACACAGAGACATGCTCTGTTTGGGCAGCTGGCGCCCTGCCCTGCTCCCACCACAAGGAAGCAGCAAGTCCATGCACCTCATGGATTCTTTACGTGGCTCAGATTTTCAAGGGAATGCAGCATTTTCTCCTGGCTCCCTCTCAGCAAAGGGAGTGGACACGGGAGTACGGGCCTGAGCTCCCTCCAGAGCTGGGCCTGGTGCGCAGGGCCCATGCCCCTCCCCGCATCCCCTCAAAGAAGGCGGAGACACCTCGCCCTTCTAGTTAAGGCTGGACTCTAGTGACAGCAGGGCCCACGGCCCCGTGCCTGCTCCGTGGCAGGCCCTCTGCGGACACCCCAACCCCTGCTCCGGGGAACTGTGGCCTCACCCTCGAGCACGGCGGGGCTGAGGTTTGGACAAGTTTGGAGAAGAGATCCTCTAGCTCATTTTTGGAACCTAATTAGGATGAACTTTTTTTAATCAAAGGGACAACAGAATGGAGGGCTGCAGCGGGCCTGCTGGATGAAGCCGGAGGCTGCACACCTTCCTAGCGAGCTCCTTGCGGGCACGCTCCTCCGCCCGCTCGGCCTCCGTGGGCGGCCCCAGCATCGTGCCATGCTCCAACATCAGCCGGCCCAGCTCACCGTCCAACTTCATGCTCTGCGTAAATCTCTTGGGGTCAGGAAGAAACGCTGTTGTTAGTTTCAAGGAACCCAAGTGGACTATGTGCCACCACACAGCTGAGGCGCCATCCGCAGATGTGGGGACAGCAGACGTGAACTCGGGGAGCTGCAGCTGTGCCCACATGGCCTCCAAGGGTGCCTGTCGGAGGGCTCGTCAACAGTTTTCTGAAGACGGCGTCTCCCCAGGGCGAGCCCCATACGGATCTGGCTCCCAGGCTCCTATCCCCCAGAGGTTGGCGACCACCTTGCACGCCCTGGAGTCCTGGTGAACCCTGTGTCACCCCCTACTTACTTTCTGTATCAGCATCTTAGGCAGCTGCTTGTAACTGAATCAAATAACTTGAACTGGACAAAAAGAACGCCAGGCGCCCAGAAAAGGGCTGGGGACAGAGATGCTGCAGCTGCTGGTCCCGGCCCACGACGGCGGAAGGGGGCTCAGAGAGACAGCCCTGCACAGGGCGGGCAGAAGGCGGGCGCACCTGCATGCAGTTGGTGAACATGACGCACACGGACATGAGCCTGGAGAAGACTTTGAGCAGCTCAGGGTTGGTCAGCATGCAGTCCTTCAGACAGTTGTCCAGGAAGCTCGTGTGGTGACCCAGCACGTCGTCGATGTTGGACGCCTGCGTGGAGAGACGGCACCTGCCTTGGCTTTCGGCACGACTTTGCGAGGAAACCAGACCCTACGCGGGCCAGGCTGCTGCTCTGTGTACCTCTGTTTTGTTTCCTTTCCTTAAATGACCCTACGGCTTTTGAGAGAAAAGTTCAAAATACCCCCACAAAAAAATGCTAAACATGCCCCCAAAAGGCCACGGTTTTGGTTCTTCCACGGCTGCCGTCCCTTCATGCTTCTGGGACCTGCTGACAGGCCCCAGGGGTGCTGGGATGGGGGTGGGGGGCGCAGAGCCACCCCAGCCCCAAGGCTCTCCGCACCACCTCAGGGGAAACCCCCCCCCCCCACATCCCAGTCTCACTTGTGCACACCTTTCCTGTGTTCACAAAGAAACCGCTTCCGTGTACGGAGCGCTTTGCGGTCTCCTCCTCACCAGCCCGGGGCAAGCACTGCACTAACCCCCCGACATCCAGCCCACTACGTTCCCTTCACAAGCACCTACTTGGTGCAACCCGGCTGGCGTAGAGCCTTTTAAGTGTTATGCCGTATTAAGTTCAAACTCACAGACTTCAGGTTCTTCTCAAGGATGTGCCACGTTGGCTCCATCACTTCGCACATCATGTAGTACTGAATGTTCTGGACAAAGTTGAGCATGCGCTGTCGCAGGGTGAAGGCACCAGCAAACCTGAGCGAGCACAGGAGGGTCCCCGCTGCCAGGGCGCCCTGCGCTGAGCGCCCCCACACAGGCACACACACCACCCGGCGTCACCGACCAGCGTGCGCGCCGGCGGGAGCGAACAAGCACCCCAAGCCTCACAGGGCTCACGCTGACAGACCCGACCACCCGCACGTCCGCACCGACGGCTGAGGGACAGAGCCGCGTCTACCGTGGGCGGCCACGGCCCCGCGCTGCAATGTGAAACTCGTCACGGGTCGAAAAGCTACAGAGCTGTGTGACAAGCTGCCTTTCTAAAGGGGTGAAGAGTGAAACGCTCCTGCCTTGAGGGGAGCATCTGAGCGTGCAGAACAGACGCACCACTTTGCCGAGTGTAACGAGTACTGCTTGGCGGCCTTGTTGCTGATCCAGACGTTGCAGAGCTGCCGCTCCACGTGCTTGCAGTAGAACATGTGTCTGAAGAGCATCTGGTAGCGGGTCAGGGCTTTCCTGCAAGAAGGAAAAGGTGACCGACACCTGGTGGGCGCTGCCGGCCTCAGGCACCGTGAGGCTCACGGCACACAGTGGCTGAGGCTCTGACATCGCTGATGCTGTTCTGCTCCCTGGCCCCCAGGCAGCCGGGCAAACCACCCCGCACAGAAGTGGACGTGGACAGCTGCTGCGAACGGTCTGCAGAGTGGATACAATCCTGCCTTCCGGGCAAACCTGGAATTGTGTCCACGGCAGCTGGTGCCGGAAAGATCAATGCTCACCTATTGATAATCAGTGACAGGGGCCACTTAACAACATAGTCAAAAGAGAAGGCCTCCAGGCCACTCAGCGTGAGCTCAGTGGGGTCGGCATGGACCATCGCCTTCTCCTGCTTGGTCTCGATGGCCAGAACCCGCAGGAGCTGAGTGATGAGGTCATGAGGCATCAGATCGATCTTGAGAAAGACAAAGAAAAAAGCATCACATCCTGACCGCTGCCCCAGCCCAGCTGCCCCACGAGCTGGAGAAGCAAGTCCGGGACTGAGGTAGCTTCCTCTGACGTAGACTCTGCATCTTGAAGGCCAGCTTACAAAACAAGTGTCTGCCAATAAAGCCTCAGCCACTTTCCACCAAAGCAAAAAGTGCAGAGAGATCATTTTTAAGATGCCCCATGGCGTAAACAAGAAACTACACAGCAAATGAGAAAAGCCTAAATCCCTTCAGATTTACAATTTTACCACAAGTGCCAGGACCCAGATGAAAGAGCGGCATACTTAGTGGAAAACAGTAGGCTGACCGTGAACAATGTTGGGGCTGGGGCGCCAACCCGTTGGTTCAGTTGAAAGTCCACGGGGACCTGCAGACCGCCCGTATCCCTAACTATGAATAGCCTACTGCTGACCGAGAGCCTGACACATGTGACGAGCACGTATTTTGTACGTCATAACATGTACCATGCTCTTATGATAAAGTAAGCTACAGAACAGGAACCGTTAATAAAAAAGAAAATACGTTTATGTCACTGTACTGTACTTATCGATAAAGATCTGCGTGTAAACGGACCTGCGCAGCTCACACCCGTGTTGCTCAAGGGTGACCTGCGGCATCACCATCAGGAGTCGGGTTCTCCTGGGGTTTCATGGCCGTCTTGCTCAGGCAGCTGCCCCACCTGTCTGGACGCAGGTCGGTGGGTCTGAAGGGCACTCCCCCAGCCCCTGGCCCCGACCCACCTTGAGGTCATCCTTGAAAGGGTCCGTGTTGGCAGTGCTCATGCGCAAGGCCAGCTCCAGCAGAGCCTCCAGACGGGTGGGCGTGATGTCGTCGACGGGCTTCTTCAGCTCCTCCTCGGTGAGGTCCATGAAGTGCACAAAGAAGTCCCCCTGGTCCATCAGGAAGTAGCGCTTGATGGACCTACAGAGCGGGTGGGGGCATGGGGGTCACCAGTGCGGCTGTGGGACCCGCAGAGTGGCCTAGACTTGGGAAAACTGACGGACGGCTGACAAGGAAGAGCTGCGTGCAGACGAAGGGCTCCCACCACAACCAGCAGTTTGGATGATGAGGTGGGGCCAGGTGGGGCTTGGGCAGCGCAGCCCAGGGAGGACGAGCCAAGCTCCTCGCCCAGCAGCGCTCCCCTAAGCAGGCCCGACCCTGCTCAGCTTCTGAGACCAGACGAAATCAGGCGTGTTCAGGGTGGTATGGCCATAGACCAGAGAAGTACATTAGAAAGGGGAGAAACGGTCAGCTTCACAAATGAGCAGAAATGAACAGCTCTTAGGCACAGGTGAGGGACCGCTGTGTCCAGAAAGGGCTGGTGGCCCTGGACCGGGGGCAAGACTGGGCAAGCTGTGTCACCCCAAGGTGACACAGGCAGACATGGCCCCACTGGGCTCTGGGGAGCAGGACCAAGGTGGCAGGGTCACAACTGTGCAAGGTTCTCAGGCTGGAGACAACCTAGCAGCATCCTTGTGTTTCTGTCCACAAAACAGAGCCACTAAGAGTAAGTTTCTGGCCTTGGTCAGACGCCAGGAGGGTTCCACGAGCTGAGCTAGAAGGCAGAAGGCAGACAGCTCACCTCAGGTGTGCCACGAGCTCCTTCTCTTCCATCAGGAAGGCCAGCAGGACCTTGCTGGCGTAGTTAAAAGCCTTCTCGATTTGCTCAACATATGCTCGCTCCTTCAAAGTGTAGATGATCTCCTTGGCCACTGGGCAGGTGACATCGTGACCACACTCTCTGACTACATTCAGATATTTTCCTGAAAAGACAAGGAGAAAACAGATTAAAAATTTCACTATACTGACACTAAACCACAGGCCCGAACCTCGGATACTGTGACCCCAACACTAGCTAGCGGACTGGAAACACGGGAGCCCTTTACGTGAGGCAGGGAAACACAACTGCTGCCCGTGAAGGACAGAAGCAGTAAGTGCTACAACAGGCTAGGCTCTCTTTCATCTGGATTTTTCTAACAAAGAGCACAGAAATAATTTCAAAAAAGCTTTCAGAGAATGAGGTTCCCAACCATCTTCCAACCCCATCCTCAATCACCAAGTCCCTGGCTGGAAGCCTGTCCGGTTCCCAGCCCATGTGATGGTGAGTGGAACACCACTGGGCCACGGAGGCCCAGGTCCTCGACTGCTGTTCCTGTAGTGTGTATGAGACTGCCCCAGAAGGACTGGATCCTTGGACTTTGTTTTTGTTGCTGGCGTTGAGCTCCTAAAACCCTTGCAATCTTGTGGCTCATGAGCCCCTTCCGAGCACAGCTGAGTTTATGCCGGGAGGTGACTCTGGGCAGCCCCTGTCCAGCTCAGGCTGGGGGCTGCGTGCCAGGGAACCAACCCTGTGACCAGAGGGTGGGAGCTTTGGTCCCACCCCCCCGATGCCGGGCTCGGAGAGAGGCTGGAGACTGGATAAATCAACCGCCAAACATTTCATCACTTGCGCCTGCATAACGGAACCTCCCTACAATTCCTAAGTGGAGCGGTGTGGAGTTTCCGGGTGGTGAACACGTCCACACGGGGATGGTGCACCGAGCACCACGCACTTCGGAGCTCCTGTGCTCGGCACCTGCCCAGACCTCGCCCCGTGGACCTCTTCAGCTGGCTGTTCACTTGCATCCTTTCTAATAACCCGGTAATCTAGAAAGTAAAGCGTTTCCCTGAGTTCTGTGAGCCGTCCTAGCAAATCGTCAACCCCGAGGAGGGGGTCACGGGAACCCCCAATTCGTAGCCACGTCAGACAGCGGTGCGGACAGCAGTGTTGATGTGGGGGCTGCCCTGAGGGACTGAGCTCTGAGCCTGAGGAGCCCGCGCCCACCAACCCTGGGAGGTCCGTGCCGGGACTGGGCTAATTCACAGGACGCCCAGCGGGTGTGCACAGACAACAGGAGAGCTGGATGTTGGTGTGGAAAAGCCACATGTCTGGCGCCGGCTGGGAGCAGGAAAGCAACTTTCCGGTCAGTGGTAACAGAGTTCTAGAAACGAAGTAGTGAAGAAAAGCCACCTGGGAGACAACCTCCTGGGGTCAGGGAACAAAATGACAGCACCCAGAGCCGCAGGAGTCAGACGGGACAACGGCCAGGCACAAGAAGACCCTGTGGAGGCTCTGCAGCCCTTGCAGCGCACGGCGGGGCCCCTGCCCTGCAGGAGGGGCCCAGAGACAGAGCCACAGGACGGAGGGCGAGCGTGTGCCGGGCTGGGGCGCGAGGCTCACCTGTGCTGAGCACCTTGCCGACCATCTTCTGCAGGAAGGAGGGGATCTGCCGCTGCACGACAGTGTACCTCTGGTCCCAGTACTTGTCGTTGTAGTCCTCCTGGATCTTCTCCTTCCGCAGCTCGTGCTCCTCCACCATGAACTCGCTGGCAAGCACAGGACGGCAAGCCACGCTCAACAGGCCGACGGGCTCAGCATGTCCCGCGCCCACAGGCCCAGCTGAGAACCCACTCCGGGGCTCCAAGGACATTCAGGGCCACGGGGCTGCAGGTCGACCTCTCTAGTTCCACCCGTCAGGGGAACGTAGCCCTTCCCTCCGGTGTGAACACAGGCAACGAGCCGACCCCCACAGCAGGGGTGCAACCCCTTCACGCCTGTTTCAGATATCTCTTAGCGAGGCATGGTTTTAAAATCACGTTGTCAGGCCCCCCCCAGACTGTTACGCGAATCACCAGCAGGGAAACGCTACTTCTAGGCCTGGCTTTTCAAGTCCTTTAGCAAATACACCTCAACAGGACAGACTTGTCTGTGGGCCGCCCCGGCTCCTCGAACGTGCTGGACACCCACCCTCCCCAGCTGCGACGGAAGCCCGCAGCAGGAGGCCGGGAGCCGCACGGAGGTGATTCTGACCCCACCACTCGACACGCTGAAGCCTCCCTGGGCAGCGTGGCTGCACGTGGCGCCTTACCCAGGTTTCCCCAGGCTCCGCGAGCCCTACCTGTAGGGGTCATTGATTATCCCTCTATAGATCCACTTCTCCAGAATCTCGAAGTAGGGCACACTGGCGGCCTTGGTTAAGTACAAGCACAGCTCCTGCGCCTGGCTGTCGCCCGTGTAGTTGAAGCTCCGGTCGTGGAGAAGGCTCAGGGTGGACCCCCCGACACACTCGCCCTTATCCACCGAGGTGGCTGCCAGGAGCGGGGGACGGCACTCAGTGCTGAGAAGTGCTGCCCGTGGCTCCCCCAGCTACGTCACGACACCCCAGGTGCTCCTTTTGTGGGGGACACTCAAACCATAAGCTCGTAATCACTAATGAAAGTTTATCAGTAAGAGCTTCCAGAGTTTTCCTCCCACAGATTAAAACACGAAGCAATACAGGCTTTGGCCTCACACCCTGGCGTCCACAGTGAAGAAACAAATGCCTCGCGCGCTGGTCTGGGAGTCTCACCTTCACACGCCACGACCCACCCCGCCATGGAATGTGCCTGCCCACTGCCCCAAGTCCCTCCCATGGCCCGGCCGACATGGCGGGTGGGAGGGTAGGCACGCACCAAGGGAGGCCAGGATGTCGACGGTGCGCATGGCCGGCTGGATGTAGAACCAGAGCTTCTGAAGTGACAGCAGGCCCTGCCTCTGCAGCTGCTCCAGCTGCGTGACCAGGATCAGGTACTCCTTCACTAGGGTTCTCATGGCGGCCGCCAAGGCATGGTTTACCTGTCCATATTCGAAGGAAGACTTTTCTTCAATGAACCTAAGAGGGAAAGGAGCACCCAGGACCCATGAGCAGGGGAGGCTACATTTTCAGATTAGATGTCAGATGCTCTGAGCCCCCTCCCCACTCAAGCTCTTCGAAACCAGGCCCCTGCACTTGTCCCCAGGCCCTTCAAAACCGTGCCAGGCATGAAACCGGGTCACAACAAGATGAGGACGCTCTTTAGAAAAGGAGTCAAATGATCTTTACAGACACAAAGCGGGAGCTGCAGGGGTCAAGAGCACCTGGGAAGGCCCGTGTCCAGCCTCAGGTCCCATCTGGCATCTACCTGGTCACCGTGGAGTAACTGGAAGCCACGGGGAGGATCCTGTTCACCAGCTCCCTGATGGACAGGTCGAGGTTGGGGTCCACGAGGAAGGTGCGGCTCTGCCTCCCGGTGAGGGGCTGGGCGGTGATGTACCTGCCGTCCACACCCACCAGCACATAGAGCAGGTCCTCCACCACGGCCGACTCTTGGGAGGCCAGGGGCAGCGTGCCTGTGGGCCGCAGATACCAGCTGGGCCATGGCCTCACCTCCAGGGCCCCTCACTCCCACTGACCTTTCTCCTGCCCTAATCTACTCAGGCACCCTCTACTGATTTCTCTGTTATTCCCTCAAACATTCATGGGCACGAGAATCAGGCTGTTCACTGGGATCTGACTCATCCCAGGGAGCTTAAAGGCTGGGATTCCAAAAGCACCACGAGCACAGGACAGGTGGAGCCTGGGCAATGCACCACAGCCTTAAAGCACCAGGCAGATAAAACCCTCTGGACACAGATAAAAGCCTGACATTTAAAAGGAGAAAATCAGGAATATAAGAAGCACTTCTGACGTAAGCTGTTGTTACAGCACTTGTTACAACTTAACAAGTCTGGGCTGCTGTGGGATGAAAAGACTTTCTTTAAAGACTTGGAAGCGGTGACAACTTCCAGCACGTGTGCACAGTATGAGACGGTTTCCTTACAACCACCCAGTTAAGGACAGTCACAAGCCATCAGCCAGGGCCACCGGCCAAACGCCTCCCGGCCCAGGCAGCTCCCTGCCTCTCTCGGTTCACAACCCTCGGGGTCCTCCTCTGCTGGGACAGACGGCCACGCGTGGGGAGCACACGCAGCAGCAACAGCACGGTGTCCGTGCCCTGCCTCGCAGCCCAGCCCTGCACAGCAGGCCCAGTGGGAGCCCGTCAGCCCCGCGGCGCTGCAGAACCGGGGCCTGGCGGCGCTTCACAGGAGCACTGCTGCCGCCGCCCACCGGCGCACCAGCCTGCTGACGGCGGGACACAGGCTCTGAGCACAGCAGCCGCCCGTCCGGCGAGGCACGGGTCACGTGGCCTTCAGAGCCACGCTCTGGACTTCAAGCTCCGCTTCCTCTCCACGGCTCCGACGGCCATCAGGACAGGCCTGCTCACAGCTCCGACTGGAGCGGCAAGGTTCGGCCTCCTGTTTCTCAAGTGCAGGGGTGCCTTCTAGGAATCGCCACCAACCCCCCCAACTCACTTGAAATCTGAGCATCACCCCAGTTAGAGCCCCAGTGGATGCCCTCAGTGGGGGGTAAGGGGTGCAGCACCGGGTCAGCTGGTCCTGCGGTGGGGACCCTGGCCTCGGGGGGCAGATGCCACCCTGCCCTCCGGCACCCTGCTCACACATGGAAAAGCACAGCGTCGCAGGCTGAGAGAGGAACAGCGGGGTGGCACAGCCAGCCTGGAGGCTGAGCGCTGAAGGGACAGGGGAACAAGCCAGGCTGAGGGGACACTGCACAGCGAGGTGTGGCCTGGAGGCCAATCCACCAGGGTCTCTGCGGCTCCCCAGAGTTTGAGGGGTCACTAGAGAAGCTACACGGGACACAGGCCTGAGGCTCAAAGCCGCTAGCTCTGGGATGACGGAGACAGCCACATGGCAGCAGGGCAGGATGCGAGGCTCCACGCCACGGGCTACCTGGGCCAAGGGAAAGAAAGCTAAACACCCATTCCTCAGCCGCACCGGCTGTACTTCAATGCCCATTCGCTACGTTCCACAGACGGCCCCATACCAGACAGAGCAGATCCATAACATTCCTTTAACACAGGAAGCTGTGCGGAGGTGCTGAGCCCCAAGCCAGTGAGAGCAGAAGGACTGTGTCTGGGCAAGAGGGACAGATGGTGGTGGGGGGCCTGGGACCAGGCTGGTGCAGCGGGAAGGAAGCAAACACAGGTGCCACTCCCAGCTCCAGGACCCGGTGACCTGTGACCAGTCACCGTGCGAAAAGTGGAGACACTAGAGTGAAGGTCAGGAGCCCCACTGCAGACACACACAACAGACAGATGGCCACGTGAGACCAAAATTCAGGGAGACATCCCGAGGGTAGAGATCTGGGATCGCAATGGGGACAATATGATTCCTTAAAACAAATGAGGTCACCCTGCAAAGGAAAAGTGGCAAGGAAGACCTGGGAGCAGGCCCCAAGGATCTGCTTGGAAGATGAGGTGGGGGGAGGAGGAGAGAGAAAGGAACATCCAGAGGCAGCGAGAGCACAAGAGCTCGGCACTACCGAGGATGAGAGCTCAGGAAGGCAGTGCACCACCCTGCACAAAGCACCGGCTGTTAGAGACACCCCACCTACCTATAGGCACAGCCGCGTCCGTGCTCACGCCTGAGCCAGTCAGGAAGTCCCCAACCAGTGTGGGTCTCTCGTATACCCACGGCGGAAAGACGGGGAGGCGCTGGCCGGAATTTTTTTTGTTCTGCTTATCTCGAAGCAACTTTCTTGTAAGTTCTAGAGACTGGTGAGGATATTTTCAAAAACAAAAAGAGACATACTTTTAGTGCCAATACTTAAAACTGACATCTACGGCACCAGAGAAGTCAATCACTCAACACGAGGGTTCAATAAAAACGTGAAGAAATGAGCGTCCCCATGCCCGTCACAGTGCAAGGCGCTGGCGGTAAGACAGGGACCCCGCCTCTCACTGGGGTCTCGGTCTGTGCAGAACCCACAGGTAAGCCAGGAGCACAGGCAGCAGGCTGCACCTTTCTTGGGAACACCTACACATAGACTCAATGGCTTTTTCCTGGTGGCACGAAGTCTAGACATGACCTGATGGGTGGAGACAAGGCCCCAGGGACAGCCAGCTAGAGAAGGGAGCCCCTAGCTGGGCCCCTCAGGGCCGGGGGGAGAGGCCACTTCCTGCACATGCCCAGAGCTGCGGTCCTCCTGCGGGGCCAGCCACCAGAAGCTGACCAGGGCAGTCCTAGGGGCCCGGCTTTCAGACGTACCAGGTCAAGGGTGGCCAGCGAGAGGGTAGGTGCAACTAATTCCTCATCTGTCACACAGGGTAGCAGTGTGAGGACACGGGAGGTGCTGATGTAAGACAACCAACCAGCGCTGGCTGTCGTGCCCGTCAGAGCCACTGAGCTCAACAAGCACAGGCTCTGCTCAGACCCTCATGGGTGCTGCTCTGAGGGGCCTGAAGGCCACAGGGGCAACCCCATGAGAAGACAGACATACATCAAGGGACTGGGGCAGGACATGAAATCAAGAGCAGGAGAAGCGGTAAGTATGAGAGATAGAAAATGGTCTATAAAGTATATTCTTACAAAAATAAACTGTCAAAAACTAATTGAGGGAAAGGAAGAATCACAATTTACGGAGGCTGAGATCCATGCGAGTGCCCCCGACAGGCAAGCCCGACAGCCTGGTGGGTCAGAACCTTCCTGCACCGTTACCCACTCCTGCGGTCCAGGACTGTCACCCCTGAGGGTGGTGGGGGAGCCCTACCTGCTGCAGCGTGGAGCCCGTGGCCACACTGCCAAGCTGCTTCCTCAGCTCCTCAAGCTCCTGCATGGAGATTTTGGAGGCCGTGGCAGGGGCACTGAAGGTGGTGGAGCCGCCGCCTACAGCGCTGGCTGCAAGCTCGGCGCGTTCTTTCGCGTTCTGTTGTAAGTACTGCAGAGTCTGAAAACACACAAGACCACGATCACATGGGCCAGCTCTGCAGAGCACAGCCAGCCCCCGCTTCCTTCCTTGCCGACTCCACGTGGAGGAACAACAGGACCCCCACGAGTCCCTGAGCTGCAGTCCGGTCTCTCAGCGTTTGCTGCCACAAGGTGCCACGGCTCCAAATCAGGACAGGAGGAGAATCCGATGGCCGCTTGACAGCCAATCCCCAAACTCTGTTCCCAAGGGCACGGCCCTGTCTCTGCGCTCGGCCAGTCTCCCATACTGCAGCGGGACCACTGTGTCCGTGCCCGGCCGCATCCTTGACCCCTGAACAGGCCCTGGGCCTGCAGAGGGACAGGGACAGGGCCAGGCACCTCCCTGGACGCTCGCGGGCACAGCGGCTCCTCCAGCCTCGACACTGAGTGCTTTCCTTAGTGTCGCAAAGGACACATGCACAATTCACAACACGTGAGAACACAGCGTGAGAACACAGCATGAGAAAAGTAAAGCCCCCCCCCCCCCGGGAGGTGGCAACTGTAATACTTCTCAAGTTCACTGCAAGCATGAGCTACGTCCTCTCTGAAGCACCACAAACACATCCGTACGGTACCTCACGGTGCCACCAGCACAGGGCAGGGGAAGCAGCACAGAAACGTGCCGTCAGGGGCGCTCTCTCAACGGGGCAAACCTCGCAAGCGTCCACCAGCGCAAGCCCCCCCACGAGCTCCGTCAGAAGCCCGCCACTCGTTCGCCTTTCCCGACACTCCCAACACGAGCCTGCGCAGCCGTTACCTCTCTGTCCTCCGTAAGTTTTGATAACAGGTACACCAGCGGGTCAAGGTTCCTTGTGTTTTTAGATTTCAGTTCATCATATTTCTTTAGAAAGTCTTCTGGAGTACGAGAAAATTCTGCTATTTTAACCTCAAAAGCACAAACACGAGAGATTCAGTGACAATAACAACTTTTAAAAATCTTCCAGAAAATTAAACACAAAAACCAAAATAGTGAAATTAGGTAGGCTAAATGATCACATACCTCTGAAATAAGACTTAAACCCAACAAACAGTTTGTTAACCCTATGCACAGTCTCCCCTGTAGTTTCCCTCCTGTTATGCTTCCTCAGCCTGAGATCAGGAAATAACCACTTAGATTTTTCTAACAGTTTATGCATTTGCTTCATACATTCAATACTATTCCCTTTGGAATTAGGCACAGGCTCAGGGGTTATGTTTGCTCACTGATTTATGGTGTTCCCCTTGTTGTAAATTAAATTCACTTTTGTGTTCCCAAACACTGTCCGCTCAGTGAATTTTCCTAATTATTATGGTGCCATTATTAATCTATTTAAATAATTGAAACTTCATGATGTGTTTCTAAAAATAAATTTCAAAATTCTCTCTTACTGAAAATCTGTAATTTTGAATTATATACTATTTGAATAAAGATAGAAAAATCTGCTTTAAAGGGATTTCAATACAGTTAATACCAGGAGCTTCCTTTTCTTTTCAAGTTTTTTATTTTTTTTTTTTAAGTAATTTTTACACCCAATGTGGGGCTCAAACTCATGACCCCGAGATCAAGAGTCGCATGCTCCAGGCAACTGAGTCAGCCAGGCATCACCAGGAGCTTCCTTTTCATCCAGAGGAATAGGAGTCTCCTTCCTCCTGGGACCCAGAACCTGTGTTCTGAGGTCAGGTTGACAGCCCAGCGCTCTCCCTGAACCTCCGATTACTCATCTGCACAACAGGGTGAGTTACAAGAGCTGCCATGAGGAATCATCAGAAGCACTGAGTCGAGCACAATACTTGGTCCAAGAAAAGCCTTTAACAAGCATTGTCTGCCATCAACACTGGTGATGCTGTGGCTGCTCAAGCAGGAAGCTGGTGAACTTTGTGCACAGCTTGCACCAGGACGGGGCCCGCCTCGCCCAGGGCACAGCGCAGCACCAGGACGGGGCCCGCCTCGCCCAGGGCACAGCTTGCACCAGGATGGGGCCCGCCTCGCCCAGGGCACAGCGCAGCACCAGGACGGAACCCACCTTGGCACTGTGTGCAGATACAGTGGTTGTGACATAGGGGGTCCTATTCTTCTGCAGCAGGTCGATATAGACCTCAGCCCCATCCCCTCCGTGGACACGCAGCAAGCTGAGCAGCTCATTGACGTCATGGTGAATCCGAAATTCACTCATAGTTTTGGCTCTGAAACAACATCACAACAGGTTTTCCTAAAGGTAAGAGGAAAGCCGTTTATAAAAACAAAAGTGTGCTAACAGCTGTAGTGAAGATGAGGCCCAAGTTAAATATCAAGCATCAAACAGAGAAGACTCAGCACACACTCCCGCATATGCTAATTAACTAATGAATATTAATTTGCAAATCCACACTGAGAAAGTGAGGCTCTAATCTCCTAGTATATAAACATTTAAAACTGGCCAGAGCCAGGGTATCTCCAAACATAAAAGCAGAACAGTTAAGCATGAACACACATACTTGTAAAATCAGGAGGTGCTCACAGTAACCAGTCATGGACATGAGGTGCAGCACGGCATGGGTTGTGGAGTCCCAGCCAGTCTGAACCCTGACATGGCCAGGTCTGGGCTATAGGGCCCTAGGCAAGGAGCCTGTCCTCTCTAGGCTTCTTCTGACAAGGGGTGACTAGTAAATCGTACCCACAGAGCTGCTGTGAAAGCACCAAAGGGCCCATACTTGGTAAGTCCTATGGTGTTGTTACTAGAGAAGCAAGAATAAGTGTGCTTTTACTACGTAGGGCTGACCAAGTGCAAATGTTGTTACTGGAGAACTGGCTGATTTTACAAAAGGAAAACTGGATCTGAGTCACCAACAGCATCCTAAACCATCAGTTACCTTACCAATCACAGAGGACCCCGAAACGAGGCACGGTAAACTACAAGCAAGACAGCAAAGAGGACACGGAACTTTCCCACTGAGGCCTCTCTGAATCCAAGGGCAGTTGGTTTTATCCATGTGCTACAAGGTTTCCCAAGGAATGTGGGTTGTCCTATACTGGCAGGACTGAGGACCCTTTGTCATGCTAGATGGCAAGCACGTTGTTTCCCACCGAAAGGAAGCACCTGTCCACCAGATACAAGCAGGTGGAGAGAGCACTTCAGAAGAATGATCATCTGAGAGAACGTTTATTTTAAAACTATCTGCACGAAACCTTGTGTTTGTGGTAAAAATACAAGCACAGACATGCCCACGTCACAAATATTAATGTACAAGGAAGCCAGTTCTCTGTGGAGATCTGGAACGATTCCTGCAAGAACCTGCTCTCAGCTGCAGGCAGGACCTCTCCTGGGAGGACATCTGGAAATGTGTAAGGGACACTTCTGGTTGTCACAGTGACCAGAAGGGTGCTCTTGGTATTCGGTGGCAGGAGACCAGAGAACCTAAACACCAACGAAGCACCCCACCAAAAATGTCCACAGCATCCCCACTGAAAACAACATTGAGGAGCATCTAATCACAAGAGCCCCCTAGATCTTTCTGACGCTCCTGAGTTCTTCTGTTAGTGGCCGCAAACACAGACGTCTGTGACAGGGCAGAACTCTCCTCCTCCCCGACCGTGAGCTGCGCAGAGGGTGGAGGCAAGGGCGCCTACTGCACACTTCCCCAGGAATGAGAGGCAGAGAGGTGGCAGCGAGTGTTTGTTGAGGGCTCAAAGCTAATTGCACAAATGGGCTTGGAAAACATTAGACAGTTTGTGAAAAAAAGTCGACTCCTAATGCTTTTTCATAAGAGATGAAAAACAGAGTCTGTCCAGAGCTCTTCCTAGCTGCAAAAATGATTGACTGGGAACGCAGCCACACACCTTTACTTCCAGAATGAAATAAGTTAATTATACTTTTTAAATTACGTTTTTTAAAGTTATTTTTTAATTTGTTAAAGACACAGACCCCCTTTTCCTGACCATTGCGTGCATGCGTGTGCACGTCCTACTCCACGCTGAACTATCCGTGCGAGGAGTGGAGAGTCAGCCTTGGAGCCATCCCGCCCACCCCCTACGGCAAGTCCCCAGCATCTTGGCATCCCTTAAATCATCCATCACCATTTCAATTAGGTAACTGTTTCACAGTCGTCTCCCCAGCTAGGCAGTAGGCTCCAAGGTAGCAGAGCCCGCCTCTACTTCTTCCGCGGGGGGCACCGGGCACAGCGTCCTGCACATCCCAGGCGCTGACGGGATGCAGGACACTAGAAAGGCAGGCGGAACAGGCAGGGCCTGACCGGCCAAGAGAGGGCCCCTGGACCAGGGGGACCAAGGTCACGGGAGGCCGCCGAAGGGCGTCCAGCAAGAAGCGCTACCGTGAAGCGCGAACTGTCCACAGACCACTCTGGCTCCGGTCTGGTGACCGGCCCGCAGACAGGAATGACCCAGGGGCCGCCCCGGCCCTTCCGGCGGAGGCAGACGCGCTGCGAGCAGGGAGGCTGAGAGGGGCAGTGCGAGCTTTTACAGGCAGGAGTCCGCATGTCACGGTCTGCGAAGGGAACTCCGAGGTCCCGTGTGGGGACCCGACCGTGTGCGGGACGACACAGGGGCCAGGGCGGCGCCGGAGCGCGGGCGTCGGAGGCTGACAGCGCGCGGTCCAGGGGCGAGCCACTGGCCGGCCTGCGCCCGCGGGCAGTCGACGCGGGGAAGCGCTGCGCACGCCGGACGAGCGCGCAGGGAAGGAGGACCGCGCCCGGCCTCGCCGCCCCCCAGGCTCAGGCGCCGCCGCCCCCCGCCGGACTCACCGCTGACACCCCGCGTCTGGACCCAACCCGCCGAAGCCCCTCGCGCAGCCCGCGCCGGTAGCGGAAGTGGCGCGACGTCACTTCCGGCCCGGCCCGCTCGCAGACGGTGGCCGTCAGGCTGTGGTGCCGCTGGCGCGCAGGGTGATGCAGCTGCCAGCCGCGCTGCACTCCCGCCTGGTGGGGGCACCCGGGGCGGCCGAGCCGCTGCCTGTGGAGCGGGACCCCGCGGCTGGGGCCCCGCCCTTCCACTTCGCGGCGCGCCGGGTTCGCTTCCCGCGGGACCACGAGTTTTTCGAGGTGTGTGAGCCAAACGGCGAGAAGGCAGTTGTCGACGCGGATGCGGCCGACTCCGGGTGGGGGTGGGGCCGGGGCCGGCGGGAGGGGCGGACCTGTGGGGCGGGACCGTTGGGTGGGGGCGGAGCCTGCAGTAGGGGTGGCCGCTGGAGGGGCGGGGCCTGCGGGGTGGGACCGATGGGTGGGGGCGAGGCCTGCGGCGAGGGGGGCGGCCGGCTGGAGGGGCGGGCCTGCGGGGCGGGACCGACGGTGGGGGCGGAGCCTGCAGTTGGGGCGGCCGCTGGAGGAGCGGGGCCTGCGGGGCGGGACTGATGGTGGGGGCGGAGCCTGCGGCCGCTGGAGAAACAGACCTGCGGGGCGGGATCGATGGTGGGGGCGGAGCCTGCGATCGGGGCCGCCGCTGGAGGGGCGGGGCCTGCGGGGCGGGGGGACCGGCGGTGGGGGCGGAGCCTGCGGCCGCTGAAGAAGCGAGGCCTGCGGGGCGGGACCGATGGTGGAGGCGGAGCCTGCGGCCGCTGGAAGACCACACCGGCGGGGCGGGACCGATGGTGGGGGCGGAGCCTGCAGTCGGGGCGGCCGCTGGAGGGGCGGGGCCTGCGGGGCGGGACCGGTGGTAGGGGCGGAGCCTGCGGACGCTGGAGAAACGGGACTACCGCGCCCGGCCCCGCCCACCACGTGCGTGTCCCGCAGGACGGGGATGTGCAGCGACACCTCTACCTCCAGGACGTGCTCACGCAGGTGACAGGGGCGCCTGAGAGGCCCAGGTGAGTGGCTCTGGGCCCAGCGCCGCCCCCTCCCCAGGCCCCGCCCGCCCCTAGCGGGTGACCTGCTGCCTCGCTCTCTGCCCGACCACCGTCCCCGCCCCTCTTGTCTGGCCTGGCCGCCTCCTAGCTGGCCTGTGAGAATTTGATTTGGGATTGGGAAGGAAACGTCAATGCTTTATCAGGCTACTTGGAGGACAGGTGTGGACCGGCAGCCTGAGGCCCTCTGTTAGCAGCAGAATGGCCTTCCCACGAGGTGGTTTCCTTCGCCAGGGTGCCCGAGTTCACCTGTCAGGTAGCAGGGTGCTGCCAGGTGTTCGACTCCCTGGAGGACTATGAGCACCACTACCACACTCTGCACAGAAACGTCTGCTCCTTCTGCAGACGGGCCTTCCCCTCCGTCCACCTGCTGGACGTCCACATACTGGAGTGGCATGACTCGCTGTTCCAGATCCTGTCCGAGAGGCAGGACATGGTGAGTGATGCGTCCCGTCCACTGGGCCCAAGTGCAGTCATCTGGGGCTGGGGGGAGGGGGCGGGGGGCTTGTTCCTGAGCTGTCTGCCTGGTGGGTACCAGCGCCTGGGGGTCAGGGGCCAGGTGAGGGGGCACCATGGAGGTGGGGGTCAGGACAGAGGTGACACCATTTACGTTTCAGTATCAGTGCCTGGTGGAAGGCTGTACAGAGAAGTTCAAGACCAGCAAAGACAGGAAGGATCACCTGGTGAAACGTCACCTCTACCCAGCCGACTTCCGATTTGATAAACCGAAGAAAAGCAGAGGGTACGTGAGGCGGGACACAAAGCAAAAGCTGCAGGCCATTGAATTTAGAAGAGCATTTTGGGTGTAGAGATTCTAAGGATGGCGCTGTAGTGAAGCATCTGCGTTACTTATGTCACGTTTAGCTGCAGATACGGAATCACTGCCCGATCAGGAGTTGTTCGTCAGGAGGGCTTGAACCAGTAGGGGATGGTTTTGCTGCTCTGTTGGGAATGAGTGGGGTCTCAGAGCGGTGTCTGTCCCGGGGCGTCTAGGAGCATCACCCCTTTCTCTGCACTCACACTAGAGCTGTACCTGCACCTCGTCCCCCCTCCCAGGTGCCAGCCCCACGCGGTGCTGACAGCCCCTGGGAATTTGTCCCAGGCTGTGAGGCCCTCCCCTCACACTGACCCTGTGATTTTTTTTGTCTGGTTGGTGACTTGACAATAAAGCTCTTTGCCACTGTCACTGTTAAGAGTGCACCTGGGAAATGCTTCAGGGGTAATTCTTGAATTTGTGTTGTATTTCTTTGCCTCTTTCAAGTGATTCTTTGAGTGGTCCTTCAGAACCTCCGAGAATTGTGTTGATTGAAGTTTTTTCAGACCAGTTTCTCTCAGCGGGACTTTGCTCTTTAAAGTAATGTAATTCTGAAAGCACACTGCAGCATGGGACAGTGGGAGGCTTTGGATGTGAGGTAGCTCTCTCCTTCTGGAGGGATCATTTCAAGGAGAAAAGCCCTGCAGTGCTGGGTGCAGTAGGGGTTAGGGAGGAGACTCTCAGTACTCTGTAGTTAACGTTAGTACATTTCTCACGTATGGTCATGAAAAGACTTTCAGCTCCCTTGGTAGGCATTTACCACGTGGCACTCCAGAGATACTATTTTCAAAACATAAAGTGTAATTGTCACTAAGCTTATAAACATGGCACCTGTTATATAAACGTTCACTTAGGATTTTGTCGTCATCCTTGTCTTTGTCTCGGTAGTCTAAGAATTACACTATGCCAGGATAGCTATAAAATATTTTTGCAAGAAACAGTAGTGTTTTTGTGGCGAGTTGGTCCGTGAGGGAAGACAGGGTCACAGGGGCCACCGCTCACCCCTCTGTCTCCACAGCCCAGCCACGCCGGTGGCCACTGTACGAGTGTCGGCAGAAGCTCTGGGGGATGATGGGGAGCAGTCGGGAGGGGACGCCATGGAAGTCTGCTCTGAACACGCGGCCCCCCTCCCAGAACCCGTGGGCGAGCGGCGGACATACAGCCACAGGTTAGTACCTGCCGTCTGTCCGCAGCAAGTTCTGAATGTGTGTTTTATGAGGATGACGCTGGGCTTGACCCTGGGCAGTATTCTCACGGAGAGAAGCAGATGCTGGGTCGGAGTGTTGGCTTCCGCAGCGGTTGAGAGCCTGACTATTTCTGTTTCTCTTGAATGTCTCAGTTTCTTGTGCGTGCCCTGCTTTGGGGCCCCGGAAGGCAAGGCACCCCCTCCTCTTTGCATCGTGGCCTAAACTGGGATGGAATGACCACTGGCTGTAGTTGCTGAAGTTATGATTTACAAGTCTTTCTCATACTAATTATTCTCTTATTGGGTTAAACTTGATTTTAAGTCTAATTTTGAGGAAAATGTTGGACAGAAGAAAAGAGATTGCCAACAAATGCAAACAGACAGGAAGATGGGCTTGTATTCCTCCCGCTGCCCTCGCGCTGCCGCCCAGACTTTGGCCTGCAAGTGGGTCCTGGATGCCCGTGGCTTCTTCCAGATGCTGGGTCACAGGAAGCCTGGGCCTGGAAGCTTGGCATCAGCGGCCCTCCTGGCCGAGTGTCCCAGGCAAGCGCGCTGCCGGCTGGGAGAGTCTCCCTCAGGAAGCAGGTCCGAGGCAGCTGGCCAGCCACAGGAAGGGAGCTGCCCTGGGGCCTGGGGTACAGGGCATCCAGGGAAAGGAGCGCCCATGGGCTGAATGTCCCACAAAGTGAAAGAGAAGGAGCCAGCCCCCCCAGAACAAGAAGAGCATACTCATGACGCTGCTTTTACGAGTTGGGTTTTTTATTGGCAAAAACCATAATGGTTTAGTATAAAGACTTTTTTCCTTTTCAGAATACCCTCTACCATCTGTTTCGGTCAGGGTGCATCACGAGGATTTAAAAGCACCAAGAAAAGAAAGGAACACCAGTGACAATGTGGACAGAGAGCCATGGGCCTCCGAGCAGACCCCAAGGGGGGCGGTTGCCTTTCGCAGGACACAGGGTCAGTAGTGCGATTTCTCTCGCCTTCTGGTGTGGCTGCCCTAGGACCCAGGCCTTTGCCACCCTTGATCCTCGATGCCAGTCCCTCGGTGGACCACTATGTGACCGCAGAAGCAGTGACAGACCCACCAGTTCCAGAAGTGGCCCCGACACATGCTCGGGAATGAAACGGGGGCCGTCCTGAGGATGTGCTTTGTAAACACGTAAATACTTGCTTTTAACAGTCTCCAGTGAGTCTCCAGTTGTCACTGTGTGTTGTTGAACTGGGTACAGAAGTGAGCAGCAGCTACCCACAGCTAATCTGTTCTCAGTGCTGGGTTATCAGGAAGATTTACGAAGCCTCAGACCCCCAGGGGGTGAAGGGCAGGGTGCAGCACTGAGTCGCTGATGTTCATGGCTTGACGAGAGGCTCCTGGGTCACCCCTTCACCACACCAGCGATCAGACCTGATGGGGTTTGGTGAGAACCAGGGAAGGCTCATGCGTGCCTCGGGGGGCAGTGTGGCCAGGGTGGCTTCTCCAAGGAAAGACCGTGATGGGGCAGTGAGGGAGTGTCGCAGCGAGGGAGGGGGCTCTGGCCAGAGCTCCAGGGCCTGGCCGGCACATGCTCGGCAGGAGCAGAGCGGCCTTGTTGTACCGTCGTGTGGATGAGCGTAATGCAGCTCCCGGGGAAGCAGTGCTGGGAGCAGCACCTGAACGGAAACAGCGGGGTCGGCTCGGTGTTGATGCGGTCGGGGCTCTCAGGGCGACACCTGGCAGAGTGGGGACCCGACAGCAGGGTCTCTCTCTGGAGGCCCCGTCTCCATCGGGCATGCGCCTGGGGTGCTCCTGTGCTGACTGCTGGCTTGAGGGCTCCCGCTCAGCCCGCAGCAGGAGGATGGCCTGCCCCTCCCACCTCACCTCCAGCCTGTCCTTTCCAGGCTCTGGGCTCGGCTGGAGGCAGCTGGTGGTCATCTGTGGCTCCTGGCACGGAGGCTGGTGCCCCAGCTCCTGGCATGGAGCCACACCTGTGGCTCTCCGGAATCTGGAGCAAAGGGACTGTTGGGGGGTCATGTCACAGCAGTAGTTTCACACAGGAAAAGCTCTAAAGGTGGGTTACCAAGTGCTTACGGAAAAAAAACAAAACCTAAAGTGCAGGTCCTAGGACATCAACAGGAGACCTAGCGTGCACTTCGTGGAGGCTGGCGGGGCAGGGACCAGCCTTGGCTGGGGGCAGTGTGTCAGGGCTGACCCAGAGTCCCTTCTTTGGCTCTTAAAAGCACAACATAGAGACAATGCTAACTTGCGGAACTCCCATTCTGTCTCTGTCCACCTCCCCTCAGAGACCTTTCCTCCTCCAGCTCCTGCCCGGCCCCCCTGCCCAGCCCCCCCGCATGGCCGCCTGCACTGCCCCCGCCATCGGCAGGAGCACACTGGCCTTTCTCACTGCAGCACGTTGTGCTAACCGTCCTTGTCCACAGTGTCAGCCCCAGTAAGACTGTCGTGTAGTCTTTGGGGCCTGTCCGTCCTGGGTTCCAATCCTCACTTCGGCTCTACCCAGAAAGCTGCTCGTTTAGTCTGTCCTGGTTTTTCTTCTGAGAAATGGAGGATGTCAAACTTCAGGGAGAGTGTTTCTGCTGCCAAACCTGGGTGTGGTTTCCAGGTCCAATGTCAAGGGGAAACTCAACTGGACACGTTGATGACAAGGAAGAGCTTGATTGCAGGGTGCATGGGAGTAGGACTTAAGGATAGACTGTCAGTGTTTGAGGATGCTGAGTTTGCATTAGTCTATTTGTGGTGGGAAATGGGATTATCATACTTAGGTTTAAATATTCAACATGTTGTTATTTGGGAGACCAGAGCCCATTGGGGTGACCGCATTTGTTCCTAATTGGTGTGTGAAGTGCTCAGGCTCACAGGGAGCAGGGCAGAGCACCAGTCTTGGCTCTTGTCCTGGGGGCACCGTGTCCTCAGGCTTTGCCGAGTTCCTCAAAATCATATTTAGAACCTCATGAGTCTGCTCAATGCCCCTTGGCTCACCTTTTTTTTCTTTTCTCTTTTTGTACCTTATTTTGGATAGAGTGGGTTTCTTTTCTCATTCTGATATTTGGGAAGTTAGGCACTCTCTCATGTTATCTCAGAAATTTTAATATGTGAATACTTGTTCGGATCTAAGATTAATCGGTATTCTTTCCCTCCCCCCAAACAGTACATGGACTGTGGACGTTCGATCCCACCATCTGGGGCCGTGTGTGTGATGAGAGGTGGACACTGGCTCTGGGTCCTGTCTGTGTCCTCACACACCCTGCAGCCCCACAGTTAGCACTGATTCTGCCGGAAACATTGTCCTCCTGCCTAACGAATCTCTGGAGAATTTCCTTTAGTGAGGGTCAGGAGGAACGAGCGTTCTCAGTTCTCTTTGCCTGGAAAAGTTGTTCTGTTCTTGTGCTTGAAGGAGAGTTTGGTCAGGAATACAGCCCTTGCCGGCAGTTTTCTCCCTAAGTGGGGCGAGGGTCTCATTCATCTCATGGCTGCTGCTGAGGGTTCAGCGGTCAGTCTTGTCACCGTTCCTCAGAAGGGCTCTGTCTGGCCTCCGTCTTTACTGTTCTGCGGTTCCTCTCGACGTTTAAGGGAATGCGTCTGTGTACCTGCGGCTCTTCACTCCGTTGTGCGAGCCGGGGGTCTTATCTCCTCACACACTGCCTCTCCCCGATTCTCCGTTCCTTCTTCTCAAACTCCAGCCACGCGTGTCTCAGACCGTCTCCCTCAGTGAGCTGTGTTTCTCACCAGCCCTTCCGTATTTTCCATTCCTTTGTAGGGGTCTTTGCTTCATTCTGGACGATTTCTTCAGTTCTACTTTCTAGTTCACTAATTTTCTTATCAGTTATATCAAATGTGCTGTTGAACTCATTCAGATTTTAATTTCAGTAGTTACGATTTTCAATTCTGTTAGTTTTGTGTTGTTTTTCTAATTTCTTGTATTTTTATAGCTTTCGTCCATCACATTTTCAATTCATTCTTTTATTTCTTTAAACATATTAAACTAATTTTACATTATTGAGTGATAATATCAATATTTGAAGATTCTGTGGGTCTAATTCTTCTGTCCATTTCTTCTGCTCACTCACTCATGGTGCCTTGTTTCCTGGTGAATTTTGTGATTTTTGACTGTGAGTTTATATTTTTTGGAACTTTTCTTCGGGAATTTCTCTGACATGTCTGAATTCTTCCAGCAAAACTTAGTATCTGCTTCTGCCTTGTGACCAGGGGTCCTCTGAATCTTGGGTCATTTTAAGATGAATTGTTAGGTAGGGGTTTTCAGTCCAGTCCACTTTTCCTACAAATGTCCTTCCTGTGTCGCCGTTGCATGACCCTTAGCCAAAGCAGAACATCACATTGAGAGAAACAGACCCCCTCATTTCACTCACAGCAAGAGAGTTAGAAATAAAAATACCCTGAGGCCTTTTTTTACACATTCAATTGTCAGAAACCCAGAAGTTTGGTTGCACTCTGTTGTCAGGGCTGTGTGGAAACAGGCATCCCACACATTGACAGGGTGATGCTGAGTGCTGAACCCCCAAGAGGATTTGGCAATATCTAACACAATTGCATTTGCATTTACCCTTTGACCCAGCAGATATGCTTCTAAGGATAGATCCTAAACACACATTGGCAAGAATTCAAAAGATCTACTTAAAAGACATTTTATTCAGTACAATTTTTAATGACTAAAGACTGAAAACAGCTCAAATGTCCCAAATAGTGTTGAGAACTGAATTTTTTTGGCATGGTAAAAAGAAGATACAGATTTAAGATCAATGAAGTTAATAGAAACATTGTAGTCCTAAATTTGAATTAGAAGCATTGCTATGTGCTCACTACATATATTTCGCATATTCCAATAGGGGTATATTGTTAAATCAGTATTTTTACTGAAAAGCCTGGATTCATTTTTAGAAGTCAAGGAAGTTCCTAAGGGATGCCAAGGTTGGACTCAGGAGCCAACTTAACTAGGGTCCCACTGGCCAGAGATATGATAGCTTGAGCATCACTGAGAATCACAAATGCAGCTGAATGAAACAGATCAAATACATTTAACCCTTTGAGCTCATTGTGATTCTTTTTTTTTAAGATTTATTTATTTTTAGAGAGAGAAGGAGTGGGGGGTGGGGCAGAAGCAGAGGGAGAGAGAGTCTTAAGCAGACTCCGTGCTGAGTGCAGAACCCAACGTGGGGCTCAACCCTATAACCCTGAGATCACAACCTGAGCGGAAACCAAGAGTTGGACACTTAGCCGACTGCGCCCCAAGGGCATTCTCAAAGCAGTGAAAGAGTGGATAAGAGCAGTGGGGGAAGAGTCAGGATCCAGGCTGACTCAGAGGCCAGTTCACAGGAGAGAACCCCGAAATAAGGAAACTGGGAGGAGCCTCCTGAAGTCAAACAAATATCAAACACTGACCTCTGAAACCAAGGAAGCCAGAACTTGATTGGCTTAGTTTGTGGAGGAATTTACAAGCCCAGGGCATTGTTGACAAGAGTAAAGCAATCAGCCGGCAACCAGGTGTCAGGGAAGGGGGGGGTCTCCTGGGAAAGCACTGTTATCCCAGGGGGACTGTGGGCTACCCAAAGCCGCACGGTCCTTCCACACACATCAGAGGCTCAGCACGTTGGGGGTGGGGAGGTGGAAAGGAATAGTCTTCACTAAAATAATTGAGCCAGACACTAAACAAATAAGCAAATAAATAATAGTAGGCCCCAGAGGAGGGGGATTAGTACCCGGAGTTGCTATGTTATATTAACTGTAATGTGCAATTTCCAACAAAAAATTATGAGGCATGCAAAGAAAGGAATGTACAACCCATATATCTGAAAAAGCAAGCAACAGAAACTGCCTGTGGGCAGTACAGGGTGTCATATTTATCAGAAACCACTTCAAAGTAGCCATCGTAAACATTTCACAGAACTAAAGGAAACTATGGTTAAAGAATTAAGGAAGGGATGAGGACAATGTCTTACGAAATAGAGATTATCAACAATGAGATAGAAATTATTTTTAAAAAGAACCAAGTGGAAATTCTGGAGTTGAAAAGTACAATAACTGAAATTTTTTAAAAAGCCCACTGGAGGGGCTCTGCAGTAGAGCTGAATTAGCAGGAGAAAGAATAAATGAACATGAAGATAGATTGAGATTGTGTATGCTGGAGAACAGAAAGGAAAAATAATGAAGAAACATGAAAAGAGCCTCAGGGAGACATGGGGCACCGCTAAGAACACCAGCATACACATGATGAGAACACTAGAAGAAGAGAGAAAGGGGCAAAAACTGAAGAAATCCTGGCTAAGGACTTCCCAAACTTACTGAAAAACAAGTTACCGGGGCGCCTGGGTGGCTTAGTCGTTAAGCGTCTGCCTTCGGCTCAGGTCATGGTCCCAGGGTCCTGGGATCAAGTCCCGCATCAGGCTTCCTGCTCAGCAGGGGGAGTCTGCTTCTCTCTCTCCCACTCCCCCTGCTTGTGTTCCCTCTCTCACTGTCTCTGTCAAATAAATAAAATCTTAAAAAAAAAAAAACAAGAACAAGTTACCTAACATCTAGGACTCTCAGTGAATTCCAAGTAGGATAAACGCAGAGAGAGTCTGGATACATTATAATAAAAATGCTGAAAGTCAAAGACAAGGAAAAATCTTGAAAGCAACAAGACCAGAGCACCTGAGGGTTAAGTGTCCGACTCTTGATCTCAGCTCAGGTCTTGATCTCAGGGTCGTGAGTTCAAGCACCACGTTGGGCTCTACCCTGGGCGTGGAGCTTACTTTAAAAATAAAAATAAAAATAAAAAAGCAAGACCAAATGACTCATTACTTACAAGGGAACCTCAATAAAATTAAGAGGTGGGTTCCCGTCAGAAGTAATGGAGGCCGGAAAGTAGTAGGATGGTACATTCCAAGTGCTGTCAAGAATCCTACATCCAGCTTTCAGAATGAAAATGGGGACATTATTACATACCTAACAGAGATAGAAAGGGCTAGAAAGTAATGTTATGAACAGTTCTATGCCAACAAATTCAGGTAACTCAGACGAAACGGGTATGTTCCTAGAGAGACACAGATGCTAAGACTGACTAAGAAGGAACAGACCAGCCGAACAGGCCTGTAACAGGTACAAAGATGAGTAACCAACAACAATCCACCCATAAAGATAAATAGGAAAGTTTAGGACCAGATAGTTTCACCAGTTCTACCAATTATTTAAAGAAGAATTAATACCAGTTTCTAAAAAACTCTTCTAAAAGGTAGCAAAGGAGGGAACACTTTGCAACTCCCTTTTGTGAGTCTAGCATTGCTTTGTCATCAGAACCAGACAAGGACACACAAGAAAAGAAAAGCATGTCTAATATCTCTTGTGAGTATGGATACAAAAATCCTCAACAAACATTAACCAAATCAACAACGTATAAAAAGAATTATATACCACAGAATCTATCCCAGGAACAGTAGGTTGCTTTAACATCAGAAAATCAATTAGTGTAATACCTCATAGCGTGATATCAATATGATAAAAAACAAAAAGCACATGATCATCTCAACTGAGG
This sequence comes from Halichoerus grypus, assembly GCF_964656455.1. Lineage (NCBI taxonomy): Eukaryota > Metazoa > Chordata > Mammalia > Carnivora > Phocidae > Halichoerus > Halichoerus grypus. The sequence continues at coordinate 409,593 of NC_135718.1, read as the reverse complement.
CAGAAAAATCATTTGACAAAATCCAACACCCTTTCATGATAAAAAGATTTTAAAAACTTCAGGATAGAAGGGAACTTCCTTGGTCTGATAGTGGGCATCTATGAAAAGCCCACAGCTCACATCATACTTAATGTGAAAGACTGGATGCTTTCAGGAACAAGACAAGGACACTTCTATCCAACATTGTGCTGGAGGTTCTAGCCAGGGCAGCTAGGCAAGAAAAAGAAAACACATCCAGATTTGAAAGGAAGAAGTAAAAGTATTTCTATTCACAGATGACATGATCTTGTGTATAGAAGATCCTAAGGAACCCACTGAAAAATGATTAAAAGCAATAAGTGAGCTCAGCAAGTTTGCAGGATAAAGGATTAATATACAAAATTGATTCTATTTCTATACATGTACAGTGAACAATCCAAAAGTAGAAATAAACAGTTTCATTTGCAATAGCATCAAAAGAGATGACATACTTAGGAATAAGTTTCCCCAGAAAAGTATAAAACTTACATTCTGAAAGCTATACAACATTGCTCAAAGAAATTAAAGATCTAAATAATTGGAAAAAATCTCATGCTCATGATTGGAAGACTCAATAAATGGCAGTATTCCCTAATCTACAGATTCAGTGCAATCTCTGTCAGAATCCCAGTGGACTTGTCTGTGGAAATTAACAAGCTTGATTCTAAAATTCATATGGAGTTGCAAGGAACCCAAAATAGCCAAAACAGTCTTGAAAAAGAACAAAAGAGTCCTGGTTTCAAAACTTACTACAAAGCAACAGTAATCAAAACACTGTGGTACCGGCAGAAAGACACATAGATTAATGGGATAGAATTGAGAGTCCAGAAATAAACACACACACTTGTGGTCAACCGATGGGGAAAGAATAGTCTTTTCAACAAATGGTACTGGGATAACTGGACATCCACATGCAAAAGGAAGTGGTGTATACCTGAGAAATGAAAATACCTGTCCAGTCAGAACTTCCATTATTTATAGTAGCCAAAAGGTGGGAACAACCCAAATATCCCTCAACTGACGAACAGATAAAATGTGGTATATTCATATGAGGGAGTATTATTTGGCCGTAAAAAGGAATGAAGCTATTACCTGCTACAACACAGATGGGCCTTGAAAACATTACACTGAGTGGACAAAGCCAGACACACACACACGGTCCGTAGGATAGGATTCCGTTTCTAGAAATGTCTGGTGTGTGGACACACACACAGAGAAGAAGGTCTGTGGTTCTTAGGGCTGGGGGGTTATGGGGAAATGGAACGTTAGCCAAAAAGTACAGGGTTTCTTTCTGAGATGATGGAAATGTTCTAAAGTCGACTGGTGGTGGGTGCAAATGTCTAAAAAGCATCAAATCATGTACTTTAAATGAGTGACCTGTATGGCATGCGACTCTCCGTAAAGCTGTTTAAAAGAACAAACGGGGACACCCAGGTGGCTCAGTCGGCTGAGCGTCTGCCTTCGGCTCAGGTCATGATCCCGGGGTCCTGGGATGGAGCCCCGCATCGGGCTCCCTGCTCCGCGGGAAGCCTGCCTCTCCCTCTGTCTGCTGCTCCCCCTGCTTGTGCTCTCTCGCTCTCTCTCTCTCACTCTCTCAAATAAATAAGTAAAATCTTTTTTAAAAAATGAAATAAAGGAACAAAGAGACCGTGAGGCCATCTGGAGACCTGGCTGCTGGACACTCGAAAAGCATTCATGCTGTCCTGTGATGATCATACTGGGGCTGTGTTTTCCTGCATCATTTTTACAAAGTACATCCTGAAATATCTGGGAAGGAAGTAACATGCTGTCTGGGATTTGCTTCAGCATAATCCAGGAGAGAGGACCGTTTGAGGCTGAGATGAAACCAGGTTGACCCCGAGTTCGCGGCTGCCGCTGGAACAGGTAGCTGGAGGGACGCAGGCCCTAACTGTGCCACGCGCTTGCCGTTTTCTACCATGAAAGGAAAAAGGAGGAAAAGAAAGCCCAGACAGGTGTGGTGGGGAGGACCAGCCTCGGGGGCCAGGGCTCTGGGATAAGTCGTCATGTCACCAGAGTAGCCCCTCCAGTTAGTGACGGAAGAGCTCGGCCCTAGGCGGCCTCCCAGGAGCACCCCCAACCTACAGTTGTCCCTCGCTGCTCGGAAGGAGCAGAAGGCTAACAGCTTTCCTTCTGGGCATTGGGTGTCCCAAAGACAAAACCGAGGTCAGGCCCATGGGCCTGGTAGTGAATGCTTACAGGGGAAACACCCTGGGCCCACAGGCCAGTGGGAAGGGGCATCACGAACCTGGAGGGAGGGGGCCACCTCTCTGTGAAGGGGTCCAGTCAGACCCCGGCAGGCGGGCGGGCGGGCCGGCGGGCGGGCCGTGCTCTCGGGGCACACGTCACCCTACCCTCTCTCCCCAGGCAGACCACGTGACACATTTCTCCTGATGCGCTGTGGACTTAGTGTTATTTTGTTGAACCTGAGTTTTTAACAGTTCCATTGTCAATCCATCATTTGTTATCTTTATGATTTTTTTTTTTTTTTTTTGCTTTAATGTGTCAAAAGCTCCCCACGCCCCCAGGTTTATTCTAGGAATTCACACTTGTGTCAACATTGGAGAATCTTTACCACATTAACAGACTGAAGGGAAATCATGTCATCATCTCAATCGATATATACAGAAAAAGCATCTGATTAAGTACAACATTCACTGAGAATAAAACTTCATATTAAGTAGTTGCATAAGCGAGCTGTAGTCACCTAGGAAAGGTATTTCAAAAAACCCGCCACACACATATCGTGCTTATGGTGAACGGTTAAAAATACTTCCTTTAAAAAAAAATCAAGAATGAGACAAAGATGCTCCTTCTGGCAGCTTCTGTGCACCGTGCTGCCGGAGGCTCCAGCCTGCCCAGTGACAGGGAAAAGAGGTAAGGGTGCGTGCTACCCTGTTCAGTTTCAGCCCCATTTAGTGGAAAACCCAGACATTGCTTCAACAGAGTAAGAACGCAGTTCTCTCTTGCCCGTGGCCTCCCTGCCTCCTGCAGGGTCGCAGGGCCCTGCCTCTGGGCCTCTGCGTGCAGCACTCACCATCCCAAGTGGTAAAAATGGACCTGTGAGGGCAGCGTGGGTGCATCGTTCCACATTCTACACATTTTCAAAGTACAACCTGGAAAAAAATAGCACCCCTTGAACGTTTAAAGGAATAATGTCACGGTTTTCAGACACATGCCCCATACACACTAAGATACTTCCTCCCACCTGTGCCACCTCTGAAATTTAGTGCCCTGCGTCACTAGTCCTGTCAGGTTAATGGCTACTTGGTTGTTTTTCTTAATGGCCTAATCAATGGAATACAGCGTATAATACAGAATATCAGGAATAGCAAAAAATGTCTATTTAAGTGAAGGAGACAACACTTTTGTAAAAGTCAAATGAAAGTACCAGAACTTGAGGCCATCTGAATAGCATTGTGTATTATCACGCTGAAAAAACAGTGCAGCCCATCTACCCAGAAATATTGCCTGGGAGCATGCACTGGGGCCTGGGGGAGGTCCTGGGGCCACAGGGAAGCCCGGGGGAGTACGCCGGCGCCTGGATGGGCCAGCTGGAGCCTGGGGTCTGCGTTCCAGGGGGTGCAGGGATGGTGGCGTTCTTTACCAATCACCGTACCTGACAGAAAGCAGTGCTTTCTTGTCATGAAACACCTCACAGGTACAAAAGCACACGTGAAGTCACATGTCCTGGTGGGGACGGTAGTCGCCACCCCACTGCCCAGCTTAAGAAGGACCCCAGGGTCACATTTTCAGAAGTCCTACGAGGAGCCTCTGCCCTCGAGACAACTGCTTCTTTGTGATCATCGGGATCTACGGTCAGGTTGTGGGAGTCGCTCCCCGAGAAATACTGAAACAGAACTGACCTGTCTACCCTGTGAGGACCCACAGACACAGGACCCGTGGCTGGGGTCCACGCTGGGGATGAGCTGAGAGCAAGGCTGTTGGAGGGGCTCTGAGAGCTGACTGTGCGGGCAGGTGCCCAGGACCAGAGTGAGTGAGCCCAACTGGCCTGAACCCTGCCACAAGGCCAGCAGGACACTGACTTAGGAGCCTCAGGGCCGTCTCTCAGGGCTCAGCGGGCTTCTGGTCACCCAGACCAGCCAGGCCTATTGTAATGCCACCTGTTTAATGAGATCGATGAGACACCAAGGCTTGGTGGGTGGCTCACCATCTGGGGTCTCCACAGTCCCACCCCCCACTTTCACCCCTACCAGAGTCACCCACAATCCACGCCTTTGCACAACTTGACCCACTCTTGGTCCCCTGGCCCCCCAGAGAGGCGTGGGCTGCCCTGACCTGCACTCCTGTCCCCCTTGTCTGGTTGGCCTCCCAAGGGCAGGGCTGGTATCTCCAAGTCCACCAGCAGCCGCTGGGCATGAAGCACATGAGAGGACACAGACCGGGTGGGGCGTGACTTCGGAGTTCAGGGAGTCTGTCCTAAAACCAGGGTGGCAGGGGCCCCAGGCCTCCGTGCAAGTTCCTGATCGGTGAACCCTTCCATGTTGGCTCTGGCAAGCTTGGGACAGCCTCTGGGCCTCTGAGACCTCCCATCAGAGACACACTGGCTGGAGGAGGGACGAGCAGGTCCACACGGCTTTGGGATCTGACCCAGGACATGCAGGAACCCGAGTCCTCTGAGAGAAAACAAACAGGCAGCAGAAGTCTCAAGAGGAGGGACAGCCCCCTGCCCGGGCAGTGGCCCTCTCCAGAACAGCAGAAAGGCTTGGTCTTGACAAGTAGCAAGGGCACCGGGCTGGTGGGCCTTCACCTGGCCTGGGTCCCCCCAGAGCTTCCCTCACTTTGGGTGGTATGGGCACCACACCCTGGGTCCGATGAAAGGGCCATTGACCAGCTCAATGGGGGTAGCTGGGCAGGGAGCCTCCCCAGGCAGGTGTCTTGGGCTGGAAATGGTTACAGAGAAACATTAACAAATTGATTCAGCACATTGCTCTGCCAGTTCCAGGCTGCCCAGGACTGTAGGGATCATGTGTGGCGCCGTGTCTGTGGACCCCTGCTCCATGGCGAGAGCACCACTGGAATGGAGACCAGGGGCCTCGAGGGGAAATGCTGCGATGTGGGCACTTGATGGTGGTTTCCCTCCTGTGTTGGTTTCACTGTCACCTTTGCCCTGGATTATCCCAAATGACCACAATGATCCTCAAACTATTTGCAAAGTGAGCCTTGTTGTCTGTCCATAAGATTTGGTCCTGACTTTCAGGCACCTCAGATTTGTGAGATTGGTGCTGCCTGGCCGGGAGTGTCCACACGGGGCGGGGGGGGGGGGGGGGGGAGTGGCCCCTGTGCGGCGGTGGTGGGAGGCCTCCAGCCACCTTTTCTGGCCTATTTACAGACCTGTGCCCTTGAACGTTGTGCCTGGAGTTGGGTTCAGGGCCAGCACAGCGGAAGGAGCACCTGTCCGCACCAAGAAAAAGGGGAAGGGGCTTCTCTGCCCTCCCTGGTCACTGCAATGTCACTCTCAGCAGCTTGCACTTGAGGAACGGGGGTGGGGTCACTTTAAAATCCATCGTGAATTCTCATTTTTCCAGAAACATAGGGTGAGTGATGGCTTCTAATAGGCAAGTTCATGCAATATTAGGACTTTGGGGAGCCTCCTGCTGAGTAAAACTGGGTCCTTCCCCTCCTCGGGCCGGCAGGACCCCAGTCCAGAGCCACTGCCTTGCAGTCCCGTCAGGAGGGAAGGGCTTGGAGTCCCCCCCACCCTACCCGCCGTGGTCTGGACCAGCCGTCCGCAGGGCGGGCGGGGGCAGGAGGAGGGGCTGCCCACGCGCCCCAGGCGGCGGCAGCGCAGGAAGTGGGCCCTGTGGGTTTTCGGGCGCCACCAGGCGCCTTCAGCAGCCCCCGTGCGGAGGTGGAGTGTTGGGGACGCCGGGCAGTCCCTCGGAAAGGGACACCGTCCGCTTCCTTACTCGGTGCCCGATTCCCGAGTTAACTCGGCGTGTGACAAAGCAGCAGCAGCGGGAGGATGAACCGCTGGTCCCTGACGGACAGGACCTGGGCACTCGCCCCGCAGGGCCACACCCGCCACAGGCACTCACCTCCACTCATTCACACACGCACACACGCGCGCGCGCACACACTCCCACAGACAGCATTTCACCGAAGGCTGCCGGGCCTTCTCCACTAAAACAGTAATATGCAGGCAAAATCCCTAAAATAAGCGTGAACGTTTCCATTTGGTCAGGACTTAACAAACCTGGTCAGTGAAAGTAACGAGTAAGTTCATTTAACAGTCCTGGCAGCAAACTATTTTCACCTTCTTGTTCGGGCCTCAGTTTCTAGCTGAAACCCCAAACCATGGAGCCCGTTCTGAGTGTCCTGCTTATGGGAGGAAGGGCACAGAGTGAACCACAGAACACCTTACTGGCTGCTTTGCACAAAATGGGAAGCTCTGTATTGGCCCCTTTCGAGGACTCTGAATGAAACTGTTCACTGTTCGCTGAAGAGAAGTTTGGTAGGAACGTGATTTAAAAAACTCGTTTTAAAATATCTGTAAGATACCCACAAGTAAGCTTGAGGCATCAATCATAACATGTATTAACAACAGCAGAAACTCAAAAACTGAAAAACAAAACAAAAGAGAACGGGAAGCGCCGGGAGGCTACCCAGAGCAACAGTTCCGCGCGAGGACACTACGCGGCCGGCCGGGCGCCCCTGGCGCGGGGACCCAGCTTGCAGGCCCTGCTGGGGAAGCCGGCAGCTCCCGGCCCGCGCCCTCCCTCCCCGCTTGCCCTAGAGCAGGTAATACAGGTGGTAGGCAGCGACGGGCGCGGCGAGGAGTCCTGGTACCTGAGGCAGGGTGCCCGCTGCACCAGCGTACCCGGCCGGGGAGCCGGGCAGGGGCGCGCCCAGGACGAAGGGCAAGGCAAACGAAGGCAGCAGCGGCTTGGCCGCCAGCTTGAGCTTCTCCAGCTCAGACTCCTGCAGCCTCTTGGCCTTGGCGCGGCGGTTCTGGAACCAGATCTTGACCTGCGTCTCGGTGAGGCTCAGGCTGCTGGAGACCTCGGCGCGCTCGGCGATGGACAGGTACTGCTTCTGGCCGAACTTGCGCTCCAGCGCCAGCAGCTGAGCCGTGGTGAAGGGCGTCCGCGGCTTGCGGTTGGTCTTGTGTTTTCGGAGGGTGCAGGGTGGAGGGCTGGGGGCGCCTGGGAGGAGAGAACAGCACAAAGCGGGCGCTCAGACGCCAGCCGTGTGCACCCCTTTCCGACACTTTAGAATCCCCGCAAAGGCCGGTTACCGATGCAAGTCTCGGCCCTGAGGGAAGACGAGACTCCAGAAGCCACTGGGGTAAGAGAACAAGGCATCGGGGAGACGGTGCGTGCATGGGGGCGGGGGGGGGGGGCACCGGACTCAGGCTGTGCTCCTCAAATAGGCAGCCCCGCAAGCCAGGGAGGAGAGGAACTCTGCCCACTTGGAGAAGCGAGAAGCTTGGGCGGGAGGCGGCCGCAAGAACCGAGCGGTGAGCCCTGGGGTGAAGATTCGGCGAAGCAGAAGTTAAGCTAGGCGGGGACGGACGGGGTCGGGGGATGCTTGGGCCGGAGAAGCTCTGAGCCAAAGAGCCGCGGGTTCACTACTTTGCGAAGTTATGAGCGACAGCGCCCTTCCCGCCCTCGTCCTCCGAGCCTGGGCCGGGTAGGGGCTTCTCTTGATGCCCAGGACCGTGTGACAGGGCACTTACGTGGGGAGGACGAGCGGGCAGCCGGCGAGAACCAGGCCCAGGGCCCCGCGGCGCCCCGTGGCCTCTCCTCCCGGAGCTCCGGGGGCTCCGAGTCCAGCCCGCCCTCCGCCTCCAGCAGCGACTGGACGCTGAAGGGCAGCGGGCCGGCCCCCGCGCGCCCCTCGCTGTACGTCTCGAGCCCAGCGGAGTTCATGCCGAGCGAGGCCGGGGCCATGCGCTGGCCGGCGGGCGCAGGGCTGGCGGGGCCCTGCAGGCGCGACGAGAAGGTAGGGCGCGGCAGGATTGCCGCGGGCCTGGCGGCGCGCCCACCCTCGGAACCCTATAAAGAGGCGGCGCCCCTTTCATGCGCCGCCATCCAATCGCCGCGGTCGCTGCAGCGTGAGCCTGGGTGTCCATTGGCTTCGCTGACCTGGGGAGGGCGGAATGGACAGGGAGGGGCGGGTCCGCCACCTAGGACCCTGAGCCCCGGGTCCCCGCCGGCGTGGCGCGCTCCTGTCCGGCTCCCAGCGCCCGCCGGCCTCTCCCGGAGCTCTGCCGGCCGGGCCCGCGCTCCCGCTGCCCAGGAGATGGCTGGGGCACCCGGGGAGCACGCGGAGCTGGCCCCAGCTTCCCCAAACGGAGGAATCGACGGCGGGCGCGATCTGGCAGAGCCGCGAGAGGGAAGACGGGCCTTGACAGCGCGGATCCTGCGACACGGAAAGCGCCGCCCCTTCAGAGGCAGTGTCGTCCTCCTGTGGGTCGCCCGCTCTTCTGCTGCGCCCCAGCCCGGACCCGGAACCCTCGGCGCCTGCTGCTTTGGCCCAGACGCTCTCTCCCAACCCTGGGGGCCGCATGTGATGGACCCGGCGCCTGGACTTCCGTCCCCTTGAAGTCGCCTTGGCCCTGGGTGGCTTTTCAGGCACCTGGAGCTGCCCGGCGCCCTACCGGGCAGGGGCCGCCCGTCGCGCTGCCCGAGTGTCCCATGGCCCGGCCCCAGCAGCAGCCAGCCGGGTGCGTCGAAGGTCCTTGGGCAGGGCCTGCAGCCGCAGGGAAGGTGGAGAGGGCCGCCCTCTTACCCGCCTCGGTTGCCGGGCCTGGGACCCAGACAGGCCCCTCAGGCACTCCTGTCGCTGGTGTTTCCTGTCAGCCTCTCCTCCGCACTTGCTCGCCCGAATCGTCCCACGACGCGGGACCGGGACCTGGCACCAGGGAAAGGTCCCCGGAGAGGGACCTCGGCGGCGCGGGCTTTCGGCCCACCTGGGCCAAGCGGTGCTGCTTCTAGGAGGCCCGCGAACCCCCCCCCCAGGCAGGAGAGGAGATCCGACGGACACCTGCTCTTATTTAGATTATTTTTCCAAAACTGGACCAATCTTTGGTTTAAAAACCTTCTTGGGTGTTGTAGGCTCCCCTCTGCAGGCTCTCCCTGAAGTTTTAGAACAAATCATGAGACTGGTTTGTGGGTGACCTTAGGTCTGATTAGTGTCCCAGAACACAGGAACAGCAACTGGATCAGTATACATTTATTCTTGAAAAACCAAAGTTGTTCTAATGAAATACAGCTTTGGGGGACAGTTAACTGTCTGGCCCAGCCAGAGAAATTCAATTAGAAAGTTTTTTCTCCATTAATTTAAATTTAGAAGTGTGGCTGAAGGGGCCCTCTGACCCGGCTCCAAGGCCAGGCTTGGTGTCACGGCTGGGGCGGCTCTTTCCCCACCCCAAGATGGACTGTCCCTTTCTAATGGAATTAAGACGTTCTGAGTCGAATGAAGATAATTGCATCATTAAAGCACTTTCTTTGAAAGACTCTCTCCTGTAGTTTATTTTCAGCAGCCAGTCACAGGAGTGTTGGAAGAAGAATTTTCATAAGGGTGACTGACAGCCAGCTGCCCCAGCCTGCCCTAGGTCTGCCCAGGACACTGTGAAGAGGGTGTCTGCGTGGGTGAAGTGGGAGTCTGTGCTGTGGTTTGGCTGGCCCTGGGGGAAGGAGGGGGCCGCGGGGCAGATGCAGCACCACCCTTCAGGGAAGTCTTGTCCTGCCCTGTGTGTCCACGTTGGTGTTCCTCCCTCCTGGCAGGGCAAGGCTGGGCCAGTGCTGACCAGGCCCCGGCCTGGCATGGGTTCCAGCAAAGTGGCAGAGAAGAGAAGGAAGATGTGGGGGTTGGGGAGATCCTCCAGGGTTGGACATGAAAGTCCAGGCCCCAACACTCAGCACAAACAGGCTTCAGCAGGGCAGTGTCCTCAGACCCCCGGGTTCTGGCCAGCAGAGGGACAAGGGGTGGAGGATTGAGAAGCGACTCCATTTCTGTCAATGTTATGGCTTTAGACATAGAAACCCACGTCTCGTGTGTGAAGAAAGACTAGACACTGTCTCTGGCCCCCAGGAGAGACAAAGATGACTGTGGTCACTTGGCTTCCCAGCAGCCCAGGAGAAGGCCAGCCAGGAGACTTGGGACAGCCTGTGACAGTGGGCCTTCTGGGCACTTTTCAGGGGCACAAGGGCCCCTGAAAAGACTGCCCCCTCACCCCACACTTGACGGACATTTCCCCGGTTTGAGGGGCATTGTTTCCCACAACAACTCACTACTTGCTCTGAGCTGTGAGGGGACAGAAGGTCCCGCAAAGGCCCGCTTTTCTTGCCTGTGTTTTGGTCCCACCTTTGGTGCCGACTTCATAGGGAATGAACACATCCTTCGCTTTCAGAAACAAGGGGGAGGGTTGGAAGCCCTGCTGGGGGTTTCCTTGGAGTCAGTGTGATGTGATGATTTTTGAGAAGGGACTTGTAGGATTCAAATGGCCAAGTTTGGAACAACTGGACAGGATGAAAGTGGAAATGCTGTCTCTCCTCACAAATCTTGGTGGGGGGCCTGCGGGTAGTGTTCGATGCTACAGACGTGAGGTCATGTAAAGCCCACGCTAGCTGGTGCCATGGGATCGAAGGTGACATCACTGTCCTGAAGAAAGTGATTGTCCCCTCTTGGATATTGGTGACGCATGTCCAGTCCTTGATGGAAAAAACCGGGCAGACTTTTCCTTATATCTAGCGGCCAGTGGTAATCAGCAGTTTGCACACAATGGGACCCAGCACAGGGCCACCCACTCCAGGCCTCTTCCAAAAGCTGGCTTCCCAGGAAAGCCCTTTGGAAACTACCAACCTTGGACAGGCCTCCCCTCCCTAAAGGCATAAGTGTTGGAGCAGGTGACTTTTTCCTTCTCAACTTGTTGGGAATTGCTCCAAACACAAGTGGCACTTAACCCACAACTCTGGCCAGAGGGGGCCCAATTGGCGTGAGCCCCAGCAGCTAGTAGGCAGGATAAAGGGGGGCAGCAGGGACGTGATGTCCACCTGGAGATGCTCTGGCTTCACTCAGGAGAGAAGCTGCTCTGGGCGAGGTAAGGCCTGCTACACGGGAAAGGCTCAGATGAAGGGGTGGCCGCCCCGCCATGGTGTCTCCTACTTCTTCCTACGTCTCTCCTGTTCGCCTTCTCCCTTTCACACTCACTTGCCAAAGCTCCTGAAGGGGGAAAGTCAGAGGAGAAGCCCCTCTGAGCTGAGCGACTCCTCTGTCCAGGGCCACAGGTGCATATCCTTTTGTCCAGGCTGGGACAGAATGTCCCACCGTGAGACGTCACAGCCTGATCTCCGGGACCTGGGAACACATCGGGGTACTTGGCAAAGGTGGGATTAGGATTGTTAATCACCTGACCTTGAGATGAGGAGACCATCCTGCAGGCAGGCAGACCGGTCTAGTGGTGAGTGTCCTTGGAAGGGAAAGGGAGAGCCAGAGAGAAGGATGCAGCCAGCTGCCGTGGGCCTTGTGAGCAGCTTCCAGAAGCGAGAGGCCCCAGGCTCGACTAGCCTGCTGTCACCTTGACTGTGGCCCACGGGAACCACGTGCACATCTTCCTTCCAGAACTACACAGTAATAAAGGTGTGCTGTTTAGTAACTTGTTACAGCTGCACGAGGGGCCAATCCACCCTCTGAGGCGCTATCATCACCCCGTCTCCTGTGGGAGAGGAACCGAGACACAGAGACCCAGGTGACTTGTTGGAGGTCAGGCACCCTGTGTGGCTGTAACGTCTGAGCTCTTTCCTCTGTATGCTCCCTGAGCGGGGGAGCCCTGCCCTGCTCCCCGCTTCTCCTCCATGGCCGAGCCAAGGGTCAGAGGCAGCAGAGAGCTAGAGCCCCATGGCACGCTGGGGCCCTTGAGCTGGCACCACCTCCCTGGGAGCCCAGGCCTCCCTGGTGCCTCCTGGAGCCTTCTCCCAAGCTCCCTTGTCTGCACACTCAGCCCCATCTCCACAGCCCCTTTGGTGGGACATGTTCTCAGGTGCCTCTGCCCCGATAAACGGGGCCCAGGGTGCTGACTGACCACACCAAAGTGATAGAAGCAGGTGGTTCTGTGCCTTTGTGAGGACCCAGTGCACCAGCTACCATCCCTCCAAGACTGGCTGTCTGCCCGCTGTGAGCCCTCGGAGACCTAACTGTCCCGGCCGGAAACTCTGGACGCCAGGGCCGGGTGGGGCAGGGCTTCTGAGGACGGATGGGGCTTCCTTCCAGGGCCAGGAGCGTGAGTTTCTCAGAGTGGAGTGGGGCTCCCTCTCAGTTCTGCCAGGCCCCAGATTCTGCCTCTGTGCACCTTCTCCCTGCTGTCTGACGTCTCCCTCTCTCTGTCTCTTCCTGTCTCTCTGTCTCTCTATCTCTGACTCTGGCTCTCTCATACCAAGAGCACAAGCAGGGGGAGCGGCAGAGGGAGAGGGAGAAGCAAGCTCCCCGCCAGGCAGGGAGCCCGATGCGGGGCTCAATACCGGGACCCCGAGATCACGACCTGAGCTGAAGGCAGACGCTCAACCACTGAGCCATCCAGGTGCCCCAATATTTGTTTTATTTTGAGGATTAACAACTTTTCTTTGGAGATCCTTGAAAAAAAAAGTCCATGCAGAGGGGGGACAAGACCATTCAAGCAAAGACAAGGATGAGTGCAGGATGGTTTTGGAAACGGGGCAGCCAGGCTGCCACTCCCAGCTTGGCACTACTCAGCTCCAAGGCCCCAGAGGGGACAGTAATCAGACCCAGGGCCTTGGGCACCTGCTCTAAGGCCAGGCTGGACAGGGCAGGACTGTGGCATGAAAGGGAACTGAACCCTGAAGGAGTGTGTGGGCACCAGCTCTGTGGGCAGCCTGGGGTCAGCGGTACTATTGATCTCAAGCCACCAGCTCTCAGATTCATCAACTTTATGGTTTCCCACCTGGTTTCACTGAGGTCCACGGTAGTCTTTATTGTTTCCTTTCTTCTACTTGGTTTGAGTTCTGTTTGCTCTTTTTTGGGTTTCTTAAGGTGGATACTGAGTTACTGACCTTCAAACCTTTCTTCCTTTCTAATAGAGCATCCCATGCTACGAGTTTTCCCCCAAATACTGCTTTAGTGGCATCCCACAGTTGTGATGTTTTCATCTTCATTCAGTTCAAAATACTAATTTTGCTTTTGATTTCTTCTTTGACCCAGGGTCACTTCAAAGTGTGTTATTCAGCTTCTAAGTATTTGGGGGATTTTCCAGGGATGTTTCTATATTGATTTTCAGTTTACTTATGTTGTGGTCAGAGGACATACTTGGACATGAGTCCTTTTACATTTATGGAGACCTGTGTTGTGGCCCCAAATATGGTCTATCTTGGTCAGTGTTCTATTGCCTTGAAAAGAACGTGGATTCTGCTGTTGCTGAGTGGGGTGGTCAATAAATGTCAATTGGGTCAATTGACACATCTAATGCCTGTACCCATGCTGATTTTCTGCCTACTTGTTTGATCAATTATCGAGAGGGGGTATTGAAATCTTCAGCAGTAATTGTGGGTTTGATTTCTCTTTGTGGTTCTACCATTTTTTACTCAATATATTTTGAAGCTGTCTTGTTAGTTTTATAAATGTTTAAGATTGTACTATAGACACTCAAGCTTTCTTTTGACCAGTGTTAGGGTGGTATATCTTTTCTATGCTTTTACTTTTAATATAGTTGTGTCTTTTAATGGGCGCCTGGGTGGCTCAGTTGGTTAAGCGACTGCCTTCGGCTCAGGTCATGATCCTGGAGTCCCGGGATCGAGTCCCGCATCGGGCTCCCTGCTCGGCAGGGAGTCTGCTTCTCCCTCTGACCCTCACCCCTCTCATGCTCTCTCTCTCATTCTCTCTCTCAAATAAATAAATAAAATCTTTAAAAAAAAAAAAATAATAATAATAATAAAAGTGCTTTGTGGGGGCGCCCGGGTGGCTCAGTCAGTTGAGCGTCTGCCTTCAGCTCAGGTCATGATCCCGGAGTCCTAGGATTGAGCCCCAGGTCAGGCTCCTTGCATAGCGGGGGGTCTGCTTCTGCCCCTCCCCACTGTTCCTTCTCTCTCTCTTGCTCACTCTCTCACCACCTAACTTTTTGAACAATGGGATATTGTTATAATAACTGTTATGCAAGGTCCATCATCCGTTTCAGTTCTTGGTCAATTTTGATTGATATTTCTTTCCATTAAGGGTCACATTTTCCTGCTTTTTGCTTCTTGGTAATATTTTATTAGATGTTACACTTTATGAATTTACCTTTTTGGGTGCTGGACAGTTTCACATTCCTATAAATGCCCTTGAGTTTTGCTCTGGGATATGGGTAAGTTATTTGGAAATGGCTGGTCCTTCCAAGTCCTTTTAGATTTCTCAGGCAGGTCTGGAGTAATGCTCATCCAGGACCATTCCCACAACTGAAGCAGGGCCCTCTGTCCCCCTCCCCAAATCCCATGGGTCATGGGGTTTTCCATCTGACTGGTAGGAACAGGTGCTATTCCCACACCTGAACGAGTGTCAGGCATGATTCTAACACTTTGGGATGTTTTAATCTACAACCTTACATGCATGCACTGATCAACTCTCAGCTGAATCTCAGAGGGGGGGGCCTCTGAGGCACTCTGGAGTTCTCATTCTGTGCAGCTTTGCCTTCTCTGGTCTTCTGTTCTGCTGACCCCACTCTCCTTTGTCTCCTCCCTGGACTCTCAGCTCCACTTTGTCACCCCAGGAACCCACCAAACTCCACCTAGGTCCCTGCCTGCACCCCAGCCATGAGCCAGGGTGATTGTAGGGCTCATCTCCTTTCTTCCCTGTTTCTGAATATCCACTGTCCTTCATGGCTTCATGTCCATTGTCTTGAAAACTGTTGTTACATATATCTTGTCCACTTCTTGGGTGTTTCAGGCCAGAGGGTAAATCCTTCTCTGTTGCTCTGTCTTGGCCAGAATTGAAGTCACCCAGATTAAGTTCTAGGCTGGCACCTCCATGGGTGAGTCCAGGGACCAGGCAGCCAGAGTTGGCTGGGACTACATCCCGGCATGCCACAGAGACACCTGCCCAGCATGACACAGTGACCTCTGGCAGGCACCTTCCATGAGTTATGTGAGAGATTCTAGCTTGCAGCACTTAAGTGGGTGCTATGGGAGACGTCAGGTTAGCAGGTGGTGATGAGTCCCTGGGGGCTGAATCCCTGCAGATCTGCACAGACACACCCGGGGGGGGCGGGAGTCAGCCAGGGATGCCAGCCCAGGCAGTCTTTTCTCCTGTGCTGGCCCCTCCCCAGCTCGTCACAGGCTACCCAGGGGTCTCCAGGTTATGTCACTCGTGCTGACCATCACCTGCCACAGTACTGGTCTCAGAAAACTCTCAGTGCCATTCCAGAGTCTGTGTAGTTTAAGCTAACACAGAAGCCATTTTTTGATGTGTCGCCAAAGAAAACCATGATGGGGACTTGGAATGTGGAAGCAAGAAGTGAAGTCAGGGTTGGAACCAGTCAGGGTGGAGGCTTCCACCAGCGAGGAGACGGAGCAGAAGTCCTGGGGGCTGGGCCCCTGAAGAGTGGCCCAGGAGGACTCCTTACAGGGAGAGGGCAGAGGCGCACTCGCTGGGTGCTGGGGTGCAGTGGACAACAGGCAGCAGGGCCCTCCTCCCATGGGACCCCAGCGTCATGCAGGAAGCAGACTGGGTGGGGCCCTGAAGCACCAGCTGCTCTCAGCCCCCTCCTCATCTCCTCATGCCCTCCTGTTTCTCTCATCCTAGCGGAGAGCTGGCCTGAGAAGCCGGGCATGCCTCCCATTTCATGGGTCCTACAAGAGCAAGAAAGGCCTCATGAAGGCCAGGAATGCCGCACCAACGTCAAGGTTTTGGCACCAGGATTCATTACAAAATTTCTGCCTTGCAGTCACCGGAGGTTATGGGAAACTCCTCCCTGGGGTAAGTGCATTGAGCTCCTCGGAAGTGATGACATCCCGCAAGCTCCGAGCAGAAACCGCAGGAAGCCATCAGCGTAGGTGCTCACTCCTGCCTGGGACAGGCTGAGGGTCAGTCCTGGCCGTGGCAAGCCGTGCAGGGCAGCCTTTGTACAGGCCTTGGCTTGGGAAGAGGAAAGAGGAAGCTGGACCGGAGAGAAATGTTGAGGGCGGAGGCCAGGGCCACGGTGCTTAGAGAGGAAGGAGCCCCAGGACCCGCGGGGGAGGGGCTACGATGCTCCCGGGGGAGGGGCCACGGGATGCACCGAGAGGGGTCACGGCGCCCACAGGGGAGGGGCCCCAGGACCTGCGGGGGAGGAGCTACGATGCTCCCGGGAGAGGGGCCACGGGATGCACGGAGAGGGGTCACGGCGCCCACAGGGGAGGGGCCCCAGGACCTGCGGGGGAGGAGTTACGATGCTCCCGGGGGAGGGGCCACAGTGCGTAGAGAGGAAGGGGCCCCAGGACCCGCGGGGGAGGGACCACGATGCTCACGCGGAGCTAGCTAGGTGGAAACCTCTGAAGCCCACAGCGGCTCTCGGTCAGGTTAGCGTTCTCCTGGGAGTTAAAAAGGCCCACCCAGAGTCTAGGGGACAGAAGAGCACGTGCTGTTGTGGCCATTTCTGAAAAATGCCAACCACCCGAAGCTTTCTCTGGGGAAGATCCCTTTGTCAGGATCCTCTGGCTGAGAAGGGCCTGGAAAGACAGCGGGAGGCCTTTGTGGGTGTGGTGTGCGGAGTGATGGGAAAGTGGGGCGCAGGGGGCGGAGAGCGGGTCGTGGGGCTGTGGGCCGCGGCTGGGGTCAGGGTGGGGCGCCCTGGGCCTCCTCTGGCCGCTGTATGGTCTGCGAGTGCACAGTGCACCTAGGAGGACTCCGGAGCCGCAGGGGAAGGGACAGCCTGGAGCTTGGGGTCGCGGCCAGGACTCCTGAGGCATACCCCTCCCTCCCGACGGAAGACGAGGAGGGAAGCAGAAGCCAGGTCAAGGCCTCACCGCTTTCTTGGTGCTGCCAGGAGTCTATAGCACCACGCACCCACAGGGTGGGGGTGCCTCTCCGGAGAGGGGAGGGGAGTGATGTGCTGGGTGCCCTGGCCTGCCCTAGGCAGCCTCGTGGCCCCGCCGGCTCGCTGTTGAGGGGACCCCTCCTCATCCGACAAGGACGGCAGCGCCAGCGCAGGAGCATGGGGTGAGGAAGGGTGACATCCCAGACCCCACCGAGGGGGAGCCAGGGGGGTCCTCCTCAGCCCGGCCCCCACCCCTGGGAAGTTAGAGGGTGGTGTTGGGCTGGGGCCACCTGCGCCCCGCCCCCAGCCATCCAGAGCGTGCCTCCCCCACCCCCCAGCACCGCTGGGGCCCTGCAGGCACCCGGAGCACCTTGTTGGAGAAGGTTGTGTCCAAGTTTCTGCCCCTGGCGCCGGCCCTTTAATCCCGGCCGGGCCCCGTCTGGGCTGCGCAGGACTCTCCCAGGCGTGCCCGCACAATGCGGGAGGAGTGTTCAAAGGGCCTGAATAAACAGGCGGCACATTTCGGGGACAATGGGCAGCCGCGTCTCCAGGAGGGGAAGGGCCTGTGGAATCCGCGCTCCGGCCGCTCCCGAGCGGCCTGGGGACTGCGGCGCTTTGTGCGCCGGGTTAATGAGCTGGAAAATACAATTGCGCTTCCCCGGCTGTGAAAATCGCTCCAGGGGCAGGAGAGTCACTTAGTTGCCCGGAGAACCGGAATTGATTTCCTTTGTCCCGAGGGCCCAGCGCATCCTTGCAGAGGCCTGGGCCGGGGGCTGGGCTCCTCCCAGGAAGAACTCCAGCCCACTGGCCTTCAGAGAGACCCTAAACTGGGCCAGGGCCCCGGGAATAATGAGGCTTTATTTTTGTTTATTTACTATTTTTTGACGAGGCTTTAAAAAAAAACAAGTCTGTTGTTCCCACTAGACAGAGACCCCCCCCCCCCTTTCGGACCACAGTAACATACCCATCCCCTCGCTGGGTAGAGCTGAGTTGTGGCCGCTGTCCCTGGAGGATGGCACTGGCCCTGCGTCTGGACGCTGGGAAGGTCTGCTAGGTCAGCCCCACCTGAGAGGCCCCAGGAGAATGATGGTCACTCGAGACCTTGCCCTCGCTTGGCCAAACACCATATCTGCTGCGGAACAAATGTCTCAGGCCCGCAGGGCAGGTTGTCTTGGGCAGATTGTGGAAAGTTTCTTAATCATTTCCCAGATACAGGGTCATGAACACTGAATAGGCTTCTGAGCCGAGCAAACAGTGCCTGACGCTTCTGTGATAATCTCCTCCCATCCTTCAGGCTGACCCAACATCGGCATTAGACGTGTATGAAGCTTGGAGGGCTGGATGGTGGAGGTCTTGCTGGTGGGCTGTGGAGACAGTGCTGGCCCGGGCGAGCCCCGGGTGGAGGGCTTCCCTGCTCTCTGCGGCAGGGACGGCTGACGCCAGGAGCGCTCCACAGAGGGGCCACCAAGCAGTGAAGTCCAGGGGACCTGTGAGCTGTTTTCTACTTGGACCTGGAACTCGGAGCTGAAACCCTGATTCCCAGACCTCATTCCTGTGATTGCCAGAAGCCCCGAGAAGCCAGAAGTGGTTTGAGGAAGGCCTGTAAATCCCCGGGGAGGGGTGTCAGGACAGCGCGGGGTGTTGAGCAGCACTGGCCTCAGCTGGGCAGCCCCTGGAGTGAGACCCAGGACCCGAGCGCAACCCCCTCAAAACTCCTTAGCTACGGAAAGAGAGGAAGAAGCCTCACAGCCTCACGGACTCACATTTTCCTCCGTTGAATTCTCATTGACGTACATGAATTCTCAAAACAAATGCAGCCTCAGCGCTGGTGATTTTCCAGCCGACCTGTCTCTGCTCCGGCCACTGAGAAGTGGGAGTTCTTCCTGCAAAGGGATGCTCCCAGCCAGGACTGAGCCGCTGAGGGGAAGCTTCTGGGGTTTCTAATCCGGCCTAATCCTGTCGGACCTCAGATCCCCGCAGGCTTGGAGGAAGGCCACACATAGCAGTCCCAGCCGAGACTGGCCATAGTGACAGGCCAGGAGAGTGGCCCGCTCCCAGCCCTGAGCCCCTCAGGGCCCTGGGGGTCTGGGTCCAGGACAAGCTGACAGGCAGATGGACCAGCCTTGCCTGACTCTCTGTGGCCTACCCTCAGCCCAGCCGAGGTCCAGGGCCGAAATAAACCAAAGCTGGGCCTCCACAGCCACTTTAGTTGGGTGGGTCAGAACCAGATGGGAGACACTGGGGTTCTTAGGAGGCATTCTGGAGTTCTGGTTCACACTGAGCACTGATCCTGCCTCAGGAAGTACATGAAAAGAAGTGGTGCCTCCAAGCTGACTACTTCTGTTCCTGAAAATGGCAAGTGGGAGGCCGTATCCTGGTATGAGGCTCAAACAGGCCAGCCCCAGAAAGTGGTGGTCTCCCCAGCCTCCCTGCGCCGCCCCAGCCCATGCCTCGTCAAGGGGAAGGAGGGCCCTGGGCTGCTTGGGCCCAGTCTACCCTCCATAGTGGCCTCTGGGCAAGCCTTGACCTCTCCAGCAACAGAGAAAGTGAGGGACACTCCCCACACTCAGGGCAGGGAACACATCCCTCAACAGGCCTCAAGCCACTGCGGCAAAGAGAAGGACATTGGGTGTGTGGTTAGGGAAACCCAAAGCATGAAACCTGAGCAGAGAATCTAACGCCAGGAGTGTTTTGGGAACAGAGGCAAGGCCAATGAAGCTGGCACTGTGGGAGGAGGCCAGAAAGGGAAATAGGATCGTGGGCTCATGAAAAGTAACCTTGGGACCATGAGTTCTAAGTGAGGGGGGTGGGGTGTGCAGGACTGGACATGAAGCTTTAGATGGCCACCCCAATGTAGGAACTGTCCCTGCCTCACAGATTACGCCAGTGTGCGTGGCATGGCCTTGGGGACTGCTGAGACCTTACCAGGAGCCCCCACTTCCCACCTCCAGTGGGGGGATGGGGGAGGCGAGGCTGCACTTGGGAGCTCTGCGTAGAGGTCCACAGAATTCCCCTTCTTGATCGAAGGCAACAGGCAATGAGTTGTGTGCATCTGGACGAATCATGGCCCAAGAACTGTTATGTTTGAAAGCAATCTAAACTAGAAAGTGATCTGGGCGCCTGGTGGCTCCCTTGGGGAAGTGTCTGCCTTTGGCTCAGGTCCTAGGATGGAGTCCCGCATGAGGCTCCCTGCTCAGCAGGGGAGTCTGCTTCTCCCTCTGCCCCTCCCCCAGCTCATACTCTCTCTCTAATAAAGAAAATCTTAAAATAAAATAAAATAGAAAGTAAATACCAATCTAGTAGCTAATTTAGTCCTGGCCTAAAAGACCATTTAAGACTGGGCAGCTGGGCTAACATTTCTGGCAGTGGGTCTGACTGCCCACGATTCGTCCCCAGTCCTGGGGGAAGGAGGCTGCTGGGCAAGTCTGGGCCCTGGGCTTTGGTCAGGAGGGCCTGGAGGCTGCTGTGTGTCCCTGCTCCCATGGGCAGGCTCGGGGTGGTGAAGGAAAGTCCGGCTCTCTGCTTCGGGGATGCTGTGGGGCTCCCCTGCCTCAAGTTCTCCTTCACGGTTCCAGAATAGGCGATTCTGGCGGCACTGGCCCAGGGCAGGCACTGGGCGAGGGGGCTGCTCTGGCTGCCCTGAGGGCCTTTTTCAGCGTTTCCGAAGGGAGGACAGCGTTCTGAAGGGAGGACGGAACCGGTGACCCTCCGCTGCCCTGCAGGAGCATCCCGCGGTGCGGGCCGGGAGACGCGCCCGGAGAGGGCTGTGGCTGGGCGCCGGGGCCGGGCTCAGGCCGGAGGCGTGGACTGGCCACACTCGAGTGCTCCGGCCGCCCTGCTGGGGCTGTTGGCCTCAAGGCCCGTGCCCCGCGGCCCCTTTGTCATGCACAGGAGGGCGCTGAGGCTGAGAAAGGCTCTCCTTCAAACACGTTGTCAGCAATGACGAGCACTTTTCTTTGCGGACCCGCGGGCTTGGCACACGCCTGCTGTCCCGAGGGGCCCCTCATGGAAGGCCAGTTCTTTGTCCCTCGAGGTGCGCGGCTGACAGCCCCAGGCAGCTGCTGCGCGGTCAAAGGCTCTATAGAGTCTCTGCAGGTGAGCCTCCTGCCGGGGGCTCCCCGTCAAAGGCCCTTTGAGACGTCACCGGGGAGCGGGCTCTGCGCGTGTGGCTGCTCACAGCGCCGGCACAATGGGCGCGCCACTCAACGGGCGACCCCGCCGCCGCCCCGCCCGCGCGCGCTACCGTCGGGGGGCGTCCGGGGTGGAGGCCGCCGGGTCTCGCTGTCCTGCGGCAGGCCTCCCGCTCCCCGCCTGCCCACCTCTCCCGCCTCCCTGCTCCCACAACGCCGGGCCTCCCCGGCCTCCCCCTCTCCGGCCTCTCCCCGCTCCCCGGCCTCCCGGGCCTCCCGCCGGCCGCGGGTAATTGCTCCTTTGAAGCCCCGGCCGGCGTGGTGGCGCCCTGAGCGTTCCCACCCGGCGCCCGGGGCTGCGGTCCGGCCCGCGGGGTTGCAGCTCCTTTTCAACTTGATTAAAACCAGCCCTGCGCCGGGGGAGCTGCTCCGCCCCGCGAGGCGGCCGGCCGGAGGGGCGGGGCCTACGCTCTGCGGGAAGCCCCGCCCCGCGCCGCGCCCCTCCGGCCCCGAGCGGGGACAGCGCCCGCCCTGCCTGCGGGAGGCCAAGCGTGGCCAGCAGTCCTAGGGCCCCAAGGCGACCAGGTGACACTCCTAGGACTCACTGTCCACAAGCAGCACGAGGTCCCACTGCTCTGGTCCTCCTCATGGTGTTTGGTTTTGTTTTTAGTGTTTGTTGAAAGAATGAGAAGGAAAGGAAAATGCTGGAAGCTTTAGGGGATAGTGCCACGGAGACCCCCCCCCAACCTCAATCGCCCTGGATGGGACCTCAGGCCTCAGAAGCTGTGCTGGGAGGGGCCTGGAGGGGGTGGGTGTGAAGAACCCCAGGCGCCCTGCCCCTGGGAGCTCCAGCTGGTGGCTCAGGGACAGGAGTGTCCTTGGGGTCTAGCTCCCAACCCCTCAGCCCCCCAGCTCTGCCCTCTGGGGTGAGGGCCAGCAGACATGGAGTTGTGGGGAGCTTGGAGGGGCAGCACCTGCTGTTTGCACGCATGTCCCTGGGAAGTCTGTTCTCCACCTGGAGCAGATCAGCTCTTCTTGCTAGTGCACAGTGTGTGATATGAAAACACTATTCACTCACCATTCATACTGAACAAACAGCTGTGGGGCTTCTGCCAGATATGGCCAGGCCCTGGATGCGGCCCTGGGAGGGATTGACTTGACCCTGGACCTTGAGGATCCAGGAAGTGGCTCTGGAGAAGAACAACCCTTTGGAGCTTTTGCCCCAGCCCTTGCCCCAGCCCTTGCCCCATCCTCCAGCCTCAGGCTGCATCCCCAGTCCCAGGCTGCAACCCTAGCCCTAGGCTGCACCCCTAGCTCCAGGCTGCACCTCCAGCCCCAGGCTGCACCCCTAGCCCTAGGCTGCACCCCCAGCCCCAGGTTGCACCCCCAGCCCTAGGCTGCACCCCTAGCCCCAGGCTGTACCCCTAGCCTCAGGCTGCACCTCCAGCCCCAGGCTGCACCCCTAGCCGCAGGCTGCACCCCTAGCCCCAGGCTGCACCTCCAGCCCCAGGCGCACCCCTAGCCGCAGGCTGCACCCCTAGCCCCAGGCTGCACCCCTAGCCCCAAGCTGCACCCCTAGCCCCAGGCTGCACCCCTAGCCCCAAGCTGTACCCCTAGCCCCAGGCTGCACACCTAGCCCCAGGCTGCACCTCCAGCCCCAGGTTGCACCCCCAGCCCTAGGCTGCACACCTAGCCCCAGGCTGCACCCCTAGCCCCAGGCTGCACACCTAGCCCCAGGCTGCACCTCCAGCCCCAGGCTGCACACCTAGCCCCAGGCTCTACCCTCAGCCCCAGGCTGCACCCCTAGCCCCAGGCTGCACCCCTAGCCCCAGGCTGCACCCCTAGCCCCAAGCTGCACCCCTAGCCCCAGGCTGCACACCTAGCCCCAGGCTGCACCCCCAGCCCTAGGCTGCACACCTAGCCCCAGGCTACACCCCTAGCCCCAGGCTGCACCCCTAGCCGCAGGCTGCACCTCCAGCCCCAGGCTGCACCCCTAGCCGCAGGCTGCACCCCTAGCCCCAGGCTGCACCTCCAGCCCCAGGCGCACCCCTAGCCGCAGGCTGCACCCCTAGCCCCAGGCTGCACCCCTAGCCCCAAGCTGCACCCCTAGCCCCAGGCTGCACCCCTAGCCCCAAGCTGTACCCCTAGCCCCAGGCTGCACACCTAGCCCCAGGCTGCACCTCCAGCCCCAGGTTGCACCCCCAGCCCTAGGCTGCACACCTAGCCCCAGGCTGCACCTCCAGCCCCAGGCTGCACACCTAGCCCCAGGCTCTACCCTCAGCCCCAGGCTGCACCCCTAGCCCCAGGCTGCACCCCTAGCCCCAGGCTACACCCCTAGCCCCAGGCTGCACCCCTAGCCCCAGGCTGCACACCTAGCCCCAGGCTGCACCCCTAGCCCCAGGCTGCACCCCTAGCCCCAAGCTGCACCCCTAGCCCCAGGCTGCACACCTAGCCCCAGGCTCTACCCTCAGCCCCAGGCTGCACCCCTAGCCCCAGGCTGCACCCCTAGCCCCAGGCTGCACACCTAGCCCCAGGCTGCACCCCTAGCCCCAGGCTGCACACCTAGCCCCAGGCTGCACCTCCAGCCCCAGGTTGCACCCCCAGCCCTAGGCTGCACACCTAGCCCCAAGCTGCACCCCTAGCCCCAAGCTGCACCCCTAGCCCCAGGCTGCACCCCTAGCCCCAGGCTGCACCCCAGCCCCAGGCTGTACCTCCAGCCCCAGCCCTTGCCCCATCCCCCAGCCTCAAGCTGCACCCCTAGCCCCAGACTGCGCAAGGGGTTTGCCTGCCCTGGGGTTTTGGGTTGGGGGTCAGGCTTCAGGGACTCTGGGAGGTCAGGCAACACTGTCCAGGGCACTGGGTCATGTGGTAAAGAGCACAGGAGACACCTCCTGGCAGGGCCTGAGTGAGACCGCAGGCACAGATGTGGAAAGCCCAATGGCCATTTCTCAGAACTGTATCTACCCAGGACCAGACATGCAGGCAGCACTGGGTGGCGTCCAGGCTCCTAGACTTACAGCCCCTTGGAATTCCCTGGGGCGTTCCAACAGCGGCTGCCCCCCAGCCCAGGAGACAGCAGCCTCTTGTTAGCTGAAAGAATGAAGGTTCCCTCAGGTCAGTCCTAAATCTATGCCCAACCTGTCCTCTGAGCATTACGTGCCCCTGCCCACTCTCCCTTCCCTGCTCTTGTCCCTACAGACTCTCACCCCTGGGCCGTGTCTCCCCACAGGCCACCCTCTGCCCGCCCTACTCATGCTGGGTCCAGGCTCCAGTGACCTCCTAGGCGGGCATCAGGTTCTGGCCTTGCTCTGTTACCTTCTCAAACCGCTCGGAACAGCTGCCCATACTCAGTGATGGCCACCATCTTCCTGGTGAGAGCAGCCACTCTCCCTTCGTGGACTCCAGACAGACCACCTTCTGGAGGCTTGGCCCCTGAGCGGGCTTGTATGCTCGGGGCACAGCAGGTAGAGGGCGGCAGGCTGGTTCTGCCCCCGCTCCCTGTGTCCAGGCCCTGCCAAGGCTGACCCAGACATGGCATCTCCACTGTGCCATGTGGTCATCACCCCAGACCTAGGATCACTCTTCCCAGACCTTGGAGCCCACCAACCCTGATGGAGGGGTCTGTACCTGTTGGGCCAGCCTGGCTACCAGTGGGGCAGAAGCCCCCGGGTCCTGGAATCAGCTGGCTCTTGCTTGCGGTGTGGGTGGGTGGGCAGAGCAGGTGCTGGGAGAGGTGAGGCAGGAACAAGGCTGGTGTGTGTCTCAGCCTGGTATGCTTCTCATTTAGAGGCTGTGGCTCTGGGCACAGTGCTCCCACTTGAAATCCAAGGGAGGCTCTTGGAGCCCTTGCTCTGCATCAGGGCTATTAGATGCCTCTCTCGGATTCCCTGAGTTCACTCCTGTTTGTCTTGGTCTTGAGGACTGGGGCCTGTGGACACAGGGCAGCCATCGGGCTGAGGAGGCCCAGGCAGTGCCCATTGCCATAGCCCATCAGCAGCCCACACCTGGTTGGCCTCATGGGAACGAGGACGGGCAGGCCAGCCCCTGATGGCTCCTTCTCCCCCTAAGCTGGGTGGGGGATGGGGAGCTTTTGAGAGGCCCTGCAGAATGGAGCCTTCTCCCTGGGCCTGGCACCCAGGCTGTGTTCCATGGACACCCAGATATCCCTCTAGTAGGATCTTCTTGCTTTGGTTTCCCTGGGCCTTGTTCACCCGCTGGGGCTCGGGCTCCTCCTTTCCCTCCCTTTTTCCTGCAGCTGAGAATCGCAGAACAACACGGGGTTCAGGTCACTGGGAAGGCGTCTCAGGACCTGGTTCTCCCCTCCCCCCACACATGACCCACCCCTCCTGCCTGTAGCCCCAGTGAGCCTCCGTACCTTGCGGTGCAGGGTTCTTGGTTCTACTTGCTGTTTGGGGCCTCTCAGTTTGGCTGTTCCTCTGCGCAGTGTGGGGGCCTCCGGACAGGGCCCCCAGGAGGTGGTTCTCAAGTCTAGCACCAGCCTCCACCTTGTGACTGTGCCCAGGCACTGGACCAGGAGGGGCCACAGGTGCCTCCAAATCTGGGATCCTGAATGCAAAGATGTCACTTGACCAGGGGCACGCCTCCATCAGCGAACTTCAGCAGACCAGACAAAGGCACACCATGTGTGGACGTGGCCCCCATAGGGCCTCCCTTGCCTCCCATCAGTCACCTTCCCAGGGAGGTCTCCCCTGACCACCAGTGGCCACATCCCCTGTCCTTCTCAGCCCTTAGGACCACTTACAGGATCATCCCTCTCCCTTTTCTCTGTCTCCCTACTAGAGTGGATGTTCATGTGTTTGCCGGGTGTTCCTCAGCATGGACCAGAAAGCACTCAGCAACCATCTGTTGATGAATGAACTTGTTGAGGGTCGTGGGCACTTGGAACATGCTGGGCTGGGGGCACCTGTTCTCTGTCTAGACTCCTGGGAACCTGTAGGGAGCAGGAAGCACAACCCAACCCACCAATGAGATCCAAGAGCTTCAGGTGCTCATAAGCAGGGCAAGGCTGGGACCTGCCGCTCCCCATCCCTGGGACACCCCCAGCCCAGGGTCTGGTGCAGCATGTCTCAGAGGCAGCCATGCCTGGGAGCTGCTGTGACCTGCCTCCCCTGTGTAACGCAGCACCCTTCCACTCTGCTGTGGCTGGCACTGGACCAGTGGCTTGCCGACCAGCTGTCTCCATGGGTGGAGGGAGGGGAATCTCTTTTATCCCCTCTGGGGCCTATTGTCCCCCTCAGGGGGGCATGGCAGCTGCCTGGCCATCCCTGGCTCCTTCTCCCCATGCTTCTTACCCTCACTGCTCTCAAACTCCTGCACCAAGAGGCCCTTTCTCCCATGGAGCCACCTCCCCAGCGCCGCCCCCACTCCAGCTCCAGGCCAGGCGGCAATGGGAGGGGCTTGGTGAGCCAGGCCTGACCCACAGCAGCAGGCTCAGGTGCGAGGCCTCAGCTGCTGGGCTCCTGGGGGACACTGTTCAGACCGCAGCAGACCATCACCAAGTGCTGACCTCAGGTGGGAGGGCTCGGGGGCTCCTGGGGTCTCAGATCAGGCCCCTCCTCCCCACACTGGCCCCCTGAAGGGCCGGGCTGGGCCCCCTATGCTGTCTTGCCCAGGCCCTGAGCCCCTCCCTGCTCAGGGGCTAGAACCATCCTGCTTTAGGGGGGACCTAGGCGGGGCCACAGGTGCAGTGACTCCTGCCTGAAGGGGGTGGTCTTCTCAAGTGTAGCCCCCTCCCCGGTCCTCAAGTTCCACTGATGTCCTGTAGGGGCGGCGCTGCCGTGGGGACAGCCCTACAACACCCCGTGTTTGCTCAAGCGGGAGCCAATTTTATCACACGTCTGTTGAAAGTACATTTGGCAATAAACCTGTTACCTTAATAATGCTATAAAGTGGGCCGGGTTTCCGAAGCTGGAATCACGCAGCGTGGCATGGCTGACTTGGGGCGTCCGCCCCGTCAGTGCACAGATGCGCCTTCCTGCGGGTCCTGCTCCCGTCCTGGCACCAGGCCCACGGGGGGCCACACGCCTGTTGTGGGGGGCTGCAGCCCATGGGTCTGCGCTGCCCAGGGGCCACAACCTCACCAGGGCAACGGGCATGCCGCTGAGGGCCTCAGTCTCCCCTAATGATCAGAGAGGATGCAGGGTGTCGGGGGGTCACCTCCAGCCCCACATGAGGCTCGGAGACCCAGGCTCACATGCCATCTTCATGTGTCTCGGGTGACAGTAACTTTGCTTATTTTAACGATTTCCTTCCAGGTAGAGCAAGACCAGGCCACCCTGCTGTGGACACCGACCAGCGTCGGGCCACCACAGCCCCGCTCGCTCAGGAGACCACATCCTGAGCTGGCAGGTCGGGGCAGCCCCGGAGCCAGGTGGCTCCAAGCAGGGGCCAGGGGACGTCCGTCCTCCAGTGGGGCATGAGGTCCCGGACTGGGAGCTGGTCCCATGCCTGCTGGAAAGTGACCCTGAGAGCCAGCCCTGCTCTGCTCTTGCTCTGAGGTCCTGGGCTGCCTGCCTGAGGGCAGCTGGCCTCCGCTCCACACCCGAATGTCCGGCTGCAGGCCTGGCCGGGCAGGGCACCTGAGGCGTCCTGAAGGCCCCAGTCCCTGGACTGACGGACCCGGAAAGACAGAGAGAAGCACCTGGAAGCGGCGTCAACACCTGCCTGTCCTGGGCTGGGGAACAATCTGGGGAAGGATGTGGGGCCCCCACTCAGTCTCTCCACCCCCGAGTCTGGGGGCTTCCTTCAGCAGCGGCCTCTCCCCTCCCGGCCCAGTAGGGACGGCACCAAGCTGCACCTGTTTCCAAACCCTCTTCAGGGTGCACGCAGGTGAAGAAAGGAGCATCCTGTGTGTGCCCTATCGTAGCGAATCACCCCTGGGGCTGTATGAGCCACGGTGGCCCTCGGGAGCCCTACTGTGCAGCCGGGAGCTGGAGACCCACGAGCTCGGACACGCAGTTTCTCACGGCCCCCAGCGGCTCCCACCGCAGCTGTGCGCGGGACAAGCTCCGCGGCAGTTTTCTGGGTCAGATGTTGTTCTCCGTCCAGAAGGAATTCAAAAGAAACGCTTTGTTGACACGGAGCAGATGTGAGCTTTTCCTCTGGGTTCAGACGTGAGCGTGAGGGCTGGTGAGGCGCGGGGGGCTGGCCTGGGCGGCAGAGCACGGTGTCGGGTCTGACTTCCAGGCTCCCCGCTCAGTGAAGGGACCCGAAAGCAGGACACTTCCTGCCCGCTGACAGGAAGCAGCTGACCTTGGTCACTGGGGTAAGCTGGAGCCACCCCGGCCTTCGACCTCCAGAGGGCGTGCGGGGAAGGGGTGTCAGGACAGCCAAGCCAGAGTGGGGACAGGACCTGGCTTCCTCAGGCTGTAGGGCTGCTC
The DNA here is from genome assembly GCF_964656455.1 of Halichoerus grypus. Taxonomy (NCBI): domain Eukaryota; kingdom Metazoa; phylum Chordata; class Mammalia; order Carnivora; family Phocidae; genus Halichoerus; species Halichoerus grypus. Next base: position 381,061 of record NC_135718.1, on the reverse strand, counting down.
CAACCCGGAGAGTGACGGACATGGCAGGGTCGGGACTAAATCTGGGCTGGGGCGCACCCAGAGTTGGCCCTGCCCTCGTGGGCCCAGAGTTCAGGTCCAGAGGTTGCAGACGTGTCTCCCCCCTTGCTGGTGTGGGGGAGGGGGCAGAAACAGCGCCGGGGCACTGACCCGCCAGGCTCTCGGGTGGGCAGTGAGGGACCCTGTCCACGTAGCCAGAGGGGCTGCGTCGGGATCCGCTGATTTGCTTCCAGCGGCTCAGCCCAGGGGAGGGCTAGCGGGGTTTCCATCTCTTTCTCTTGAGCTTTTCTAGGACCGCGTTTGGAGTCAAGCCCACCCAGACCAGCAGCTTCCCCACTGCTGCCTAGGGGTGCGTCTGGTCTGCATGGGGCCCACTGAGTAGGAAAGCCTCGAATGCTCCCTGCCCTCTGACCACAGGCCAGCCCCGGGCCTGTGCCCGTCTGGCCCCACCCTCAGACTCAGGGCCACACACACTCACGTGGCACCTCAGTGGGACTGGAGATGTCCTCGAACCTTCGGAGGGAGTCCTTGGAGAGGGCTCCCCAAGAGGGAGGACCGGGGTCAGCGCCGAGAGAGACCCCTCAGCCTCAGGCCTCCCCCTGTTGCCAGGACCATGGTTGGGGTCTCAGGGCTGGGACCACATGGTGCCCCCTCTGTGGCTGTGGGCTGCCAAGGATACCTGGCCTCCTGAGTGACCCCAATGACCTTGGCCAAGCTACCAGGCTGTGGGCAGCACGTTCTCTACCAGCCACCAGGGACCCCAGTGCCCAGGATCGCCCCCTTGGCAGAAACTTGGCACCTTGCCTGGAGGCTGCCAGACAGGAGACATCTGACCAAGGGCTGGGGGGCAGCATCCTGCTAAGGCCGTGAACGAGGAGAAGTGAATGCTGGGCTGCACACAAAGTGAGAGGCAGCTCTGTCTGAGCCATGGGCGGGGGGCGGGGGGCGGGAGGGGGATGGCCCCAGAGCCTGCGGTGCAGACATGGGGACTTCCCTCCATCCAGGCTCTGGGAAGGGCCCCCACCCGAGGCTCTCCGTGTTCTGGGAGCCAGCTCAACATGGAGCACTGGCGCGAGCCAAGCTACTCATGCTGTTTTACGAGGTCCAAGTATGGGGGACGATCCTGAAGACGGGAGACTCCACAGCTCGCTCCTGCTATTCTCTCTCATTTTGTTTATGGCAATCTTTATAACTGTGGGAATATTTCTGGGCTGGCTCCTGCTATTCTTTTTCATTTTATTTATGGCAATCTTTACAATTGTGGGAATATTTCTGGGGTTTCATGATAAAGTGACTACTCATCTTAGTTACACCTATCTAAGCAATCATAATGAAACTAATTCCACAAAGAATTAGTTTCTATAGAACAAAATAACAAGACAGTCACGCTCTGTCTAGCACCTTTCTCTTTGCGTACTGTTTTTAGTTTTAGCGAAAGCCAATAAGCGGAAATCAATAAAGGTCATGTTAATCATTACAAAGGAAAAATGAAAGAAGGCTATGGCTGTAATCCAGAAAATGATCTAAGATTTGGAAAAACAAAAATATCCTAACATATAAATAAAGTTCCTCCGAGGCTGTCAGGAGGAGATGCTTGCAACCTGACCCTGTGTCTGTGTGTCCTCATTTGCCGACGCCGTCCTTTCCTACGAGAGACCCACCCCGGCTGGAGCTGGACTCCGGCAGAGCACGGTGCCCAGCACAATCTCTGATCCTGGTCGTCCGGAAGGCCCGTCTCCACCTGCCCGTACCTGGCAGGGCCTCCCCTCCCATCCCCACATCAGAGGCCTTTGAAGCAAGGACCCCTTCTGGGTGGGGGGGGGGCAGGTCTGAGGTCTGAGCCCTGGGCCTGGAGCTGCAGCTGGGATGGACACGGCTGACCCATGGCTGAGTCACGGCAGAGGAGCCTGTCATGTGCAGGGCTGACAGGAGCTCAGTCCTCTCTCCCTCCCTCCCCAAACATATCTGCGGCTGGCCGGCCAGCTGTGCCGGGGGCTGGACGCACAGACCCCACAGATGCTGTCCGCCTCATGGAGCCCAGCCAGGTGAGGCCGTGAGCCAGGAGGCAGGTGCTGGGGGCTGCGGGGGAGAGGGCTGGCTTGGCAGAGCTGTGACACAGGGATGGAGCGCTTGGCGTGGCCGGAGCCCTGGGAGTGAAGGGGCAGAGGAGGGGAGGGCCTGGAGCCAGCGGGGTCCCTCCGCACCCAGGAGACGCCCGTGGCCGTCCAGACACCGTTCAAAGAGGCTCGGACAGCAGCGCCGAGGTCTTCTGGTCCAACCTTAATGAGAAGGAAGGAGGAGAGCCGCCTGTCCTTCAGGAGAGGTGAGGACCGACCTCAGGAGAGTGTGGTCAAGGGGGCTGGGAGGTGAGCAGGAGAGGCACGGGAGTGGCTGGCTCACTCTCTGGTTCTCCAGATCAAGAGGGGAGGGGTAGGGGGAGGAGAATTACAGCCAGGCCCCGAGGAGCTGGGGCGCAGGGGCTCTCTTGGCTGTCTGAAGAAAACACACAAAGCCCCAGAGGGCTTGCCTGGCGTGGCTCCGTGGCTCCGTGGCTCCGGCAGGTGGCGCTTCCTCCCTGCTGATCCAGCTGCATTTCTGCTCGGCAGCACCTCCACCCCCTGAGTTCCCAGCGCTTTGCTTACACAGCCCTACCTTTCCTATGCCGTCTTGGTTTGTTTTAGTTGAAATATAATACACAGAACATAAAATTCACCATTCTAAAGTGTGCATTTTAGCGGGTTTTAGTGTATCCACAAGGTTGTGCGGCTGTCACAATTCTCTAATTCCAGAACATTGTCGCGGTCCTGGTAAGAAACCCCGTCCCCCATTAGCTGCCGTTCCCTTTTCCCCTCCGCCCCCGCCCCGGCAACCGCTAATCTACTTTCTAGCTGGATTTGCCTGTTCCACACATCGCCGGTAAGCGGAATCAGACACGATGTGGTCTTTGTGCCTGGCCCCTTTCACTCGGATACTGCTTCCCGAGGCTCACCCACACTGCAGCATGTACAACACACTTTGTTCCTTCAGTGGCTGGGCCACACTCCATTGTGCAGATTGACCCCTTCATCAGCTGTGGGACATCTGGGTTGATCCCACCATCTGGACATCATGGGTAACATGCCATCGTATTTTATGAGTAATGCTATAGAACAACACGTTTTCAGGGCCCAGGAGGATGTGTCCTAGCAGGAGCATCTGTGGCCTCTACTCCCATGGACCACAGACCCACCCTGGTGGCGTCAGCTGCCTTCTGGCCAGGCTCCCCCTCCCAACCTGACTCTGAACTTCCTTCAGTGCCTGGGAAGGAGGGGGTGTTCCTGGACCTTTGCTGGGGCCAACCTGCTAGTTTTAAAGTGTGGCAACACATTAATAAAACAACAACAACAAAAACCCCCAGAAACTTTAGGTCAAACAAAGCTCCCTGCCACCTTGCTTGGCTAAAGCCCTGCCCTTGACCTCAGAGAGGCAGCGTCTGCCCTTTCCAGCTGAGCCACGTGAGATTAAGGGTCCGTCCCAGGGCCACGTGGATAGTAAGGGCAGAGCTAGGGTCGCAGGGAGCCTTACAATTTCTGTTCTTCCTTGACCGATTCAGCCCTACCTCAGATGCTTGATAGCCATGGGCTGGAAAGTGGTGTGACCACCAAGGGACAGGACAGCCAGGTGCTGGGCGGGACCACCCCAGTGAGGCAGCAGCCCTCTTGTGTCCCAGCCCTACACATTCTGGTCTCGAGTGTTGGGAGCACGGGCTTGCTTTCCAGACTCTGTCCCCACTAACACACGGACGGGGACCCCAGGTGACCCAGGAACCCAGGAAGTGGTCATGTCCACACTCAGCTCTCCCACCAGACTGGGCTCAGAGGTGCACAAGGGCTGATGGCCCTTGGATGCACTCAGGACTGGGGAGACCAGAGCCAGGTCTGGCTGGAAGGGCAGGCGAGAGGCCCTGACTGCCCCCGTGTGGACCTGGGGAGCTGGGGTGCCATGGCCAGCAGCCTAATGACCACCTGCCTTCTTGCCACCTTCCTCCAGCACAGGGTTCTCTCCTCCCTCCGTCCCTCTGCTCTCCTTTCTAGGCCCCACCAGCACTGGCCCAGGATGACCAGGACCTGGGCCGGTCCCTGCCTGTGGGAGGGATGAACTTGCCCGTGGCTGCCCCACGAGGCAGCGGCCCACTGCCCTCTCTTCCCTCCCTGCTCCGTCTCCCTCTCCCTTCTTTTTCTCCTTCCCCTCCCTCTCCCTTCCCTCCCCTTCCTCCTCACCCTCCCTTTCTCTCCCTAACTCCTGTCATTCCTTCCTCCCATTTCCAGGGGCTTTGATAATCCATCACCTGTTAAATGGTGAGGGGACCGGGAGCAGGGTGCAGAGAGGGGGAAGGGAGAAGGTTATTCTCAGTTGGGCGCTGAGCAGCATGCCCACAGAGAAGTGAAGACAGGCCCAGAGAGCCACACCGCCCCTGGGAAGCTTCCAGAGTGCCGGGGCAGGGCACAGAGTTGGGAAGCAGGAGCCCAGGTGGGACAGGAAAGCGGCGCCCTCTGCAGAGTCCCTGAGGTCTGGGGGGCCTGAACTGAGTGGGGTGCAGGCAAGGGGGAAACTCAGGCAGGCACGTCTGCCCTGAGTCGCTGATAGCTTAGGACTGCAATGTTGTCTGTGTCACTGACTAGGACCCAAGGACAACTGACCACGGCCCAGAGGGTCCCTGACTACAGACGGGGAGGGGGACATGGTGGCTGCCCATGCCCAGCCCACCCCCGAGGGTCTGCACTCAGTGAGCAGCCTTGACCCTTGACTGAGGAGCCACGGAAGGGGAGGGGAGGGTCACCTTCCCTGCAGCATCTCGCCCCTACCTCGGCCGGGGCTGTGCTGTGCACCCTGGCACCTCCCCAGCTCCCCCTCGCTGGGCCAGACCCCTCTTCTTGGTGCTGGGCCCCCAGTGACCTGCCTGGAGTGCGGTGGATGGGGCGGGCCCAGGCCGGGGATCCCCCCTCCCCCACGCCCATGGTCACCTCCTCCCCCACCACCACCCCCAGAGGAGCGGGGCCCTGCAGAACTGGGTCAGAGGCAGCGGCTGACCTCTCAGAACCACCCAGCACACACTGGAACTCTGGGAGCTAGGAGGCCAGGGTGGGTCGCGCTGCTCTGAGACCCCAGATCCCTGGGAACCCGGCCCATGGCACTTAACCGCTAAGGAGCAAACAGGCTTTGGTGAAGAGCCGACAGCTGTCTGCTAGGGAAGCAGAGTTAACAAGGACGGTGTGTGTGGGGGGGTGGTACGGGAGGGTCCGCGTTTGAACCCCCCACCTCCCACTCCCCTGCTCCCCCCACCCATAGGCTTGGGTTTGGAGCCCCAGGTCTGAGCCGGGCCTGGGCTCAGCAGGGCCCCCTGGAGGCCTGGGTGTGAGTGTGTGTGTGAGGCGGGGTGGGGGGATGTAAAAATCCTCCAGTAGGGAAATGAAGTCTGGGTCTGGGACCACCCCACCCTCCCAGACCTGGGTAAGTGTGGCTGCAGAAAGTGGGGGGAGGAGGGGGTGTCCCCAAGTGCTACAGGACCCAGGAGTGCGGGTGGGTGTGCAGCCAGGGAGGGCTCTGGCCAGCAGACCTCCTGCCCAGGCTGCCCCGAGCTGTCAGGGGGCCTGGGAGTTATGCCCCCGCCACCCCTCTCTCGGCCCAGGTCACAGGAGCAAAGAGCAGTGGTGTCTCCTGCCTCCCAGGGACAGCGCTGACCGGGCTTTCCCTTGGAGCCGCTTCTTGCTCCCTCCCTCCCTCCCTCCGTCCCTCCCTTCCTTCCTTCCTTCCTGCAAGTGGAAACCACCCCTGAGCCCCATTAGCTTCTGCTGAACAGAAGAGGGAACTGAAGCCGGGAGGCCAGAGGCTTCTGCCCCTCTCCTCATTGGGTGGCACCCCAGGCCACCCTTGCTTCGGAAGAGTGGGTGTTGGTGAGGGGTGGGTGTCCATCTGATTGGGGGAAGGAGGGCAGGATGTGCAGGGAGGGGTGAACCCCTCGAAGAACTAGTTGTTGTGAAAATCTTCTTCATACCAGGCGCCAGGGTGGCTCAGTTGGTTAATTGTCTGATTTGTCTCAGGTCATGGTCTCAGGGTCCTGGGATAGAGCCCCCAGCCCCTGAGCCACCCCCTCCAGCCCTGGAGCCCCTGAGCCCTGAGCCCCTGAACACACGAGCCCTGAGCCCCTTGAGCCCCCAGCCCTGCAGGCCGGCTCCACCCTCAGCCCACCCAGGAGTCTGCTTCTCCCTCTCCCTCTGCCCCTCTCCCCGCTTGTGTACTTGTTCTCTCTCTCTCTCTCAAATAAATAAAGTCTTAAAAAAAGAAAGAAAGAAAATCTTTATCCTCCAAAAAGTGACAATGCTGGAAGTGTGCGTCCCTCGAAGTCCCATTATTTCAGGCACGAGTCCATCAGCTAGGCATATGGCTTTTTTTCTATGGGATTCTGTCCTCAAAGAGCAGACCCCTCTCTCCATGCCTCTTGGAGGACATCACTGGGTTGTGTTCCAAACCAGTGGTGACAAGTCGGGGGCCACCGTGGTCCATATAGTGTGTGCCAGCTTCCCCAGCTTCACCAGCGTCAAGCTGCTTCATCAGTTCTGGGTTTTGCTGGTTTCCCAGGAACAACACAGTATCTTGTGAGTTTGAGTGTCTTCCTCAGGTATGAGTTTGAATAGCGATTTCCTTAAGTGATCGCTTGTAGGGTGATGGCTCAGATTGGAGACACACCTTCGGCTCAGGTGGGAGGAGGTCTTGGAGGAGGGGACAGGGCCCCGAGGGACACAGACGGCCCCTCCCTTGGGTTATGAGTAGAACTGGGGAAAGGGCCAGTGATGGGGTATTGGGTGGGTTTCAGGAAACCGCCAGGAGGGGTGCAGCTCCCAGGCTGTTGTGTCCCCTTGGCCTGAGAGGGCAGGAGCGGGGGAGGTGACCCGAGCCCCACGTGGGTGTTTGGGGAGGCCACCCAGCAGCTGGGATCTTCTCTTGGAGGGTGCAGCCAGCCCCAAGGACACAGAGGATGCACTCCCACCCCTGCGCCTGGCCAGACCTGCTCAGCGAACCTGACCAGGAGCCACCGAGTCACACCCAGTCATCCCCGTCACTTCTTCCAGCGGGAGGGCCTGGTCCAGCAGCCAGCAAGCCCAGTGGCTCCAGCAAAGTCCCCATCACACAGATTTCCAGAGCCCCAGATCTCCAGATCCGAGGGCTCCAGCCAGAATCTTTTCTCAGAGGGGGCAGTGCTGTGCCTCTTCTCCCTGTCCCGCCATCCCCATTCTGCAGGAGGGGCCTCCCTCAACTCGCTTCCTTCTTTCGGTTTCCCACTATTTGTGCTTTAGCAGAGAGGCCTCTAGAAAGTGTTGGGCGCAGACTTCCTCTGTCTGGGGACAGCGCGGGGGAGGGTCCCAGCTGCCTCCCAGGCCTCCCCTGAGGACCCGCGTGAGGAGCAGCAGTGAGGAGCGAGCGGGGATTGCTGGCCGAGAGCCTGCACTCTTCAGGCCGTCGGGGCCCAGGACAGTGTCTGAGCCCCAGCGCTTAACCGTGGTGGAGCAAGTGCAGGTGCCCCCTGGACACGTCCTTACCCACGCGGTGAGAGAAAGGGGGTGGCCAGCCCTCCCGGAGCGGGAACCCTGTGAGAGCAGGCTTTCCAGGGTGTCCCCCAGAGCCTTGCTCCCCTGGTGTTCGTGCCACCTGGAAGGGGGTGGTCTGGGGGATGAGTCCCCTCCTTGTCACCCCCATGTGGGTGCCTTCCTCCCAGTCAGGAGGTAGAGCAGGTGGGGTAGGGGTCCCTGGGGAAGCAGGGAGTGGGCAGATGGGCTCCTTCCTCCTTCATCTCCCAGAGCTGCTCGCTTGTCCTCCTCTTGACTCTCCTGCTCCTGCTCACCCAAGAGGGGAGGGGTCTCAGCCGGGGACTGCCTGGCAGAGTGGCATCGTGGCCCACGGTGTGCCCGTGAGGCTGGCCTCACACCAGGGCTCCAGGGGGCAGGGTGTCTGGGCAGGGTCACCTCAGCTAGCTGTGGGCACACGAGAAAATCAAGAAAATCTCCACCGTGAGTGCTGGGGAGACGGTGCTCGGGCAGACAGACCTCTGGTGGCCGGAGCTGCAGCTCAGTGCTCTGTTCACTGAGTCTGAGCAGCAGGATCTCGATGTGAGGGTCTTGAGCGGCACAGAGACAGTCCCAGTGCTTTCTGGGACCTGTGACTGCCTCCCTGGAGCAAGTATTATCGAGGACCCATCTTCGTCCCCTCGGGCTCCGGACACAGCACCGTAGTCTGGGGCCTTAAGCAACAGTCATTTCTCAGTCTGGAGACTGGCGTTCTGGAGTCAGGGCGTCAGCACGGTCGGCTTCTGGTGCGGCCACCTCCTGGCTTGCCTGCTCGCTGCATCCTCACCGGTGGATGGCTGAGGCCGCCCTCCGGGCCCTCTTTATAGGGCACTCACCCCATCCGTGGGGCTCCACCCTCATGCCCCAATCACCTCCCAATACCATCACCTGGGGGTTAGGGCTTCAACATGCGAATTTGGGGGACACAAACATCCAGTGTATAGCAACCCCTCCTTCCCAGGAACCACATGAACCACAACTGAAGAGAAAGAAAGGACGGGAAGGTGTGGCCACCGTGTGCACCAAGCCTTTCAAAGCCAATGTCTTGTGGACATCAAGGAAGCCCCCCCACCCCAGATGAGAACAGCCAGGCTGATTCCTCAGAGCGCACTGAATTGGGGGTCCCATGACACGTGTGTGTGGCAGAGACCCAGGGACAGGCAGGGGAGTGGGAGACGTCGTAGTAGGAAGGGGGCTCAGGTGCCCCGACGGAGGCTGGGAGCAGACAGCTAGAAGAGGGGGGTCCTTGAGGTTGGAACGGGGAACATGCTGGCTTTCTCCAGTGGTCCTGAGTTGGAAGAGGGAGCGGTGAGTGGGAAAGCTGGTGCACACAGGACCCTCACGTCTGGTCACTGACCACCTCCTGGCAGGTTTGGGCCAGTGGTTCTGGGGGCTGGTGGTCCCATAGTCCGCCCAGTCAGTCTGTCTCCATCTCTTGCAGCCCGAGGGCAGTTTTCTTCTCTGGAGACCAGAGGCAGCTTCCAGAGCTGGATTCCCAGGCGGCGCCCATGGATCCTGGCCCTGCGGAGGAAGGTGTGGCCCTGGCCATCTCCCCACTGAAGCCCGGCGAGAAGTTCCACCTGTTTGTGAGTTACAGCAGCATGGACGCCATGTGGACGCGCGGGCTCATCAGCCGCCTGGAAGCGGACCTCCCGGGGCTGAGAATCTGCCTGCACGAGCGGGACTTCACCCCGGGCAGGAACGTCCTGGAGAACATGGCCGAGTGCATCCAGCAGAGCCAGAAGGTGCTGCTGGTGCTGAGCCAGGACTTTGTGCAGAGTCGCTGGTGCCTCCTGGAGGCCGACCTGTCCCTGTTCGGCTACTGCCTGGAGAGGAAGCTGGTCATCCCGGTCCTGCTGCGGCCCTGCCGCATCCCGCTGCACCTCAGCCACCTGACCTACCTGGAGGCCACAGACAGCCGCTTCTACCTCAAGGTGCAGCATGTCCTGTGCCAGCCCAACCACAGTCTGGGGCGCGCCCTGCCCGCCCGGCACGTGGCCTCCTCCCTCTACAGCGGGAAGACCCTCCTGACCCTGAACTGCATCAACAGGGACAGCCTGCCCTCGTGGAAGGTGGGGTCCTTCAGCACCCTGGCCGTCCCCGATCCCTTGAAGGAGGTGTTGGAGGACCCCACGGTGTACAAGCATGCCGTGAGCATCCTGAACGGGGTGCGGTCCCCCAGGTCCTGCCTCCGGTACCTGGGCTGCAGGGTCCCCCTGGGCCTCTTCCTGATTGTCCTCTCCTTGGCAACGCTCACCCTCACCCTGGTTCTGGGGCACCAGCAAAACCCGCCGGCAAAGCGCTTCCTCCTAATCTCCGCCACCGTCTTTTTCTGCCCGCTCCTCATCGTCTTGGGGGTGAACAGCCTGTGCTGGTTCAGGAGATTTTCTCAGAAGAAGATGCGGGAGCTGGAGCTCAGAGTGGGCGAGGCCAACGTCCTGCTGGCGCCCCACTCCCTGCTGATGGGCTGTGACACCATGAACAAGCTGCACTTCGTGTACGTGCTGCTGGGGGACTGCAGGCGGGTCTTCCTGCAGGCCCCGCAGGGCGAGGCCCTGTTCCGGGAGGCCCTCCTGCGCTTCTCGTCCAGCTACACCTGCTGCGTGGCCCACGCACACTTCCCCGCCTGCGAGGACACCCAGGGGGCTCCAGGCCACCTGGAGCTGGGCCTGTGCTTCTGCCAGTTCGTCTCTCTGCAGCTGAAGAAACACAAGGGTCTTGGGGTTAACCCCGTGTGATGACAGGAGGGGCCCCCAGGGCCGTGGCTGGCCCTGCAGACATGGCCTCTCTGAGGCCCGGGTGGTGCACACGGGACCCTCACGTCTGGTCAGGACCTTCACCCTCGCCGAGGGCCCCACAGCCTGCTCTGAAGGCAGAGGTGACCTCATCAGCCCAGGTGGCCTGACCGTTTGGGGAGGGGCTTTTTGTTGAGACTATGTGAGGGGAGGCTGGGGAAAGCAGCAGGTCCCCTTAGGATCTGGCCTGCTCTTCAGGAGGAGACGGTCACTGCCGCTGTCTGGGTGGCCGGTTCGTGTCCAGGGGACCAGGGCAGACCATGCTGGCCCCCCGTGGCCCCCTCCCTGAGCAGCTCTTCCAGGCACCTGCCCCTCATCCTGGGACACGGAGCGTGGGGATGCTGGGGTGCGCGGGGGCACCAGGCCGAGCGGAAGGACCCTGGGCCGTTCACCCTCCGCCGTCAGGGCGCCAGCACACAGCTGTCGACTCTGAGAGCCTGTGAGGGGCCAGCCGCAGCCATCGTGGCGGAACGAGAAGGCTGCGTGTGTCCTCCGCGTGGACGCCCCGTCGGACCCGGGTCTCCGCTCCCTCCTGGCCTCAGCCTCAGCCTGTCCCCAGCCTCCCTTTCTGGGCGGAGGGTGTGTCTGTGCCTGGGGGGCTGTCGCCTGCTGGAGCCCTGTTCTGCACCCTGGTCTGCTCACCTGGAGGCTGGCTTCCTGGGCTCAGACGTCACTCCGCACCCTGGTGTTTCTGCGCTTCTGCAGACGCTCTTCCCCGTGGGAGCAGGAGCTATCCGCAGACAAGAACATGAAATGCTTGAGCTGGTTCTGTCTGTGGGGGCGGAACAGGGGGCACCACGAGGCCGAGCTGCACGGCCCCCTCCGCTCTGAGCCCTGCCCGGGGGGTGGGGGTGAAACCCTCAAACCCCACACCCATGCCCACGTGAGGGTCAGTCAGGCTCCACAGAGACCCCCTCGGCTCCAGCTAGGGCAGGACTTTGGAAACGAGGGGTGGCCCCCGGGGCGCTACCTTGAGCCTCAGCTCATGTGTGTGTAAATGAGCAGTTGGCAGGTGATCTCCCGACAGATTTGAAGTTAGTGCTGGGCACATGTCCCCAGAACACCTGGGGTGCCCTTGGGCTCATGGCCAGGTGCCACACTGGTGAGTATTTGGCTCAGCTACTCTGGTTTGCTGACTTGCAAGCTCGGGCCCAGACCACAGCCACAGAGCAGCAAGCCCCTCATCTGACCCCCGAGCAGCCCTTACCCTGTGCCCACCTCCCAGGACCTTCTCCTTACGTGCCCCTTAGATAAGACCCCCCACCCCACACCATGGGTCTTACCAAAAGCCTGCTCTTGTGGTTTGAACTGACCAGTCTGGTCCTAGCTCAGGAGCCCCGGAGCACCCCACCCAGAGACCCCAGTATCAGCGGGAGCTTCTGATCCTGCCTTGTCTGCACTCCGCCTTGAGCACACTACCTTGACGTGGCCTCTCCAGGCATGCGCACACCTCCTCCAGGACCCGCGAGCAACCAACTTCTCTATTTCAACTTCTCTTGTGGAAGCACAGCAGTTCCTGTGGTCTGTTGCTGAACCAAAGCTCCCCACCCAGCAGCCTGGACACTTAACACGTGTTAATGGAACACAGAGGCTGGACTGCTCCCCTCTCTCCTGGGGCCAGGACTGCACCAGGAGGGTCACCCTCAACAGGAGACTGGCCAGAGCAGGTGTGTGAGGGGCAGAAAAGGGAGGGGCTCTGGACAAAGGGGGAATGTGAGCAAAGGCACAAGGTAGGACCCCGGGTCACAGGAAGACCTGCCAAATAGGGAATGGTCCCCTGAACCCCAGGGCTCGCTGGGTGGCTTTGGGTGCCGGAACTTTCTTGGGGGCAGTGCTTGGCACCAGGATCCACCCCAAGGGGTCCCAGCACCTGGTCTCTGAGATGTCCAAAGCAGGGGGCGTGGTCTGGGCCCCAGGCTGAGCAAGAGCCTCCCAGGAGCAGTGGGGACCCTCCAGCCCCCACAGTTGTGGCATGGGATGAGGACCCAACAGGCCCATCCATACCCACTGTGGGCCAGGGCCAAGCTCCCAGAGGGCACACACGGTCCTCACGGACACCGAGGGCCCACTCCAGGCCATATCAGTGGCTGCTCTGTCTGGGGATGGTGCTGGGGGCCTGCAGGCCAAAGCCCAGCTGTGTGCAGGGGCCCCCACATGTGCACACAGCCCCCCACTCCTCAGGCAGTATTCCCACCTTACAGTGCTGTGCCGTGTGGCCCAGAGACAGCAGACGGATGAAAGAGAGATGACAAAGTCCTGTCACTTCAAAAGGCCGTGATTTTTAAGGTCATGAAATAACACAGTTGTGCACACAATAAAAAGAAAACGTCTAAATGAACCACTTTATAGGACCGTTGATCTTTTACTCTGGCTGTGGGACATCCAAGTGGCTTTCAGATTGTGCCAGCTCAGAAGGCCAAGGAGGCTGGGCCTGTGGGGCCCTGGGCCTCCAGCCTGGAGTCCTCCTCCAGCTCCCCATGCGGTATCCAGTCAGCGCCCCAGTTCTTGTGCAGATCCCCCTGCTGGGGCCAGAGTGTCAGGCTTGGGGGGATGCTAGGCCTAGAGGAGTGGTACCCCCAGCGCCCTCAGCAGAGCAGGGTCTGGGGCTGGCTGCACTCTGCCCCCCACCCCCAGCCAACACCTACCCCCAGGGCTGCATGACCCAGACCCGTGGCTCCAGAGGGCAGGGAACCCAGCCTCCCCCCCAGCAGCCTGGACACGGGGCTGCCCCAAGCCACCCTGGCTGCCCTGACCCCTGTCCTGACCTACACCAGCGGTCAGGGATCAGATGTCTGAGGGGCCCTGTCCCCAGGCTGCCGGCGTTCCCACCCCCAGGCATACGTGCTGCACCCAGGAGCAGTGGCCTCCACGTGAAGGGGGAGAGGCCACCGCCTGCCTGACTTCCGTTGTCCTCCCGGGCCAGCCCCTCAGCTAGCCCTGCAGAGCACCCAAATGCACCCCCTGGGAGCTGTATCTCCTGAAGATGTCTGTCCTGGGCTGGTTCTCAGTGGGGTGACCTCAGGCAGGCTGGGGCCTGAGAACCCCACGGAGGGGCTGGGGCTCTAACACTGCAGTCCTGGGAGCACCTCGCCAGGCTGCTGGTCACTAGGTACCCCAGCCGCTGTCCGGGGCCAGCACTCAGTCTTGGTGCACCACCCACTGGTGTCCGCCCTGTGGGGCCTCTGCAGCAGCCCAGGGGCTGTCCATGAGATAGGGGATGAAGGCCTCCAAACTCCATTGCAGTTTGGGCCTGGCTCCTGTAGGGGTGACTGGGGCTTTCAGTGGACAGGCCCCAGGGCCCTATGAGACCCTTCAAGTCCTTCCGGGACTCCCCAGATTCCCTAGTGTGCCCCCTCCCCCACTGACCCTCCACCTGGCTGGCCTCTGCCCTCTGGGTTCTGGAGACCAGTTCTGGGGGGCGTCTATTCAAAACATGCATCAGGTCTGGGGCGCCTGGGGGGCTCAGTCTGTTAAGCGTCTGCCTTCGGCTCAGGTCATGATCCCGGGGTCCAGGGATGGAGTCCCACGTCAGGCTCCCTGCTCAACAGGAAGTCTGCGTCTCCCTCTGCCCCCACCCCGCTCATGCTCTCTCTTTCTCAAATAAATAAATAAAATCTTAAAAAAACAATGCATCAGGTCAACTCTGGCCAGTTCAAGGAGCCCTATTCAACACCCCAAGATAGCTGCCACCTTCTGCTTGCCCTCACCCACTGCCCCACCCTGGGGAAGGGTCTCCATCCAAGAGAACACGCATGTGGATCTGTGTGTGGGGACATCTGGGGAGGGGGGAGAGTGAGAGTACATGTGCATGCGTGTTTGCATGTATGTGTGAGTGTGCACGTGTCCGCCTTGCCTGTGTGTGTGAGTGTGCATTGTGTGAGTGTGTACCTTGCCTGCCTGCGTGAGTGTGCATGTGTGTGCATGAGCATGTGTGTGTCTGCACACGTGTGAGAGCGTGCACATGTGCGTGCACCTTGCCTCTGTGCACAGGAGTGAATGTGCATGTGAGTGTGCACATGTGTGAGTGTGCACGTGTGCACCTTGCCTCTGTGCGTGTGAGTGTGCACGCATGGGAGTGTGCACCTTGCCTCTGTGCACGCGTGTGAGTGTGCATGTGTGTGAGCGTGCACCTTGCCTCTGTGCACACGTATGAGTGTGCATGTGTGGCACATGCATGCAAAGGGGACCCTGGAAGGGTCACCACATCATAGGACTCCTAGGAAGGAAGAGCCCGTGTTCTGGTTCCTCTGTTCCACGGTCTTCCTCAAGCTGCAGCCCCTCAGGGTCACACCTGGGGCCCACTGCAGGGTCTCACTAGGGAGTCATACCTAAGGTCACACTGTGGGTCACATGTTGGGGTCACATGGTGAGGCCACACCCTGGTGACCCACTGTTGGTCCCACATTAGGGTCCCACTGCAAGGCCACCCAGGAGCCTGCAGTTCTAAGAGGTTCCAGGGTGCTGCGGCCGACTGCAGTGTGGTCACCCCCGTGAGCTGGGACTCCCTCCTCACTACCCCCTGCACAGGCTCACCTTTCTGCTCTCGGCAGCTGGCAGGGGCCTGGCTGGGGGAGGTGCTCTGTGCTCCCGGCACTATGAGTGGACATGCTGGTGTGTCTCCGTTTCTGGGACGGTAGCATTGGTGAAGGTAATGACCAATTGAGTAGAGGCCTCCTACCGCTGGATCCCGCCCCTGAATCCCCAGGCCTGGCCCTCAGTGTTTGCCTGATGGGGAAAGGCACCTAACCTTGCAAGGACCCTGAGGATGGTGTTTAAGGGCTGCACTTGAGAGCTGCCCTGAAGAGATGGGAGGATGTGATAGGAAGTGGGGGAGAGTCACAGAGGCGGGTGGGGGGTGGTGGTGCATAACAGCGTACCTCGATGGGGCTGGTGGGTGTCTGTGGGCTTGTGCGTGTACATCCTCCCCAAAAGGGTGCAGTGCTCTGTGTCTGCCTGGTAGTTCCACAGTGGAAACCTCACCCAACCAAACAAAACTCATGTCCTACTTAAATTATCCCCTCATGTGTCGATCACACTGAGATGGGCAGCCTAAGGAAGCAGATCTGCCCCGCCCCTGAACTCAGGGTTAACTCACAAAGGACCCACACGGTGCACGCGGCGTGCCCAGTAGAAGGATGGCCGGCCCCAAAGACCATGATGCACGCGGCGTGCCCAGTAGGATGGCCGGCCCCAAAGACCATGATGCACGCGGCGTGCCCAGTAGAAGGATGGCCGGCCCCAAAGACCATGATGCCTTGCATGTGACTCTGCCTGGTTTGACCTCGAACGGAGGGTCTAGGATTTCTTCTCCCCCTGAGCACAGAATTTCTCACATTGTCCCCGAATCTCATCATCCTGTGGGGTCCTGCATCAGGGAGCCTGTGAACTTGGGACACAGTCTATGTTTGCATAAGAATTGTTTTAACTTTCGGACATTTTATCTGACACTATCAACAATATGTGGTTCCACTCCAGGGCGTCTGGCTTGTGAAAGAGTTTTTGCAAGAGGTTTCTGTAAAATTTGGGTGAGAACAAAATTTAAAGGACACCCAGAGGATGTGTGGGACCCTGAGAAAGGAGCCGGCCAATGGCAGGGCGCCTGGCACTTGGCCCTTCAGGGAGCTGACTCCTGCAGCCCGGGTTAGGTCTGCCCCAAGCCCTGGGTACACCATGAAGTCGTACTGTCTCCTGCTGATGGAGCATAAGCAACTTGTTGTAGTTTGAAGGTTTAAATTTAATCTCAATAACCTTGGCTTTTAGTGTTAAATGTGTGAGAGAATTTCAGTTTAAGATCTGACTGACTCTGATTTGGTTGTGTTCAACACTGAGTAGCATACAAATGCTCATAGAGGTTTTGTTAGGTAGGTTTGTAGGTCTGCATGATGTTCAAAATGCTTAGAATCTGATGTATCAATTTATGGTTAGAGCTTGAAATACCTAGGACATCTAATTAATCGAGTTCATCATGTTTGTGAAATGTCTTAAAAATTAGAGACTGAATATATCAAATGCTTAAGTTAATAGAATATTAATTGCAGAGTAAGTGAAGACACACTCACACAAAAGTAACTAGATTCATAAGTAAGCTTTTAAATGGAGCTCTAAAGCTTGGGGAAGCTGGTGGAGAGTTTCAGGACAGACCTTCCCAGAATGTTCCATGTTGGCATACGGATTATTGTGAGCTGAAGGCACCTGAGACCCTGCAGGCTCAAGGGAAACTTTTGTCCCCCTCTTAACTACACAGAAGAACCTGAATTGGGGGTCTTTCCCAGGATAAGGGTGATTAACAGATCAATTTCATCTGAGTGACCCATCTGTAAGGCAGGGCAAGCATTTGCTCTTCTTATCACCCTGTGAAGGGCATCCCTTTCCTCTGAAGTCCCAGACCCCCACCCCCTTCTGCAGGATGACAAATGGACCTCATCTGCCTGACTTTGGAATTTCCATGCCAGCGTGGATTCCCCCTTACCGACGCCATTAAATTTGATTTTCTCCTGCTAATCTGTCTCACGTCAATCTGATTCTTACTCAAGCTAGAAGGACCTTTGAGAGGTCAGGAATTCTTGCTCCCCGACACTGGTTTAAATTTATAATTGTAAATGATAACATTTTATAAATTAAAACATTTTAACTCAGCAAGACCACTCCTGGGAATTTGCCCTGAAGATAAATCTCCAACAATACAAAGCACATATGCATAAATTATTCATTGCGGCATTGTACTGCAAAATATTGTAAACCACCCAAACAGCCCCGGGTGGTGGAGTAATGGTGCATCTGTCGGTGGGCGCTGTGTGTTGGTGACGCGAACAAGGAGAGTGCGTTCACACCGTGCGCAGCGATTTTCCGTGTGTGTTAAGTGAATGTGCTGCAATAAAAAATGTATTTGGCCTTTGTCCCCAGCTCCTAGGGCAGGGCTCCTAAAACCCTTGGGATTTCCTGAGTTACAGAGTATCACTCAGAGCCACACTGGAGTTTATGCTGATGAGATAGGTCAGGGTGGGGTAGAGGCTGCTTGGGGGGCGGCTTTCAGCCCCACCCCTGACCTGTGGGAGGGAGGGGGTGAACACAGGTTATAGGAACTCGTGAGCAAGGAGATTCGGAGGGCTTCCGGATTGGACACTCAGGTGCAGGGAGGTTCGATGCTCCTGTGCCCACACCTGGCCTTGTACCTCTCTTCCATGCGGCTGTCCCTGAGTCGTATACTTAATGATAAACTAGTACTCTAGTAAGTGCTTTCCTGAGTTCTGTAAGTCATGCTATGGAGTTATCAAATCTGAAGACGTGATCCCCCAACTTTGTAGTCGAGTTGGACAGAAATGCAGGTGGCCTAAAGACCTGATACTCGTGACCGGCGTCAGAGCCAGGAGGCAGGCTCCTGAGATAGCGGGGTCTGCGCTAGCTCCGGGGAGTTACTGTCGGCGTAGGATTGAATTGTAGGACACCCAGGTCGTGCTGGAGAATTGGAGAATTGATTGTCATTTGTGTGGGGGAAAAAATCCTTACAGTGAAAAAATGTCAAACAGGACAAATAAAATGCAGATGTATCTGCTTATTTGTGCAAAAAGATGCACAGACAGGCTGAACCAGAAACTAAGGAGATTGATTTCTCTCAGGGGCGGGAGGGAGCCCAGTGACTTATCCGAAATCCTGTTAATGTTTTACATACTAAAAAATAATAGGATAAAATCAACAAAAATGGGGGAAGGACCCAAAAACAGAGTGCAAGCGGTAATAAGTGACTCCGTGATATATCAATGGAATAGCACAACCACAGTGATGTGAAGAACACAGCATTTTAACTATATACTCTCAAATTAAAGACAGAACTCTAGTTAAGCACCAGATTCTAGTTTGTTCGCTTATTTGTGTCATCGAATGGCTTGCCAATTCTGAAAAGGACTCCAATGTATTCTAAGACTAAGCAAGTAAATATATTGAGAACAGGTTTCTCCAACAGGTTTCTCCCTGTTGGAGGGGGAGTTATCAATAAGGGAGGGGCAAACTAGAATAAACCCTGAGATTTGGGGTTGGGATTGGCGGGATCACTATGCACTCATGGAGACACGTGCATGTCGTACATGCCGCACACTCTATAGATACTGTATGGACACATTGTATAGCTTCACGTGGGCTGGGTCTATGCACGGATACACACTTGCACGCACACGCACGTGTGTATATGCACACACAGATACACTTACAGAGACGAGGGAACTATAGATCGCGCGCGCGTGTGTGTGAATGTCTATATTATATATCACACCCCCAGCTCTGTGTACCCAGAGTGCCTGAAGCAGCACCCACAACCAGCACCCAGATCCCCGTGGCACAAATCAAGCCTGGAGCATCTTTGTGCAAGAAAGTGAGGAAGTGCCCAGAGACTGAGGGACACGTGCCCAGAGACTGACGTCCACGAGCCAGATACGAAACAATGTGAACACAAAAATAAATGCTGATAGCAGTGGATTTTAGCCTATTGAATAAAATGGGAATCAATGGGTCACACTGATGTAAATAAATGAGTAAATAAATGATTGGGGGGGTAGGGATGGCAGTCAATCTCCCAGAAAGGGGAGGAGGGAGAGGTTTTCTTTATGGTAAGCTAATAGAACGTCAACCAATTAGGTGTAGAAAAAATGCTGAATTTAGACAATCACCACTTGGAAAATACAGTATTATTGATTCAGTTAAGAATGGTCAATGAATGCTAAAATGAGGGAGGAGTTGGTGAGGACCAAGATATTTATATAGTCTCAGAGCATCTTCCCACAAAATGTGTATTAATTTACAAAGGGCAAATGGTAAGGTCACAGGGCAAAACTCCTCAAAGCCACCTTAGCTGAGTGACCTAAGTTAACCTCAGGGGTGGACAACCAGACCTCACGTGGCTCCTGACGTGACACTGAGGGGAACACAGCATCACTCCCGGGAATGCATCCTCCAGCTGATCATGACAACACACCTCATGCGTGTGAGCTGAGGCCAGTCTACAGATCACCTGGCCTGCAGGCTTCAGAACCGTCAAGGTCATGACAGACACACTGAGCTGCCCCAGGTGAGAAACGGGTAAGGAGGATGTGGCCAGGCTCCTGGACCGTATCTCAGGCCAGATTTTTTTTTTCTACAAAGGACATTATTGAGACAATTGGGAACATGTTAATAAGGTACATAGATTAAATAAGAGTATTGTTTCGAAGTTAAATTCCTGATTTTGATCATTGCATGAAGTAAGCACATGCCCTTCTTAGGAAATCCACACTGAGGTATTTAAGGGTAAAGAGGCAACTTCCTCTCCAAGGCTCAGAAACACTTTAGCCAGGTGACTATCAGAGAGATGGTACTTGCTAGAGAAAGACAGGAATAGGGGGACAGATGACAGGTCATGATTGGCAGATGAGCAGATGGATGGAGGGCTGGCTGGACAGATAAGAGCCCAGTGATGATGGACACAGTACTCACAGCCCAGCCCTGACCTGCCCACCCCCACTCCCCCCACCTGGCCTCCAGTGTGTCCATGGTTTCTCTGGAACACTTCGAACACTTGTCTCACCCACTTCCTGGTCACTGCCCCCTGTTCCAAAGCTGCTCAGACCCCTCACCTTGCCTCCCTGGCCTGGAGGCTGGATAGTCCCATATCGTCTGAGCGCCCAGCCCTGTGTCCCCCCACATGACCGCACTGGGGCCAAGGGGGTCCCCCCAGGACTCTGACCCATGTCACCCGACACTGGGAAGCACGCTGAAAATGCCTGTCTCTTTCCTGTTTCTTTTGCATGAGCTCCCAAGGCTGTCATCCCTACCTCCCAACCCAGCCGTTAGTGCTAGGGCCTGAGTTCACCTCTCACCAGGTGGGGTGTCTGGGCTTAGGATCAAAGCCCTCAGAGGAGGATAGGTGCTGGAGTGGGGGCCATGGTCAGGCCTAGCCAGGCGGGAGCAGACCTGGGCTTCCCAGTGCTGAAGCAGAGGGGGAAGTGGGCCATGCTGTGGGCTGGATAATGAGACTCTTGCCAACTCCAACATCCTCAGACCTCCCACCTCCCCTCTAGCTCCAAGGGAATGGGAGATGGGGGTGCTCTGGGAGCAGGGAGCCCTTTCATGCCCCAGGGATGGGCTCACATCCCCTCTCCTGTGGCCCAGGGCCCGGTGGATCCATGCATTCTCTCATTTCTTCAGTGACTCATGCCTGTGGGCAGGCAGTTGGGGGAAGGAACCATATGTGGGTGCTTGCCCAGAACAGGGGAATTCAGATACTCCCGTCAAATGGGGTAGTTGTGTGGGGACCAGGAACGGCAGCAGGGGATGGAGCAGCTCTGCTGGATATAGGGTAGGGGGTAGTCAGGGATGGAGCCCAGATCCTAGAGGCTCCCCTGAACAGAGGTGAGCTTATTTCTTTGCAGTCAGCCGAGCAATGGACCAGACAAAGCCCTGTCCACGCTGGGCCCTGACACCCAGGGCGGCTCGCACAGTGGCCCTGGCCTTGTCCCTGTCCGTGAACCGCGGCTTCCCAGGGCGGCTCACTGCCCCTCTACCACCGCTCTTCAGGAACCTTTGGGGTTCCTCTGGGCAGTAGGGGTTTGGCATGATGCCAGTGCTCACCTACGCGGGGGGGTTGGGAAGGCAGGAAAGAGGCCAGCGGGACGGAGGATGCTCAGGAGAAACAAGAGACCCAGGTGGATGTGAATCTTTACTTAGAGAAAAGCAACAGAGCTAGAAGCTCAGGGGGCAGGGGGCATCAGCGAGGGGTCCTGGAAGCAGGGGCACGACCACAGGATGTGAGAGCGTCGGGCGAGGGCTGTCACAGGTGCCGGCGCGGGGCGCTGCCGAGACAGAGGGGAGGAGGGGCGAGAGCGGGCGCTGCGAGGCGGGTACACGACCCCTCACCGCCCACCTGCGTGGGAAGAAGTGCATGGCTGAGCCCCGCCCCTCCACTTCCAGTTCACGTGACCCCCCGCCCCCATCCCCTCCTCCCCGCCCCTTCCCCCCAGCACACCTACCCGGGCTGCAGGTGCGGAGGCCTTCACTGGGGGGCCGGGGGCGGGACGCTGCCTGCCGCCTTCCGCGCCGCCTCTTTCTCTCCCAGCGCGGAGGCCTTGCCGGGGGGCTCGGTGGCCGCCGCCCCCGCCCCCGCCGCCCCCGCCCCCGCCGCGCCCGCCTGGGTGGGCGCCTTGGGCCCCTCCTTGACGGCGCGGTAGCTCCCCCCCCAGGCCGAGGGTGTCTCCGTGCCGTGCTTGCGGCTCAGCGGGTAGGCCCCGATGGCGGCCAGGATGCTGCGGTGGCGCTCGGGGTCCATCTCGGTGTAGTACATCTCCAGGGTCAGCGGGGTGCAGATCTTGTGCTGCGGGAGGGGGCGGGTCAGGGGCGGGGTAGGAGGGCAGAGGGCGGCACCGGAGGCGCCCGCCTCCCACGCTGCCACACGGACACCTCCGTGGGACCCTCCCTGGCACTCTGCCCAGCGGCATCCGAGCACGGGAAGGCCTGGACTGCCCCACGCCCCACCCCGTTCCGCAGCTCGCCAGGCCTTACCCGAAGCAGGAAGCCGTCGGGGCAGGTGAACTGGTCGTACCAGATGGCCTTGTACATGATTAGGACACAGCCCAGGAGCGCCATGGCAAAGGCGATCATCCGTGCGGTGGGCAGCTGCAGGGGCGGGTGAAAAGGAGAGGGACCCCGTGGAGGGGGGTGTGAAGCCGCGGCAAGGGCCAGGGCAGCGGTCAGGGGCTCACTGGCATCTGTCGGGGGAGCGCTTCTAGCTCCCAACAACAGAGGAGAGGAGACAGGGCAGGTTTCACTGATGAAAACCAAAAGGCTTTAGAAATGGTATGCTAAAAATAACCAAAACCATCATTTAGTGAACTTAAGGGCTAAAAAAACGGGGGGGGGGGGAATATTAAGCGGATACACAGCAGAAGTGACTTTCCATACTACATACAAAACCCACGAGTGGCTAAGGCAGAGACACACGGCCCACTGGGAAAAGGGGCACACAGCAGGAGGAGGGGGGGCCCAGAGTGGCTCTCGAAGCTCCTCGGAAGGAAACTGCTGTTCTCACCCCCTTTATAGCAGGATGAAGGCCTCTGAATGGGGTGAGAGCAGGCGAGGGAGCAGGGGGGCCCCAGCCAACCGGCTCAGAGCACGGGCACCCATGCCTGCAGCTGCCTGCTCACCATCTCCCCTGCCCTGAGCCCCCCTGGAATCGACCACCGGGCAGCGTGGGACTGGGAGGTTGGGTTACCCTGCGCCCTTCCTCCGGGTGGTTACAGGCCAGCTTCTGGGCCTCCAGGTCGGGGAACTTCTTGGGCTGGTCCGGGGAGGACAGCTGGTATTCAGTCTGTGTCTTGATAACCACCTGTGGAAAGAGATGACCTGGAGGACCCTGAACTGGGAGGACTGGGAGGGGTCCAGGGGTCAGCTGACCAGCAATGGTGTGGGTCCTGACCAGCTGCCAGGACTGTCTAGTGGCTAGACTCCACTGGTTACGAGCCAAGGCTAAGGGAAGGTGGATGCTGGATGCCTGCTGGGCCATGGCAGCCCTGGGGCCTGGCCACACCACAGAGGGAGGCCCTCAGTCTGAGGGCTGCCTTCAGTTCTAAGGGTGTCAGCTCTCCTTGCCAGGAGCTTCCCCTGTAGCTGTTCCACATCTTGGCTCCCTCCTCCAGGAAGTCCACCCTGACTTCTCCTCTGGCTCCCAGAGTCTTGAGGCCCCTACCACATGGGGCGCAGGCAAGTACAGTCCTGTGCTCTGTGAGTGCTCCCAAGGGGCAAGCACTGAGCCTTCCCACCTGTCTGTCGAGAACGAGGTCCACAACTATAGTAGACACCACTGAAGCCCGCCCAGATCCCTGGAGAACTGCCCTCGGCCAAAAGTTGACCGACATGGGTTCAGATGGCTGCCCCCTCCCCTCCTGCTGGGACAACTTCTGATGCCGGTCATGCTCCAGAGCTCTGGTGGGGTCAAGCAGGACTACACCAGAGCTGAGTTCTGCTTCCTACAGATTCCTCCAGAAAGGGGCTCTCCCTCAGTCGTTGCACAAAGACCTTGTCTCGGGCCCACAGGGAAGGGTGGGCATTTTTGCTTGCTGAGCCCCTGCTGACGGCCCTTCCTGCTGACCCAGGCCCTCACCTGCTCAGGGAATGGTGGCTGGAGCTGGCTGACATCCAGGGGGCTGATCAGAGGGACGCTGTCCGTGGTAGCCCCGTCCTGGTCCCCGGGGTCTTTGCCCGGCTTCCCGGAGAAGCTGCAACCCAGCTTCACCATGGTGAACGGTGGTCCTTGTCCTGTGCAGAGGTACAAACTCAGGTTACTGCCCACTCACCACCTAGCGGATGTCCATGCCAGCTTGTGAGGGAGCGAGAGGGCCCCAGGCTGGCCCCAGTGTTCCTCATGCCAGAGCCAGGGCAGGCCATGCACGGACAGGCCAACCTCTCAGGACAAACTGGGCATGTTCAGCCACAGGCCTCTAGTCCCTTCCTGCCCTCTGGTCTCCCCGTGGGCCCCAGAGCCACGGACAGGGTGGCGCGTCTGACCAGTGAATGCCCAGACACACAACACTGGCAGAGTCTGCCATTAGCCAGCCTGCTCTAGGGCACATTCTAAGGGCTGCTATTGTGCTCAACGAAAATGACCCCAGGGCGCCTGGGTGGCTCAGTTGGGTAAGCGTCAGACTCTTGATTTCGGCTCCGGTCATGATCTCAGGGTCCTGGGATCGAGACCTGGATCTGGCTCTGTGCTCAGCGGGGACTCTCAGATTCTCTCTCTCCCCCTGTCCCTCCTCCCTTCCCCTAAAATAAATAAATACATAAATAAAATCTTTTTAAAAAAATCATCTGATCAATTTAAATAATATCTGGGAAAGTATTTGACAAGATTCAACATCTGTTTATTATTTTAAAAGTCTATTAACACTCTAGGGGCAGAAGGACACCTCCTTAATCTGATTGATAAAGGCCATCCACAAAAATCCCTACAGCAATCCTTATTGAATGTAAACAGTGGAAGCTTTGCCTTTTAGATGAGGAAGGAGATAAAAAGGCCTTTTATTATCAGTTCTATAAATCATGGTGCTGGAGGTCTGAGCCAAGCTGTAGGGCAGGAAAAATGGATAAGAGATAACAGGCCTGGACGAGGTCAGGTAATACTCTGTTCATGAATCGAACATTGTGTGCGTAGAAAATCCACATGAATCTGTGGATCCATTACAAAGCTTGAAGAGTGAGTCCAGCAGGGTCCATCCAAGGCTTTTAGGAGTCATTATATTTCTATGTATCAGTGACAAAAAATTAGAAAATAAGTTTTTGAAAGACTCTATTTAAACGGTATTGGAAATACCAAATGCTCAGGAACAGACTTCAGAGAAATGGAAAGAAATTCCATATGGAAAATCATGGAAGACCTCAGGCAAAACATTGACTAAGACAAAAGGAGACCTAACTTCCTTAACAAGTGGGGAACAAAATGGTAATGGATTTTGGAAGGTTCCACATGTAAAAATGTCATTTCCCCCCAAAATATATCTGTAGAATCAATAAATACCAATCAACAGCCCAACAGAATTTTTTTGTGTGTGAACTTGCCAAGCACTGTAATTTTATACAAAAAGTAAAGGAACAAGAACACATGTGACATCTTGTAAGAACAAGTGGGTATTCATCCGCCAGGTGCCCAGCTTACACAGCCGTGTGGTACTGGTGTGTGGTGCACAAAGCTCCGTGTGACACACCCCACACACAGGGACCACGGATTTGTGACAGAGATGCCATGCAAAGCAGGCGGCATGGCCACCTTTTGATAAACAGATGTCCACACGGAAAACGGACCTAATCCCTACCTCCCATCACACATAGAAATCTACTCCAGGTGGATACACCTAAGTTGGAAAAGCATCTTGAAAATAATACAGGAGAATATTTTCCTGGTCTGGGGGAGGGAAAGAGTTCCTCAATACGAGAAATAAGTACTAACCATAAAAGGACTACATTAAAATTAAGAACTCCCGCTTATCAAAACATAGCCTTCAAAGAATGGAAACAGAAAGCAAGACCGGAGAAGATATTTGCAACATGCAAAGGACTTGTGGGTTCGTCAACAAGAAATGTTCAGGTCCTAACCCCTGCTACCTGTGCATGTAACCTTACTAGGAAATAGGGTCTTTGCAGATGTGATCAAGTGAAGATGATGTCATACTGGATTACAGGGGCCCTAACCCACTGACTGGAGTCCTTACAGAAGGGGGAAATTTGGACACGCACAGGGAGGTGGTCATGTCAAGATGGAGGCAGAGGTTGGAAGGACGCATTCACAAGCGAAGGGATATCTGGAGTCGCCAGAAGCTGGGAGAGGCAGGAAGGATCCTTCCCTAGAGCCTCAAAGGGAGCACAGCCCTTCCCAGTTCTTGATTTCCAGCTTCTTGCCTCCATAGCCTGTGAAAGAATAAATGTCTGTTGTTTTAAGCCACCCAGTTGTGGTAATTTGTTACAGCTGCCCAAGGAAGCCAATACAGGGCAGATATCTAAAGTATGTAAAGAACAGCTCAAGTTGATAAAGAAAAAGATAGATAAACCCAATAGAAAAATGGACAGAGAAGGATTTCAAACGGCCATGAATACTAAAAAGGTGCTCACCCTCATTAGTCCAGAGGGAGACCAGTTAGAACCAGCTTAAGGAGATACACTGAAGCCCATCCAAGCCCAGGAGAGCTCAAGGAGCGAAAGACGCCGCACAGTGGTGTCAATTCAGAGAATCCACACACGTCGAACTTCGACCAGCCCTCATTCCGGGGTGCACAGCCAGCAAAGAGACGGGTGTGCATGACCGTGGATAGCAGTGCTGTTCCCACAGAAGTACACAGCACCACACATCATCCAGAGTAAAACAAGTCAATCAGCGGAGGCATTCCTAGCAAATGAAGGGTCAGAGCTGCATGCAAGCACAGCCCCGAATCCCACCAAATGAGGTTGGCCGAAGGAAGCCAGGCACAAAGCCGGCTCAAGAACAAGCCAACTCTGACATAACCTTTAGGAACCAGTCTCGGGTGATTAGGGACACGCACTCCAGGGGTCCAGACCAATGAACTGCTTCCGTGTCTGGAGAGTCTGGGTGGCCTGCCTTTGGGGGAGGGGAGCGGCTTCAGGGACAGGTGGGGATTTCTAGGCTTCACTTGGATGGTGGATGACTGGGGAGCACTTACCTTAAATCATTAGGCTACACATTTGTTTTATGTCCTCTTCCCAATATTCATTATATTTCACAACAAAAAGAGTTCAAAATAAACGAACCCAACAACCAAAGGACAGCAAGCTGGGGGCACAGCTACCCCATGCCCTCCCCCAGGATTTGGACCCTGATGTTCACCTGAACAGAGAAGGTGAACGCCTTGGCCACGGTGCCCTGGCTGTCCCTCGACTCCCTTCCTTGTGAGGACCGAAGGGCCGAGCCCCAGGGGCTGTTCTTCCCTCCCTGGCCATTGCCTGCACCCACCCTACAAAGACAGCTGGGCCTCTGAATCCCCAAACTTCTGCCCTAGGTGACTTCGCCATCCCCAAACGCCTCTCACTGTAGCAGCCCCACCAGCGCAGGTGCCTACCAGGCCCATAGGTGACCCAGTCTCTCACACCCCAGAGGCCAGGGCAGGCAGGGTGGGAATGCAGAGGAGCTCCCACCCAGAGGCAGAGAGGCAGGCAGATGCCCAGGATGGAGAGTGTGCAAGGTGCTGGGCAGGGAGGTCAGGGATGTGTAGGACAAGAGGGAGGGGTGGCCAGGAGCGGCACTGTGGGGCAGGCAAGAAACAGCCAGCTAGGCAAGAGAGGGGCACCCCCATCGTGGACTTCCCCGGCCCTCCAGGGAGGAAGGTCTCATTAGGGCCCTGAGCTGGGGCCCTTCCTTGGATTTACGCGCCTGGCCCAGGGCCCTTTCAGGTCAGCGAAGCGTCCCCAACTCCCACTCCCTGGCTGGAGGGCTTTTCCTGAGGAGAGTCGGGCTTGGCAGGGGAGCAGCCTGGGGAGGACTCACGGACACGTCCGCACCTGCCCCAGACAGGCGCGCGATGGGTTATTCTTCACGCGGACCATGGAGACGACGTCCGCTCTCTGTGAGGCAGAGATGGACAAGGAACCACCGGAATATAAATATAAAGAGGTCGGGCTTTGCAGCGCGAGGAAGAAAACGGCTCAGGAGCGCTGGGAAGGTGCCACGGAGGGAGGGACTGACAGGGGACAGTAGGGGAGGGGCGGGGGGGGGCAGCAAGTGCCCCGGGCTTGAGGGGAGCTTCGCAGGGGCGGGAGGGGTGTGGCATTGCAGGGGGAGGGGGCTGGAGGCCTTCTGGCAGCAGCGTCCGCGCGGCTCACAAATCCAGCCTATGGTTTGCAGAGGAGAGTGCGGAGGGGCAGAGCTTGTGGCCGCCCCGCAGCCCCGCAGCCCCGCAGCCCTGTCAATCTCGGGTTGCTGGCCACGCCCGCTGGAAGGCTGGGCCGGGGTCTGCCCAGTCTCCCTACAAGGAGCTCCGCCTCTGGGGTCTCTAGGAGCCAAACCTAAGCTCCAACTCCTCCGACATGGCGTGATGTCCATGTTGCGTCATCGCGGGTTTCCATGGAAACGGAGCCGGGGATGACATATCTTCGTGAAGGAAAGGAGACATTTGGGGCCTTCTGGACTCTCCGCTTCTGGTTCCAGGCCTCATGCCCCCGGCAAAATGCTGGGGAAGGGGCTGGGCTACATGTGGGACCCCCTCCCCCGAACATTCGTTTCCCTCGCTGAGTCATGGGGACCCTCTGGGGAAGCTGGCTGGGCTCATTCACACGACAGACACAGAACTCCGTGGACTAGGGGGGTCACCCCTACTCCTCCCACTGGCCCCCCTCCCTCCCCCCTGCGCTGTAATTGTGTCTTCTCCAGCGGGTCATCTACTCCCACCCGCTGTGGGCTCCTGGGTCCGGGCGGTGCCTGCTCCTCTCCGACGTTTGGGGAGGGGGCGCGGGGTGGGCGCTGAGGCTGTGCTGCGGGGCCGACGCACCGACGGAGAGGCGGGACAGGGCCCTCAGCTGAAAGCACTACAGAAGCCCGGCTGCAGATCCGCGGGTCGCAGACTCGCATTCACCGCCCCCCTCGTATGCTGCGTCACTCAGGAGGGTGCGCGCCGGTGCGCACGGGCGCGGGCTGGTGCGGCCTGGGCACAAGCGTCCTGCGCGTGTCGAGAGCGTGCATGTGACTGCGGAGCGCAGGGCACTGCGTGCTTTGCTGGAACCCCGCGGAGCACACACCTCCGCCCCCGCCTCACCGCCCCCCGCCCCAGCCGCAGCCCCCACCAGAGGCCCTGCGGGCGGGTCCTGGGTTTGGCTTTTGGTTCAAGGGTAGGTGAACTGCGAGCGCCAGCGCAGCCCCGAGAGGGGAAGCGCAGGTTTGCGCCCAGCTTTGGCTTCCCACACACCAGCCACCTGTGGCCCCGAGTCCCCGGGCTGCGGCAGGTGGTTCTGGAGAAATACCCCTCTGCCTGCCTCCTGGCCACCACGCAGCTGCCCCCGCCACAGCCACCCCGCTCTCGGTGCCAGCAATGCTTCTCGGTGATCTGGTTCGTCCGACGCCTTCTGCCTCGACGCTTCCCCCGCCTCCGCCCCCCCCCCGCCCCTCGACCCCCGCTCTCTCCCACCCTCAGACAGAGCTGAACGGGTTCTGGAACTGGCAGCCCCTCCCCACCTCGGGGACGCCCACCTCCTAGTGGCTCTCTCAGACCATGGTGAGGGAGCCGATGTTCAGCAGTCCGACCCCCACCCAAGCTGTCCGGCTGTGCTGAGGACCGGAGATCCGGGCAGCCGTCGGGTCTGTGCAAGGCTGGATACCTACGGTTCTTCTGGAAGGTCCAGGCAGCGGCTCACCCCGCGGAGGCCCCCCGATCGCCGGGGAGGCTTGGGGACAGCACCCCCGCTCCGGTCAGCAGAGACCCCAAGGGAGGACCCCCGGCTCGACCTGGCTGCCATTGGGTCAGCCGCAGTGCCCCCATCCCTGCACACGCATCTCGCACACGCACCTGCACACGCACCTGCACACGTACCTCACACACCCGTGCACACTCCCCTGCACACACTCGGCCCCCTTTGCCCCCGCTCCACAAGGAGAAATGTGGAAATGGCTCACAGGCGGCTCCAACGGGCAGCTGTTGCAGGATGCGGTCGCAGGACGAGGATGCGGAGGAAGGATGCGGTTCCAGACGCTTCGCAGCCGGGGCGGGGCGGGGGAGGGGCCGAGCCGAGACCGAGGCTGCTGTTGCCTGGGAGACGCGGGCGGAGGGACGGGAGCACTTGCGTCTGCTGCTGCCGCTGCACTACCACTGTGCCCCCCCATCGGAGCTGTGCGGGGTGGGGGCGTGGGGGGGTCTAGCCTAACACGCACACCCCTCACACTCACACCGCCTCACTGCGGGAGAGCAGACACCTGGCCAGCTGAGCCTTGGCTGCTCCTCGGCCTGGGGGTATCCAGGCTGCCCCCGCGACCTCGGTCAGGTGCTCAGACTTTCCTTCTTGCTCCCCTTGGTTTGGCCTTCACGCCCGCAGAGGAAGGCCTCCTCATGTCTCAGCGCCTGAAGCCCCTGGGCCGTCAGCTTTCCTAGGGTAAGCCTGTCCTCTTGTGCCCCAGCACCTGCGCCTTGACCCCATACGGAAGGCGCTCCGTAGGCGTTTGTCGCGCGATCGAGTG
Organism: Halichoerus grypus; assembly: GCF_964656455.1. Classification (NCBI taxonomy): domain Eukaryota; kingdom Metazoa; phylum Chordata; class Mammalia; order Carnivora; family Phocidae; genus Halichoerus; species Halichoerus grypus. The sequence goes on along the minus strand of NC_135718.1, from coordinate 350,966 downwards.
CGGGGGCTCAGCCCTGCTGGGGTCAGGCTCCACATCCCTGGGTCCCAGCTGGTGGAAGACAGCAAGGAAAGCAGATGTTAGCAGTGATTGGTCTCTTCTGCTGTTGAACAAAATTTGAGTAAAGCCGGTCTGGCTAGGCCCCCTTTGACCCGCTGATGGGCACCTGGACTGTTTCCAGCTTTGTCTATTGTAGACGGTGTTGCTGGGAACATCATACTTGTATTTGTGTGGACACTGGCCTCACTTCTCTGGGTAGGTACCTAAGAGTGGAATTGCTAGGTCAGATGGTAGCTTACGTTGAACTTTTTTTTTTTTTTTAAAGATTTTATTTATTTATTTGAGAGAGAGAGACTGAGAGAGAGAGCACATGAGAGGGGGGAGGGTCGGGAGGGTCAGAGGGAGAAGCAGGCTCCCTGCCGAGCAGGGAGCCCGATGCGGGACTCGATCCAGGGACTCCGGGATCATGACCTGAGCCAAAGGCAGTTGCTTAACCAACTGAGCCACCCACGCGCCCTTATGTTGAACTTTTTAAGAAAATGCTAACCTTTTCCCAAAGGGGCTGCACCATTTTACATTCCCACTAGAACTGGATGAGGGTTCTACTCTCTCCACCTCCTGCCAACACTTGTTATTGTCTGTCTTTTTTCCAGCAGCCAAATAGCCACCTGTGGTCATCAGCTAGGGCCACCATGACAGAGTGCCCCTTGGGTGGCTAAACCACAGGAATTTGGTTCCTTACAATGCTGGAGGCTACAAGCCTGATATCAAGGGCAGGGTTGGTTTCCTTGGAGGCTTCTCCCCTTGGCTTGTGTCTTCAGATGGTCACCTCTCTGTGTGGGTCTGTCTTCACCTCCTCTTCTTATAAGGACACTAGTCAGAAATGGATTAGGCCCACCCATAAGACCTAATTTTTTTTTTCAAGTTCACTTATTTAAGTAATCTCTGCACCAAATTGGGGCTTGAACTCAGGACTCCAAGATCAAGAGCTGCATGCTCCCCCAACTGAGCCAGTCAGGTGCGCCCCCTATGACCTCATTTTAACTTAGTTATCTCTTTAAAGATCCCATATCCAAATACAGCCACATTCTAAGGTGCTAAGGGTTAGAACTTCAACATAAGAATTTGGGGGGGAACGATTCTGCCCTAACACTGACCTAGTGGGCATGTAGTGATATTTCACTGTGTTTTGAAATCGAATCCCTAATAACTAATGATGCTAACTAAGCATCTCTTTATGGATTTATTAGCCACTTATATATTTTTGATGAAATATCTGTTCAAATGTTCCAAATATTTTTCGTTGGGTTTTTTGTCTTATTATTGAGTTGTAAGAACTCTTTATATATTCTGAATACAAGTCCTTTATCAAATATATAATTCACAGTGTCTCACAGTCTATGACTTGTCTTTTCACTTTCTTGGTGGTGTCTTTTGAAGTGCAAAAGTTGGTCATTTTGATGAGGTCCAACGTCCATTTTTTTCTTTTATGTACCATGCTTTTGGTGCTGTAAATTTTCTCATTTTTTTTCTTTCAGAGGTTTTACAATTTTAGCTTTCACATTTAAGAATGATGCATTTTGATTTTTTTTTAAAGTAGGCTCCATGCCCAGCATGGAGCCCATCGTGGGGTTTGAATTCACAACACTGAGCTCAAGATCTGAGCTGAGATCAAGAGTCGGACGCTTAATGGACTGAGCCACCCAGGTGCCCCTAGAATGATGCATTTTGAATTAACTTTTGTGTGCGATATAGGTTATATGTCTAAATTGTTTTGTGGAGTTTTTTTTTTTTTTTTTGGCATATGGACATTCACTTGTCTCAGCACCTTTTGTTGAAAACAGTCACTTTTCCGTATCAAATTATCTTGACATCTTTGTCAAAAATTCGTTGTCCATATATGCATGGGTTTATTTCTAGACCCTTAATTCCATTTCCCTCATCTATTTATCAATCCTCATGCACGTGGCACATCATTTATCACTGTGGCTTTATAGCAAGTTTTGAAATGGAAGTAGTGTGTGTCTTCCAACTTTGTCCATCTATTAGAAAGTTGTTTTGACTCTTCTGAGTTTTTTACCTTTTCACATAAATTTTAAGATCAGCTTGCAGATTTCTACAAAGAATCCTGCAAGGAATTTGATAGGAGTTGCATTGAATCTACAGATCAGTTTTGGGAGAATTGCCATCTTAACAAAATTGAATCTTCCAATCCATGAGCATGGAACACTTCTCCATGTATTTAGATCTGTAATTTCTCTCAGCCCTAGTCTTGTGCTTCTTTTGTTAAATTTATTTCTATTTCATTGTTTTCAGTGCTATTATGAATGAACTTTTTTCCTAATTTCAGTAAAATTGTTCATTGCTAGTATATAGAGAAGACTGATTTTTGTATGTTGATCCTATATCCTGAGATCTTGCTACTAATTTATTTACTTCTAGTAATTTCTTTTTGGATTCCTTAGAACTTTCTAAGTATGGGATCACATCCTCTGCAAATAAAGAGTTTTACTTTTCCATTCTAATTGAAGCATAATTTTCTTTTTCTTGCCTTGCTGCACTGCTTGGAATCCACAGTACAGTGTTGAATAGCAGCGTCTTCATCTCAAACCCAGTCTTAAGGAGAAAGCTGTCCACCCTACACTGAAATACGGTGTTTGCTGTAGGTTTTTTGTACATGCCTTTTTATCAAGCATGTTCCTGGTTGAAAGTTTTTATCATAAATGCGTATTGGATTTTGTCAGATTCTTTTTCTGCATCTATTAAAATGATGACATGTTCTTTGTCCTTCATTTTGTCCGTAGAGTGTAATGTATCAATTCATTTTTGAATATTAAATCAATTTTGCATTCTTAACATAAATTCCTTTTTATGCGTTTTAATATTTTCTTAAGAATTTTTTGTCAATGTTCATGGAGAATACTAGCCTATACTTTTCTTTTCCGTATAACATCTTTGCCTCTGGAGTCAGGGTGACACTGGCCTCCTAGGAGCGTTCTCGTCCCCTGCACAGTCGCTAAGACGGGGCCGCGGCCTGTCCCGTCTCTGCTAGGAAGTCAGCTGTCAGCCAGATTCCTGGTGCTCTGCCAGGCGTGGTTTTTTTCTCTTGCTATTCTCAAGACTTTGTCTTTGGGCTTCAACAGTTGAGCTGTGATATGTCTTTGTTTTATCCTAGTTGGGGCTCATCGAGCTTATTGGGTCTGTAGTAAATGCTTTTCATCAAGTTTGGAGTGATTTTCGCCATTCTGTATTGATATATTCTTTCTGATCCTTTCTCTCCCTCCTCTTCTTTTGGGACTCTGTATCTGTATGTGTACAAATGTGGTGTTGTGTGTGTGTGCGGTCATGTGTATACACGCATCTGTGCGCCTATGCGTGTAGGTGTGGGGTCTTTGCTTGTGTGCGCACGTGTGCTGTTCGCATATGTGTATTATATGTGTATGTGTGCATATGTGGGTGCACCGCACGTTTGTGGTGTGTATGTGTGTGTGCATGTGGGTACATATGGATGGGATGTATACGTGTGTGTATGGGTGCGTGTGTGCGTGTGTGGTGTTCGTATGGGCGTATGATATATGTGTGTGTGTATGTGTGTGCTTGACACTCGTGGTCTAACAGGTCTCTGAGATGCTGTTCATTTTTCTTCTTTTTTGGTCTCTTCAGATTGGATAATTTCTTTTGATCTGTCTTTAAGAGCTTATCGAGGGGCGCCTGGGTGGCTCAGTCGTTAAGCGTCTGCCTTCGGCTCAGGTCATGATCCCAGGGTCCTAGGATCGAGCCCCGCATCAGGCTCCCTGCTCCGCGGGAAGCCTGCTTCTCCCTCTCCCTCTCCCCCTGCTTGTGTTCCCTCTCTCGCTGTGTCTCTGTCAAATAAATAAATAAAATATTAAAAAAAATAAGAGCTCATCTAGCTTAAAGATATTAAATACTGAAATGTGTCTTCTACTAAACCCTCTAGTGAATTTTTAAATTTTAGTTATTGTGTTTTTAAATTCCAGAATTTCCATTTGGTTCTTTTAAGAATTCTGTTTATTGAAATTACTTAAGACATTTCATCACCCTTCTCTTTAATTCTTTACGATGGTTCCCACTCAGCTCTTGTCTGCTAAGTCCAATATCTGGGTCCACTCAGAGATACTTTCTATTACCTGTTTTTCCCCAAATATTGGTCACACTTTTCTTGTTTCTTTGCCTGTCTTGTAATTTTTGGTTGAGAAATAATGATTTCATCAAGGGAACAAGTGTGTCATACCAATGCCGGAGGCTAGTGGTGGGGAAACAGGGTGAGCCAGAGAGGGTGTAGGGGGACTCTACTTTCTGCTAGATTTTTCTCTGTACCCAAAATTGCTCAAAATCTCAAATCTCTTCATTTAAAACAAACAAACTAGATGTCTTAGATTATAGGTTGCAGTCACTTTGGATTCTGGTATTTCCCGCTGAGGGTGATGGTTGTTTGTTTAGCAGTTTCCTTGGGCTGGATCTGCACACTGTTTCCTTGTGATGTACGCACTGACCTCACGCGGTACCTTCCCCTCCCTGGCTCTCTGACAGCTGGCTTCCCGTGGGTTGCCCCTGGGTCTACACTGCGCAAGGCCGTGCCTGGTTGGGCAGTGGGGTTCTGCTCTCTGCCGACCGCCGGGAGCACACAGACACATTGAGGCAGCTTTTAGGGCTGCTTCCCTGACACGCCCTGCGGAGCCTCTGTGCCCACCGCCCGTGAGGAGGCTGCTGGCCCCTCCCTTCCCACCCAAGGCTCAGCGCCTGTTTGAGCACCCACTTCTCAGTTGCGCCTGTGCCATGGGTCGCGTTCCAGAGCTCTGATCCGGTTGGTTGTAAGGCTCCTCACTCTAACTTGTGGGAAGCCCCAACCCTTGCACGTGTCTCTGAGCAAACCCAGCTCCAGGAGGAGGCCTGTGCCCAGAGTGCCCAAAGGGCAGGGGGCTGCTGGGACGGTTTTCCAGCTTCCAGCCAACCACTCAGCCCAGTTTGGGGTCCAATGCCCCCGGGTCACAAAGCTCCAGCCTGCAACATCAGGACACTTTGCTGGTGGGTGGCCAGGAGGAATGGGCACGGAGCATGCAGATTCCAGTGTGGGGAGCTGAGGTGGGAGGGGCGCTGCATCAGGTCCGTCCCGAAGTGGGTGGTAGGGGACTCATGGGAGTGACAGCTGGTGGAGAGCCAGCTGGGTAGAACCAGTCACCGGTGTAGTTGGGATCCCTGGTCTCTGACCTCTGTCCAGATACGCCCACATGGGCCATAAAACCCCGAGGAACCTGGCTTGGGAGGAGCAGGGCCAGGTGTCTGAGTCACTGTGTGCTTGGATCTGGAACTACGGGTCCCCAAGAGCATCGTCTACGCTGAGAAGGAGACCCCATCATGAGAAGGTAATGCCCAATGCTCCTGAAGCCAGACCCCCCCAGCCCCTGGGGCACCTCCTTCCCAGGTCAGGCTGGCTCTAGGGGAGGGAGTTGGCGGGGAGGAAGGGGTGGCTCTCTGTCCTCACGCCAGTGTTTGGCTGCAGTCCCCAGGGCTGCCAGAGGTCCTGAGCTACCAGTGATTGTGGCCCATCTGGTGTCTGCGTCCGGGGACTAGCTTTGAGGGCCACCCCTGGGATCCCCATGAGAGAGAGAGCACACCTGTCCCTTGGGGTCCCTTGACCCAGCAGAGAATCACCCCTGCACATGGGAGGGAAGAGGCACCAGGTTTGTGACTGCCCAAAAGAAAGGGTTGGGTCAAGAAGAGGAGGCTGGAGGCTGGCAGGGGCTGAGGGCAGGGGTCAGATGCTACCCTGAGGGAATATCACCCTGGAAGCAGGGATGTGTGCTGGGCCCCGGGGCCAGAGGCTGTCTTCATCCCATGGGGGGTCCCCTTTCCTCCTCCTCTATGCCAGAGCCCTCCCCTTGCCCTCCTGTTCTGAGGGGTTCTCCTTGGAACCCTGGCGTGAACCAGAGGCCATACCCTCCTGTAGAGAGGTGGGTTGCTGGGTGGCTTGGGGGCCTTGGGAACACTTTGGTATCCAGAGCTGTCTTCCTGGAAAGAGATCTACAGGGGGCCCACAGCCAGGATGCCCCATGCTCCCCGCTGCCACCCCCACTCTCTGGACCTGGCAGAGGCCCTATCCTGGGAGGTGTGTGAGGTGCTTTCCCTGGCTTAGCTGGACAGCGTGGTGGTGGTGTAGAGTCCAGACACGTAGGCACAGGTCCACAGTTCAGCCCCTGCCAGCACGAGAGCTGGCCTCTGTCTGTGAGTCGGTGCCCGGGAGAGGCAGGGCAGCTGAACCAGACCAGGCCAGTGCCCCGAGGTCCAGGGCACGCCCCCGCCCTTTGGCTCCGGTGGTGTGCACAGGAACCCTCACCCCAAAGCGCTGAGCCACTTGGAGAAGAGGCAAAGGTCTTTGTGGAACTGGAATCTCTGGCTACAAGGGTGGGGCAGCTTGTAGGAAGCCTTGATCCGAGGCCCCCACTGACCCCCTGGGCTCCCTGGCCCCTCCCAGCCCTGCCCAGCCTGCCACCCGGCCAGCTGCAGAGACAGAAAGAACCCTTCCCCAGAATGCCAGGAAGAACCCTGTGTGCACACAGACTGTTACAAGATAAACGGAGGCATATTAAAATTTTGAGTTTATTTGAGCAAAATCAATTAGAATTGGGTGGAATCCCATCCGCAGACAGGAATTACAGGTGGAAGGGAGCGGGATGACAAAGTTCCAGCAGCAAAACGCCGGTGGGTCATTGCAGGGTGACTTTTCTTCAGGGGACAGCAGGGGCCTGTCGGGCAGATGACCTACCCAGGGCTGACCGCGCGTTCCCGCCTCACTGCTTTAAGGATCCATTTCAGGGTTCGGGTTGGTGACCCGGGGCTTGGGGTGAGCGATTCCATTTTGGGCCTGTTGTCTTGTTTTTTAACGAGACACACACACATATGCTCACCCATGCACGCCATATGCACCATGCACACACATCATGCCCACGTGCACCACACACCACGTGCCCACACCACACACGCATGCACCACACGCTCGTGCACACACCACACACACATGCAGCACACACCACGCGTGCACACATACACACGCACACACGCACACACACTATGCACACACCATGTACACTTGCATCACGCACACACACACGCACCAGGCACCAGTCTCCCATCCTCTCCTCTCCTGTCTTGGATGAGGCTTCTAGCACCTTTACTGCTGGGTCCATTTGTCACCTGTCCTGTGTTTCTTTGCAGACTCCCTGCTTGGGGCTTGGTCCTTGGCTCCTCTCCCCTCTTGGCCATCCTGGCCTCCCTAGGGGTCAAGGTGAACGTGTCTGGGAAGAGCACCCATCCTCCCTGCCTCCTCTGGGGCTTCGTGCCCACGCACTGACACCGCCGTCCACCCACAGCCCTAGACGAGCCAAGGCGCAGTCTGGCCCTGAGGGAACCACCGTGCACAGCTTCAGGGGTGCCATGGACAGAGAGCACTCTGAGATCCTTGCCCCAGGTCCTAGCCCATCAGCACCTAGGCGAGGATGCTGTGAGCCCTCACCGCTCTGTGCCCAAGGGGGTGCGTGTCTGTGTGCGGCTGCTAGCCCAGATGCTGGGAGCTGTAGGCAAGGCACGGATCATCATATCCACCCGGCGGCCCGTGCTTGCAGCGGAGGATCTGTCCAGAATGTTGGGTGCAGCGGGGCAGCGGCCCCTGGTCTGAGGGGCCCTGGGAGCACGCGTGGGCCTGTGGCGGTCCCACGTCTCTGTGCCTGTGTGTCCTTGGTCTGTGAGATGGAGAGACCATGAATCTACCCGTGGACCTGGCCCCAGGCCTCCCTGGCTGGGACCCATACTGCCAACCACACCGGGCTGCCCCGCTAGGTGTCCTGTCTGGAGGTTGATGAGCAGGAGCAACCCTGGCCGGCCTCTCACTCTCCTCTCTGGTCCCCTCAGGCTCCTCCTGGTCACCAGCCTGGTGGCTCTGCTGCTGGGGGAGACAGGCTCGGCTTTCCTGCCCCAGGTATGTGCGGGCTCCTCCGCCCAGCCCTGCCCCACCAGCAAGGAATGTGAAGGAAGGACACCAAGTGCGGCGGGTGGCCCTGTGGGCACTGGGAGGGACCCTCAGGGTGAGGGGGAGCGGGCCCCTGTGTGGGGTCTGATGGGCAAGGCTCATGGACGCCCAGGTGGTCCAGGTGGAGGAGGGGGCCCTTGATGACACTCACTTGCACTGAGTCCGAGCGCATCCTCCGTCTTTGCGCATGCTGCTCAGGTGCTCTCTGTGCAGGTAACTGGTGTCAGGCCGTGTCTCCCCATCCCTCTTCCCCTCCTACCCCGCCTTGGGCCAAGACCACTCAGACTTGCCCACCTGGGAGAGACCGGGTGAAGGGGAAAGCCCACCCCTTCCTGGCAACAGACAGCTGGTCGCTCCCCAGGGGTCACGTTTCATTCACTCCCCCGTGCTCAACTCGCTCCACAGAGGGCTGGACTCAGAGGAGCTGGCCCCCTTCCTCAGGCCGTCAGCGAGGGAGGAGTGGTGCAGACGCAGCCCCAGGGGTGGCCCTGTCTCTCCAGGAACCACACGGCTTCTGTCCAGTCCGCAAAGGGTGGGGTGGAGTCAGCAAGTGTGGTCCAGGGGGCCTTGGAGCCATCTCTCTGCAGGTGTCCTCTGACCTTGGACCCCACACCTGTGACCTCCCTCTTCCAGGTCCTCATCAAGACCAAAGGCCATGTCGGGGCCCCTGAGCGGGACACAGAGGAGTGAGTGCCCCCAGCAGCCCCTTCTGGGAACCCCCTAAGCTAAGGGCGTTGTGGATGGCGGGGAAGACCTGCCCAGCAGCTTCGGGGAGGGGGCCATGCTCCAGCCAGCATGGGCCCCCACGGGACCTGTTAGCGGCTTACCAGAGCCGGGGGGCAGGGGGGCTCCAGGATGATCCCCTAGCTCTCCTAGCAGCCTCCAGGATAGTTACCCCACCCCCAGGGCCGTGGCCACAGACAGAGGTCCTCCTAAGCCATGCCCTGTTCCCTGCACTCACATGAGGCAACCCCGGCTGGTTTCTCCCCCAGGGCCACTGGGCCAGGCCAGAGGGCAGAGAGCCACTCCCCAGCCTGCACAGGCCTGGCCTCCGGAACAGGAGGGAGCTCCTGCCCACGTTCTCTGGGTCTCCATGACCCAGGGCTGGGCCAGGACGTTTTCTCAGGGGACACCCTTAGGATGCCTCCCAAGGGATGCTCCGACCTTCCTGGGCCCCCTGCAGCTCAGGGATGTGGTGGGGAAGCCTGGCCTGCGGGTCTGGGTTCCGTGGAGTTTGCCTGGCCGTAGCTCTTGGCAGGGGGGCAGGGGTGCTTGTCCCGGGGCCCCTGGGGCAGGTGGCGAGTGATGGAACTGAGCCACCAAGGACTCTGGTGGGGAGCAACTTCCCACTAGGTCTCCTGCTCGGGGCCCTCAGGCTGCTCAGAAGGTGGGGGCACCCTCACTGGCGGGGCTGGCTGGCTGCCTCCGTCGGAGCAGGTAGACCTGACTGACCCAGCTGTGCTCGCAGGGCCTGGGGCGCCCGACTGGTGGAAACTCTGATAAAGGACAACCAGCTCATGGGGCTGCTGGTGGCACCAAAGCCTGCAGCTGCCACGTGGGAGAAACTGCAAGGTCAAGGTGGGCACCCCTGGCGGGGCACAGGGGGAGGGCGGAGAACAAGGTCACAGCACAGGAGCCCCCATGGAGTCGGCTTCCCTCCAGATGGGAACCACGCCTCCAACCCATCTCCTTGTCCTTAGGCACCAAAGCCCAGGCACGAACCGAGGACACCCTGGGCCATGTTCCAAGCCCCAGCTGGGACCCTGAGCCGGACCGTGATGACCTGTACCACCCACCACCCGAGGAGGCCCAGGAGGTCCAGGATGAGGCGGGGCTCTGGTCCTGGGCACTGTCACTTCCCCAGGTGCTTCAAGGGCCAGAGGAGGATCGAGACCACATCTACCATCCCAGGGAGGATTCCTGGGGGCCCTGACCCTTCCCCAACTGGAAAAATAAACCTCGCAGAGGTGGAGGCCACATGTGTCTTCAGGAACAGTGACCATGGTCCTAGCCTGCTGTGTCTGGGAGAAGGGAGGCCCACAGGCTTGTCTCCACACATTGAGAGCCCCCAGAGCTCCCCCAACCCAGCACCCCTGCTCTTGGAATAATCTGCTCCCCTTAGGCCTCCTCCTTGTATGCTGGGATGGGGCTAGGGGCATGGCAGAGGTCAGTGGTTGGGACCAGTCAGCTCCCCGCAGATGGGCCCTAAAAAGACGGCAGGAGGCTGCCCGTTGGTGGGCGCTCAGGTGGACAGGTGCACCGCTGCTCAGGTGGGGGGCGGTGCAGGACTCAGGCCAGACTCCCGGTGCTCTTCATTCTCTGGCTGCTTGCCCGGCGCTGTCTGAGGGGCCCGGATCCCAGGGCACGGCCCGACCTTGCAGCTGTGGGCACGAGCTCGCTGGAGTTATTTCACATACTGGATGTGGGCAGACTGTGTGTGCAAATGCAAATGGGGTTGTGTGCGGCGATCACGCCCCTGGATCAGGAGGGAAGCATGAGTGCCTCCCACTCCCCAGCCTGAGCCATCCAGTGCTTAAGGCAGAATAAAGCACCAGGCAGATTCAGATGCGTCCGGCTGCTCCGGGGATGGTGGGCTTGTCCAGGGTGACCTCATGTGCCCTAGAGTTCCGTGTCCTCCTGTGGGTCCCCTCTGAGGACTTGAATGGTGGCCCACGCCCTAATGCTCTGCCTGACGGCTCACGTGCTCACCGCCTGGCATTGTGCCACCAAGTAGGGGTACTGTCATCCCGTTACTGAGGAAGGGACCCCAGACTGGACAGTGACCTGTTCATGGTCCTGCTCTGACAGCAGGTGAGTCCCAGCCTCACCACTGTGCACCTTGCACCTGCTCTTGCCCCAGACCAGGAGCCAAGTGCACGGCGAGGCCCCAGACTATCCCGCATGGCACATGTGAGGGTTAGTAGGCCCGCGGGTCGCCCCGGTCTGAGCAATTTGGGTACGGGCAGTTGGGGCCCAGCGCCCAGCTCAGATCCAAGGTCAGTGGTGGCCACGGCCCTGGACAGCCCAGGGTGGTTTGTGGCCCAGTCTCTCTCCGGCATCCCTGGAGCCAGGATTCCCCATGGGCATTTCCTCCAACCCAAGGGTGCAGCCACGTGGCCGAGAGCTCCTGGAGAGACAGTGCCGCTAGGATTTGGGAGTGGGCCGTTGAGGTGTGTGAGCCTCGTGAGCAGGGGACGCTGGAGGAGGCAAGAGACTCTCCAGTGTGACAACATCCAAAGGCATTTGGCTGTACACCTCAAATGTGTACAGTTTGTTGTATGTCAGGTAAGTCTCAATAAAGCTGTTTAAAGAAAAGCCTTTGTGTGGCTAGCAGTGGCCGTGGGGTCAGGGGTCTGAGGTTAAGCCCTGGCAGTGACTGGGCCCGGGCAGGGTCCCTTCCCTAGGCTGAGCCCCAGACCTCCAGCCCAGTGGGCCTGCCTGCCCTCCAGGTTCTCCTTGGCATCTGGGACACCAGCCCCGGTCCCAAGCACGGGAGCCTTCCCCAGGCTCTGAGGGACCTAGAGGCCCAGGAGCCCCCGTTCATACCAGCTTCTGCACCCACATGGCTAAAGGAAGGCCTGGAGGGGAGGGCGAGGGTTTGGGGAGACTCTGGGGTCCAGAGCAGTGGTGGCAGGATACTCCCACCGTGAGCACCCTGAGCCCCCGCCCCAGCCTCATGCCGGAAGCCATCACAGCCTCCCTCCCACATGCTGCCTCCAGGCAGGCTGGCCCTTTGCCTGCTGGGCAAGGGGCATCCTCTTGTCCCTTACCTCCCCACCCCCATTTCCCAGGACAGCTCAGGCCCCTGTGTGTTCAGCAGGCACTCAACCACTGGAGAGAGGGAACAGATGACCGGCCCCCACCCTCTCCAGCACCCAGACACACAGTCACCTCCCAGAGCATCCAGACCAACCCGTCCCCCCTGCCTCCCTGCCTTTGGGACTGAAGGAATGGCCCTGGTCTTCTCAAGGGCCACCTGAGTGTCTGCGCCTGGGGGGCTGATTGCAGAACCCCCCTCCACTCAGGGCTGCCCACCCCCAGGCCTCTTGCAGTGCAGTCATGGCCCCCCCAGCGCAGCCCTCTGTGGAGTCTCCTCACATGAGGATCTCTACTTGTGTGAGCTCTTGTACCGAATCCAGGGACTTGCTTCAGAGTCAGGCTACCCAAACCTTAGGCAGGAGGGAGGCCTTCCTTCCCCTGAGGATGCATGGGGTGGGCGGGGGGGAGGTGGTCTGAGGAGCCAATGGCCTCCCTTGTGTTGGGCACTAAACACAAGGGAGGCACGGGGGATGGGGCTGTTGTTGAAACCCCTGGACTGAACACTGACGAGTCACCACACTTCACACCATTGTCGTAATTTGGGTGAGTCCCAGTCCCAGTCAGCAGCCCCTCCCCCCACCTCCCAAGGACTGGCCTGGCCCCTGAGGTCCTCAGCTGGGTGCAGTCTGGGCTGAGCAGGGCAGGGCCAGTTCGTCCGTTGTCTGGCTCAGAGATCCAGATTCCTCTCTGGGCCCAAGGGTCTTCGCCAGGCCTAGAACAGTGCCCCAGGGGCTAGCACCCCCTTCTTGAGGATGAGATTTCCATAGAGGGCTGTCTCCCTGCATAAGGAGCTGAGCTGAGCACCAAGCTGGGATCCCTGCTCTGCCCCCCATCCCATCCACTTTCACCCCACCCACTAGACAAGTCCAGGGACTAGTCCTCAGGCAAATCCCTTGATAATCCTATTCCCAGTGGGGCCTCTAGTCTCAGTTGGGGCAGGGGCTGAGCAGAGGGTAGGGGGAGTGCCTCATATGACCCAGACCTAGCCAGACCTAGCCGAACCTACCCTGACTAGCAGGACCCTGCAGGACCCCGTGGACTCGGCCAGAACTCACCCAGTTGCTACAACAGCAAAAGCCTTTTTGGCCCGCGCATAAAACTCAAACCTCTCTATCTTCGCCAGGCTGCTCTGGAAGGCAAAATGTCATGGTTGAGGGACCTTGCTCAGAAACCCTCAGGGCCCAAGCAGGTGCCAGGGGCATGAGGAGACATGGCCACTCTGAGCTTCATGTCTCTGGCTCTCCTGGCTGAGGTCCCAAGGATGCTCAGCCTCTGAGCTGTGAGGACTGGACAGGCAGGGACATGGGGGGCTGTGGTGGCCAGCTGCCTGGGGCCCTTGTGTCTCCTGGAGTTGGCCTGAAGGCAGGAGGGCCCCTGCCTAGGATAGGAGTCCCAGGCAGCCTTTCCTCAGGTGGGTCCTGCCCAAGATGTGCCGGTGGGAGGTCCTGGGGGGACAGATTCATCCCCTCACAATGTGGGGGTGACACAGCATTAGGCCAGGCCTCTGACCACAAGACAGGGGCCAGGGGTGCCCCACTTGCCCCTGGCTCCACTCACACAGGCTGGGGTGGGTGAGGGGCCAGAGGCCACGACAGGGTCCCTGACCTGAGAGGTGGGAGGCCGGGGGCAGGGGACAGCCACAGCCCCAGGGTCACTCTTCTGTGGAGGGTGAGCAAGTGGGCCACAACTGTAGGGTGGATTTGGGGCCCCTGTCTTTTACTCCTCCCCGGCCTCCAAGGAGGTGCAGAGGGTCCCTGAGTGCTTCCCTGGTGGGGGCCGCAGCCTCACCGTGCAGCCAGCCTCAGACAGGATGGACTGGTAGCTCCTCCACACTGGAGTCTGAAGGCCTGTCTTCCTGTCGCTGGGCACCAGCTCCATGACAGCAGCCTAGGGACAGAGGGGGTCGGCTTGTGCGCTATCCGTCCAGCTGCCGTGGGCACTTCCAGCCCCCACACTGGGTGCCAGTTTAGGGGTCCTCTGATCAGGCTCAGGGCCCTTTGGGGATACATGTCCTCCCCCCCCACCCTTCAAGGCAAGTGGGTCCTCTGAGGTCTGACAAAGAAGAAAGCAAGGACCAGAGCAGGGACGGGGGCAGTGTGGCGCCAGGCACTCGCCGGGCTCTCCACGGAGGTGTCCCGCGGCAGCACCCTCACCACGGCCTCCAGGAGCGGGGGGGTGCCCAGGCCTGGGGCAGGGGCCGGCCTCAGACTGCAGCCCTCTGCCACCCAGCCACCGAATGTGCCACCTGCCCTCTGGGCCTTTTACCCTGGGCTCACGAAGCCGGCCAGCAGGGATGGTGTTGGGCCTGGGACAGCCACGGATGCAGGCCCCTGCTGCCTGCCTGGTGACACTTATTGGGGTCACGCTGGCTTCTGCCTGCCACAGCACCTGTGACCATCCTGGCTCTGGGCTCACCCTGCCCTTCAGTCTGCACTACACAGGTTATTGGTGGTGACCTCAAACACTCATCCACCAGAGGGGCACCTGGGCCACCTCCCTGACCCCAGTTCCCCCAGACGACCCCTGGGTTGCCACCTTTATCCTGTGGTGAGGACAGTGGGGTCTGGGAAGAGGCTGTTCTGCCCCAGGCTGTCCCGAAACCTGCGCACGGGTCTCCAAGGTCCCTGCTCTCCTGTGAAGCTGGTTGTACAAAATGGGGAAATACGGAGCTGGTGACAAGAAAGAATCGGCTGTAATCTTATTAGCCTGCAGGTGGGAAACCCTGCTATCCCGGGTGCATTTTCTTTCACCTTTTTCTCTGCTTTTCTCTGTGGTTAGATTTGTCTGCATACCTGGCTCTGACCCCTAACTGCTTGTTTCCACTAACTCGCAGGGCGTGCGGGTCACTCGGAAGCTTGGCCACTCCTTATCTTCCAGCATTCTGGCCTTTCCCGTGGCTCACCTTGTCCCATTCTCCTTGAGGGGGAGAGCATGTTGGTCATCTGGCCCACAGTGTAAACTGAGGCATGGCTGGCTCATGTCCCTCAGCAGAGGGTGGAAGACAAGGCCACTGGGCCCAGAGCCAGCAGCCCACTGGACAGGCCTCAGACCACTGGCCTGCTCTGTCCAGAGGGGCTGGTTTACCCTACACTTCACATCTTTATGCCTCAGTGGCCTCAATTTTGCAGGGAGAGTTGTGTCCCCTCTCAGAGCATTGCTAAGGGTGGGGAGACAGTCAGGCCCAGGCTGAGCCCACTGCCAGCCCAGGCAGGATAGGACAGGGGGACGCTGGTGTCCTCACACCCGCCACCCCCTTACTCTTGGTACTAACTCTGCTACTACCATCACCTCGGGGACCTGACTCCAGGCCCCTCCCAGCCAAGCCTGTGGCCCACCCCTGAGGGTCAGAGGGTCTCAGAGACAGAGCATGGGGGCACCTGGAGCCCGTGTCAGGTCACCGGTAGTGGGATTTCTATAGCAGAGTAAAAGCTGAACACGGACCTGGGCTGTGGGGGGGCAGGGGTGCACCAGCGCTCAGCCAGCCAACAAGGCATTGGGCCTCAGTTTCCCCACTGGCAAGAAGTTACCGAGAGGTATCTGAGATGGAGCAGGAGGCCCAGGGTCACGTCTGGGGCCTTGGGGTGGAAAAGGGTCTCTGCGGGTCCTGGCACTGGGATTTCCTGGGTCACTGGGGGGTGCTGGGGAATAAGTGGGGATGGGGCAGAGCCGCAGCACTTTGCGGCCTACCCACCCTAACCCCACTCTGCCGGAGGCGGCCTGCTCACCGTCAGCGCGGATCTCCTCCGGGCCACACGGGGAGGTGGGGAAGTTCACGTCTGCAAAAACTGAACAGCCATCCAACCCGGTTAAACATCCCCCGGTGGGTCCGCGGGTCCGCGCAGCCCACCTTCCCACCGGGTGGGTCACCTGTCCGACGGCAGGCCACGCCCACTGCCCTCCCCGACCCGTCGACCCCTCTCGTCAGAGGTGGGGGCGGCGAGAGGAAGTTTCCAAGTGCAGGAGGAGCTGCAGGGGCTACGAGGGCGGGGTTTGGACCCCCCCCCCCCCCCCCGCCGCCTCCATCCCCTAGGGGCGCCACCGCCCCCAGCCCGCCCCGGCGTCCGGCCGCGCAGCCCCCGCCCCAGGTCCACGGCTCCAGGAAAAGACAAACCGCCCCAAAGAAAGCGGTGTGGCCCCTCGTGGGCCGTCTGGGAGGGGGTCTGGAGAATGAGCGGCACACTGGTCCCGGGGCCCCCAGAAAGCCGGGCTGGGGGAGGGGCCGGACCTGCCGACACAGCCCCGCCTGGACCAAGGGCCACCGTCCTCATGACCGCCTGGGGGCGACCAAGTCTGGGCAGGGGCTTGGGCCACCAACCGGGCCTGTTTCCTAAAGAATGTGGGGTTGCGGGGGTGTCCTACTGGGAAGTGGGACGGGGCGGCCAAAGCAATGCCTCCACCCCAGGACCCGGCTCTTCCCGGGCCTGGGGAGTGGTCGCCTCCCGGCCGGGGGCACAGCCTGGGTCAGGACCCCTGCGGGGCCTGGGGTGGCGGGGGCCCTGTCCCCGCCCCTCACCGATCTCGTCTCCGTGCCCCATCCGCGCCAGGGCGTAGAGCAGCTCAGGGGACAGCAGCGCCGGGACGCCCTTTAGCACCACCATGACCGCGCGGCCTGCAGTGGAGGGGCGTGGCCTCGGCGGAAGGGGCGGGGCAGGAGTGGGGGCACGACCGGGCGATGGGGAGGGTCCCCCCGCGGCGCCCCGAAGGGCTGGACGCACGGAGGACTGCGGCGTGCGCGTGCTGCCGGGGGCGGGGGCGACACCCGGCCCAGCCCCGCAGCGTGTTCCGGGGCCTCGCGTCCCTCGCCGGACCCCAGGCCCGAGCTTCCCGCTGCCGCCCCTCGCGGCCTCCCCATCCCCCTTCCGTTCCGCTCCCCAGGCCTTGCTGACCCCCACCCCCACCCCCACCCCAGCCCGCTGGGTCCCTGGGAGGGCGGGTGGCCAGAGCCGTACGACTTCTTCAACCAACATTCTTCACAAGGGCGCCCACGGGCCTGCCCTGGAGGGGACCCTACAGGGGACCCTAGAGGGCAGGCAGGAGCGGCCTCCGGGCCAAGCTGGTGTGCTGGGAGCACCTTATTGGGGGGTCCCCACCTTGTCTCCCAGGCGTCAACCTGCTGACACCCCTCAGGTACCTGATGGGGTGCAGTGTCCCATCCCAGGACAGCAGTGACCCGACCTCTTCTTACCCAGGGTCCCAGCTGCTGGTCCTCCTCAGGACTGGACCTTCCCGCCCCCACCCCACCAAGATGGGGTGTCCAGGCTGGGAGGGGTGGGGAATGGATCCACACCTCATCCCCTTGAACAGAGGGAGCACCTTGCCTTCAGCCGGCCAGAGTCCCCTGCCTGCTTGACCCTTGTCCCTGGAGACCTGGGATCTGGGATGCTGGGACCACGAACCATACTGTGCTTTCCTGTTCAGGGTGCCACCACCTCCCTGCTGGAAGATACCCCCCCCACCGAAGTGCACCCCACAGCCTCTGTGTCCAGGGCTGGGTCAGGATGGTGGTTCCAGGGCCCAATCCTGGTTGAACGTGTAGCAGAACTGTTTTCCAAAAACGGTGGCAACACTCCATCTGCCATCCCGCAGTGCCATGGGCACACCTCCACTGAGAGCTGGGGCCGTGTCCATAGAGCAAGACTGATGGGGTGAGGGATGGGAGCTGCATGGCAGCCAGCAGGGCCTCACCCCCTCACGTGGGGCCATCAGCTAACCTGTAGGTGCTCTGTTGCATGCCCAGCGCCAAGGGCCAGCTGGGTCCTCATGGTGCCCAGCGCCCACCTGGAGAGAAGCCCATGTCCTGACCTCACCTCAGAGGGTCTGAGGTTTTGAGGCTGGGGCCCCACCCTGGGACAGCAACAGCCCCCTTCACCCATGTAGCCCTCCCAAGCAGTAGAACGGTCTCTGACCCATGCTCAGGACTTTTACTCAATGGCCTGGAGAGATGGAGGGTCTAGAGCACCGTGCCTAGCTGACCCACGAATTCAGTGGCAGATGTTTGGTGGGGCAGAGGTGGCTTCCTGTAACTGGGGTCCCTTGGTCACCCAGTGCCCTGTGAGGTGTGATCTGGGGGACGCAGCTGGCCCACCAGTCTGAAGCCAGCAGAGGAAGCTTGCTGTGGAAATTCTGTCTCCCACAGCAAATGGCACTCAGTGTTACGGCCCCGAACACAGTTCTGCTGGGCACCAGGATGCCTTGGAGACCATGCATTCCAGGGCCTCCCATAGTTCTGATCCAGGTCTGGGCATGTGCATTTAAGCAAGCACCCTAGGGATTTGGATGCAAGCAGTCCTAACACCAATCTTGCAGACTGACAAGCACCAGAAGAGGGGCCCTGTCGACTGCTGCTGATGGGGCAGAGTGGGCAGGTCCCCACCGCAGGCTCAGTTCTCGAAATCTTACAGGCATGCTTGCACCGCAGTGCAAGGATTCACGCACAGAATGGTCACTGCAGTGTTATCCATGACAGTCCTGATAACAAGAAACTGGAGCCTAAACATCCAACACCATGGGTAAGTAAGCGACATTCCTGTATCATCACGTATTTCAGGGCCATCGAGCAGAACACTCACAGGAATAATACCGAGCAATGAGAAGCAAGCAAGCTTGAGGACCTGCTATAACCTGATGGAGCTCGGAAATGCTGAATTCACAGATACAGAAGGAAGGTAGCCGAGACGGCGCCGGGGGGAGGGGGGGGGGGACGACGACGAGGGTTAGCATTTGTCGGGGACAGTCTCTGTTTGGGAGGACAAAGCAGCGCGGAGATGGGACGGTGGGGACGGCTGCAAACTGTCACTATGCTCAGTGCCTCTGAGCTGCAGACTTAAAAATGGTTGAGATGGTAAGCTTTATGTTTCCTAGACTTTACCACAATTTAAACAGAAGAGGGTGCGCCTGTGGGACCGGTCAGTGCGCTGTGCCGAAGTGTGGATGCACAATTCCATTTTTATAAGAAAACTGCTATCCCCGTGTCTGCACACGTGTTCACAGAAGCATCTAGAAAGCTACATACCTGTTAACAGTGGTTACCCTGGGAGTGTGCCAGGTGACTTCTCTTCTGTTTGACTGAGGTCACACACAATGACAAAACAAGCCTGAAGAGTGACATGGCACTTGCCTCCAGAGAGGCACAATGGGATTCCCATCTGCCGCGTAGTCGGGAGCACCCGCCCTCTGAGTGGTCACGCTCACGGCCGTGAGACTGCACAGCGGCCCAGCAGGGGACTTGCTTCCACCCGAACGCAGCTCACTGTACAAAGTGAGTGCTTGCCATCCAAGTATCTCTCAGTTCCTGAAATCGAGTAAAAACTTAAACACATCACCAAAGGCTCATGAGCAGAATTTTAAAAAAGATTTTTATTGATTTGAGAGAGCGCGAGCGAGCACACGCACACAAGTGGGGGAGGGGCTGAAGGAGAGGGAATCTGAAGAAGACTCCCCGCTGAGCACAGAGCCCGATGTGGGGCTTCATCCGCTGACCTGAGCCGACAGTCAGTCACTTACCCGACTGTGCCACCCAGGCTCCCCTCATAATTTGTAAGAAGAATATGGTCAGTCAAGAGTGTGAACATGCTCCAGATACGGATTCTCATGGCCGCTGGGTGAAGACTGCCTACCACACAGGAGCGAGAGCCCCAAGCATCAGAGATAAACTGTGTGTCATCGACACAGCCCTTTATAAAAGAAGGATTTACTTGCTTCTAAGACAGTCAGACTCTAATTTGTCTTTAAGTAGAGGGTTCTAGGCAGAGGTGGAGGCGCTCACTGGTCTTTGAAGCTGGCCTTTCTCTTTTCCACAAACGCAGTCATCCCTTCTTTCCGGTCTTCCTGTGGGAAAGGGAAAACAGGCAGGGATGGACGTTCACGTTTTCCTACGGAGTCAAGGCGTGGGGCTCTGCGTGTCCCTGTGGTTTGCTCACAGTCTGCGGGTTCCTCTGAAACTGGGATTTCCAGAGTGGAGGAGCTCAGGGAGGGAGGGTCCTGCATCAGGACTACCTGGAAACCTGGGAATGGCCTGGATTCCCTGACCACTTAGGGTTGGCCTGGAAATGGCATTTTTATATGCCACCCCCCCCAAGCCCCTAGGTGTGATCATTCAGGAACCACTAATTTTTGTGTCAAATAAACTCTCACCCACAGAGAACGTCAGATGCACCTGTTTGGGTCATTCACTCACTCAATCACCTGCGTGTGCGCACAGGTACACACGCACACCTTCACTTCCTCAAGAGCCAAAGTCATTTCTAATCTCTCTTTCATAAAACACCTATACATGACTTTCCAATACTGAGAGATGGGTTTTAATGACTTACAAGAAGGACTCCCTTTCAGTGACTGTCAAATCCTAGAAAACATTGATCTGAAGCTTCAGACTGCAGTATTAGAATACATTCGAACTCCATTCCAAGTAACTGGAACGATGTAGAAAATTATGGGCAGATGCATTGCATTTAAATACAGGAGCTTGCTGTTTAAAGGTGTGATTCATCAGACCTTTTGTAATAGGAAGTCACCCTTCACACTTATGAACTTCTACACACTGTACTCATTTGCAAAAATCATGCTCGTGGACAGGACACATCGGATCCAGCTATAGGGAAAGCGAACAGTTTGACCAAAGAGAAATGGTATTTAATGAAAAAACCTACAAGGAAATTCCCAGTGATTTCTACGGCTGGACCATGTGTGTCTCCACTGAATGTTTACTCACGGTAGCGAAAGTTGAATAGAAGAGCTTCTTCTCCAGCTTGTTTCCCTCTGTTAATGTCATTTCAAAAGCTGAAAAAGAGAACCCTGAAGTTACGAACTCATGTGTTAGATGTGGGAACATGCAACTTGTTTTATGGTGATAAGAAACACTCCCCGCTGACCCACATCAGAACTACATATATTTTATTACTTTCTATTTTCTTTAAAGATCTTATTCCGGGAGAGAGAGAGAGAACACGTGTGTGCACAAGCAGGGGGAGGGCTGAGAGAGAGGGAGTCACAAGCAGACACCCTGCTGAGTGCAGAGCCAGACATGGAGCTCAATCCCACAACCCTGAGACCACCACCTGAGTCAAAACCAAGAGCAGGATGCTCCACGGACTGAGCTACCCAGGCACCCCAGAATTAAATATGTTTTAAAAAGCATAAAAATTAAGGATGAAAACCTGAAAAAGGAACACTGTGCCAGAACAGAGTCCCAGGTGGTAAGAATACCACTGCCCTGGGCCGTCCTTCCAGCCAAGCTGAAGTGTCTTCCCTGGGTGAGCAGCTGGGGTGACGGCAGGTGCCTCTGACTGTGGCCTCACTGGCCCTCTGCACGAACAGCAGTGTCCACCTCTTAAGCGAGTGCTACCTGCTCATCCTTGTGGCCGCGTCACAAACATCAGCTCAGCCAACTAAGGCCGGCAGCAGCCCGGGGGGCTTGACCGCCTGCCTGCAGAAGAGCACACAGACCCGGCGCAGCTCAGCTATCCTGGGCTCACCCTGACCCTTCTCAACAGGCAGCACTGGGCAGTATTACCCCAGTGCTGAGCACAACGCACTACATTAGGACTCAAGAAATACTCAGGAGGGCTCGGAGCTGCTTTGCCTGTAGAGAGGACGGAGAGTCCAGAGCAACCAGGAACAGCGTGAACTCTGTCTCCGGTTCATGCAGGTGTCCTGTGAGCCCGTGCGGCCACCAGGCTGCAGGCACAACTGCTGGCTGAGGAGAGGAGCATCTTCCACCAGGTTCCGGGAGGTGAGCTGGGTTTCTCAGGAGCAGACTGGCTTTGCTTAAGGGACCGTGCTGCCCTTCCCGGCCATTCCCCTGCACCCCAGTGCCTGTCACTCTTGTCCCTCAGGATGGCTCCTTTCTTGAGTCCTGATACCAAGGACAACTCAGAACATTTCAGGAGAATCTGTGAGCCAGCAGCCAAAGACTGGAACTCTACAAAGAGCCAGGATCCCAATGTTAAGAATCCTCCCAATTTCTGTCCAGGGTGGCTTAAAATGCATCATTTAGAACCACGGCTCCTGACCGCTCCTGTGCCAACCGGCCCTCAGAAATCTCCTCCCGGCAGAACCCCTACCTGCGTTCACGGATTCTTTGGCCATTGCTGCTACGATTTTAGAATTGCTGGCAATTTTCTCTGCACACTGGATGGCTTCTTCGACCAGTCTCTCCACAGGAAAAATTTTGCTTACGAGACCTAAAGCACAAACAGGTAAACAGCAAGCAGCACTGGCTGCGCTCCTCTGAGTCACAAGGCCACCCCTAGAGCTGGGGTATTCTGGGGGCCACAAGGCTGCGGGGATGCAGGCTCCACACCGTCCTTGAGGTGGGGCCACAAGGCTCTTACAGACACACCAAGAGGGAGGAAGAGTGGGTCACCTGGGGCGGGAAAAGGGTGTGCCTGCGAGGGTCTCGGAGATCCCCCACTGCTGACGTTGGGCTTGGGAAAAAAGATGGCTTTGACTCTTGAAGCTGATGTATACTTCAGTTACTCTCTTGTATGTGTGGCATTCCAAATAAAAGCAGTTGTCCCCTGGGTTCTCAGGACACCCGAAGTCAACGTGCTGATCACCCATGGGCACACCTGGATGCAGCCCCCTTCTCCCCATCTCCACTCAGCTCCCCATGAGGGTGGCTCCGTGGGGCAGCCCTGGCCCACACCTGCTTGCTTGGCGTCCTGGGCAGAGATCCGGTCACCAGTGAGAATCATCTCCATGGCCAGTGACTTTCCAACAGCGCGGGTCAGTCTCTGGGTGCCCCCTGCACCTGCAGGGGCAGAGAGCTACTGGTCATAGTTGGTTCATGGCCAGTGCATGCCCAGATGCCACAGACATACTTCCAGCAAGTTCCGAGGGATGAAGATGGGGCCCCTTGGGTGGGACAGGTGGGCAGAAGGGAGGTAACCCAAGAACAGGAGAGGCTCCTTTCCATATTCGGGCCCCACGCCTGGCACATCAGGTCCCCTGCAGCTCAGACCCTGGCCCAGCTCAACCTGGAGGGCAGCTGGGGTGGCCTCCGATTGTGGCCTGCTCCCCTCAGGGTCTGAAGCGAGAGCAAGGGCTCGGCCTCCCAGGCCGCTCTGAGTGTGGTCTTCTGTCCCAGTGCTGGCCTCCACATGCCCTGCTCATCCTCCTGCTCACCTGATGCTCTACAGCTGAACCAAGAGTGGTCTGCCCTGCCGTCCGCCCCACAGTGAACCCCGGCCCCCGCCGTCTGCCTCACAGTGAATCCCGGGACCCGCCGTCCACCCCACAGTGAACGTCCGCCCCACAGTGAACCCCGGCCCCCGCCGTCCGCCCCACAGTGAACCCCAGGTCCCGCCGTCGCCCCACAGTGAACCCCAGGCCCTGCCATCCGCCCCACAGTGAACGTCCACCCCACAGTGAACCCCAGGCCCCGCCGTCCGCCCCACAGTGAACCCCGGGCTGCCAGGGTGAGCCAAGGGGACCACCTGATGGGAGACACCCACAATCCAACAGACTCAGGTGCTGCCTCAATTAAGCAGAGGCCTTGGGCGCTGGGATGGAAAGAGCCCAGCAGACAGCAGAGGTCATATAGGGCTTTGCTCGCCCTCAGCTGACCCCAGACACCCTCTCCTGACCTGACAGCTGCTCAGATGCCCTCGGCTCCAGGCTCTACATGCAGGGCAGAGACTTGTGGGGCCATAAGCCTGGAGGTCTCATCAGGTGGCCCCCCGGGGCACAGAGGAGTCACTGTTTGCCCACGGCTCCCGTCACCCTCCACGTGGGGGATGACTCCCCGCTCTGCTGAACTCAGGGTCACAAGCAGGAATCACTGCAGTTATAGTGTGGTATGTGGCCAGCATTTCCTAAGAGCGTCTGACAAAGGCTCCGGCTGTCATCAGAGGAGCCTGCATAGACCCGAGGCCCCCAGGGCCACTCTCTGAGTGCCGCTGTGCCCCTGGGGCTTAGTGTGCTGGTCAGCAGAGGGAGCAATGGGCATAGCCAGGTGGCCGCCGGCCAGGACTCATACCACAGCCGGGGTCCCTCGTCAGATGTAAGCTACATACTTTTGTCTATTACTGGAAAAGCCGATAAGCTCCTGAGATGTGGGCAGATTCCAGAGAATTACCTAGAGAGTTTAAGCTAGAGATATCATCACTCTTTACCTGGGATGGTTCCCAGTAGGATTTCCGGCTGTGCAAACTGGGCTTTTTCTCCAGCATAAATAATGTCACACATCATAGCGAGTTCGCAGCCGCCACCAAGCTGCAAAACACGAGGCGCCGCCAGGGGACCCAGTCAGAAATTTACTCCATTTGCTTATTTACATTTCCCGTCAAAATGAACACGGTCCAGGGTGTAGCAAAGACTAACAGAGATGCAAAGTTTTAAGTTAGGTACAATTGGCTGATGCTGGCGACCTCCGAGAAGGACCCTACAGCAAACTCTTTCAGCTCTGGGGTCCCACAGTCTCTGCTCTGCCATGGGGGCTCGAGAGCAGCCAGAGAGAGTTTGTGAACCAGCAGGCTGGATTGTGGTCCCAATGAAGCTGACTGGCTGACCTCGCCTTACCCACAGGGAGCTTTATTACATGATCACGAGCTGAGCTGCCCACACGCTTCACTACCATCGGCCCCAGTGCCTCTGAGTGTCCTTGTGCCCAGAGACCCAGACACCACACAGAGGACACTGAGCTCTCGAGGGTGGCAGAAGAGGTCAGCCTGCAGGTGCAGAGCAGGCTGGAGCCACTGAAACCACACAGAAAAGCCAATGTGTGGCCTACGGCCTAGCAGAGGGGAGACGTTCCCAGGAGTCACCGGGACCGCCAGGAGGGCTGAGAATGGGAGAGCCGGCAGCGGAACACCCGCTAACGAAAGCTGGTGCCACAGCGCCTCCTCTCTGCACGTCCTGGATCTGTGGTGTTACTCGGCAGGAATGGTGTGACTGTAACTAAACTCCAGCCTTTTCAAAATAAAAATAGGTTATCCGATGCCTCCCAGTGCGCTGAGAAGAGACTTGGTCTGACACTCACAGCGTAGCCATTGACAGCAGCTATGATCGGCTTCTTGGCCTGGGCAAGTCGGTCCCAGTGGCTCAAGTACTTCCCGGAGTAACAGTCCTGGAATGTTTGGTTCTGCATCTCCTTGATATCAGCTCCAGCTGGGGGTGGAAACGAGTCCCAGTTACTAGAGAGCAGAGACCCCACTATTGCTGCACCCCCAAACCAGCAGGGAGCTACGAGTGTGCACTGTGTGTAGGCACCGGGGGCTGCTGGGAATGGGTGACACAGGGCCCCATGCTTAAGGGGCCCGTGAGGTGCTGGCCACCTGGGCAGAGTCGGGCAGCAGGGACAGTGGTGACGTGCCATGCTATGTGTTGATGGAGGTGACGTGGAGGGAAACAGATGCAAGCCGGATTGGGAAGGCTGGGCTTATTCATCAGTCACTTAACCCCTTGACACACACAAAACCTAACTGTCAAGGACCCGAATCACTTTGAATAATCTTATTTTGCTGGCAAAGCACGTGTGAACGTTAAACAGGCAGAGTGGCTCTCTGAGAAGTACCTGTGTCTTTTTACGCTAGGTTTAAGTAAACCCCAAGTTGTCCTAACTTTTCTGATGCTACCACGCAGGTGTAAGTCTGTTCACAATGCCACATGCCGCAGTCAGACCGCCCCTCGCACACCTGGGCGACCGCTGCCATGCTGCCCACACACCTGCAAAGGCCTTCTCCCCACCAGTGACAACAATGGCCCCCACAGCCGGATCCTCCTCGAAGGCCTCCAGGGCCTGGTTGAGCTCCGTGATCAGGCCATTGCAGAGTGCGTTGAGTGCTTTGGGGCGGTTCAGTTGGATGAAGCCCACGTTGCTGTTCTTCCCCTTCTTTTCTGCGATTATGTACTGAAAGTCAGCACCTGGGGGAAGAAGGGATTTCCATTCGTGTAGGCATCAGACCCGTCATCGGCAGAGTGACCCCGACATGTCCGCTGCCCAGACCTCAGGCAGCAGCACACCGCTCTCAGCCTCATGATGGCCTTTGCACCACTCTCTACCTTCCCGGAACCTGCACTACAGACACCCTGTGATTCAGCAGAAACAAGGGATGGGTAAATAGGCTCCTTCCACAAACGCCAGCTGGATGAGGGAGCAAAGCTGAGTGTGCACAGAACAGAGCGGGAGGCATACCAGGGAACGGTGACGGCCACGGGCCGGAGGGGCAGGCTGCTGACCCGGGGGGCGGGGTCAGTATGGCCTGGAGAGGGAAAGAGTAACCTCAGAAGCCGTAGGTCTGTGTGTCTGCGAGCACCCTGGGGGTTTGCTGGGAGTAACACAGGCGAAATGCTTAGCAGCAGGTGTCTGCAGCCCAGGAAACGACTGCTGCTTGCAGGTCAGGACCCGAAGAAGCGGTCAGCAAACGGACCTTAGGGTAAAATCAACATGCTCTGGTAGCTGGGGCAGGTAAGTGGATACCCGGGTGCGGGAAGAGGATGCGGGACTCCGCCCCCCAGCTCAGGGAGGGACAGGCCCAGAGTTCCTCAGGAGCGCTGCGGCCCTGAGGCCCGGAGCTGAGCGGAGGACAGGCCCGGCCGGCTGGGCAGGCAGAGTCTGAAAAACAGACTGGGGAAAAGCAGTGGATGTGGGCAGGCCTGCGCAGGAGGCACTCTGCCAACGCCAGAGGCCCCGCTGCACATTCTCTGGAAGTCCTGTAAACCCCGCAGAATTTCACCGCCAGCAACCGCACCGAAACGGCCACAGGTCTCAGCACTTAGTCATGAGTCCCCCCAGCTGAGCGGCTAACCCCAGAGATCGCAAACCGAGCGAGCCCAGCCGGACAGCAGGGGGGCCGGGCCGGGCCCCGGGTGCACAGGGAGGGCTGGGAGGGCTGACGGGATCCGGGGTGGAGGGGGTGGGGTCCGGGGTGAGGCACGGGGGTTCCAGCGGCGGCCAGGGTCAGGCCCCGGAGTGAGGTCCGGGGGTCAGGCTGGTGGAGGGGGTCAGGCCCCGGAGTGAGGTCCGGGAGTCCCGGGTGCGGCCGCGGTGCCGGACTCCCACGCGCCCTAAGTCCCGTACTCACCCGAGACGAAGGGGCGCAAGGCCGCGCAGCCGGGCCGGGGGCGCAGCGGGCAGCGGACCCGGGACAGCATGGCGCGTAGGGCAGCCATGGCGCTGTGGGGACGGCTCGCCCCGCCCCGCGGAGCCGCCCCCGGCTACGCCAGTCAGGGCCCGGCCGGCCTCCCGTCCGGCGTCGCGAGACGGCGCAGGCATCGCGAGACCAGCGGGCCCCGGGAGGGGGCGTGGCGAGGTGGGGGCGGGGCCAAGGGTCCGGGAGCCGAAGGAGGCTTGCAGGCCGCGGCGGGCTGAGGGGCAGGGCGGGAGCGGGGCTCGGAGGGTCGGCCTTGTGGCGTGCCCCTAGCCCTATGCCGGCCGTCGATGACCCTGAGCCGTGGGGCAGCAGCCTGGAAGACCGCGGAGGGCAGCCCCGCCGCGTCCGGCCGCGCCTCGGCCCGGCGGCCTCTTACCGCCCGCAGAGACCCCCGGGCCTGCCGGCACCTCCTCTTGACCTTTGGCCTTCGACCCTTGCCCCCACGTCCAGGGCTCGTTCCCCTACTTCCGGGACGAGCCCTGGGGGCAGGAGGCCAGGCTCCGGGCTGGACCCGAGGGCGCCGCTCGCGGAACCCGGAGCCCCGACGCCCCCCCACTCCCAGGGACGCGCTTCCCGCCTATCAGCCCGCCCGCTGCGGGGCAGGCACCCCCGCGAAGTCAGCGGAAACCGGGTTTGCAGGGTGCAAACGAGTCCCGGCAGAAGGAAGCGCGTAGACACGGAAAATAGAGTGGCAGCAAGGGGCGCCTGGGTGGCTCCGTCAGTTAAGCGTCTGCCTTTGGCCGGGGTCCTGGTTCCCGGGGTTCTGGGATCGAGTCCCACCTCGGGCTCCCTGCTCAGTGGAGAGTCTGCCTCTCCCACTCCCCCTGCTGGTGCTCTCGCTCTCACTCACTCTGTCAAATATCTTTTAAAAAAAAAGTGGCAGCAAGATTATGTAGTTTATTAAAGTAAGATTTAATTTTTAACAATGACATTTTAAATGTATTTAAATTTTTTTGGTTATAACACGTAGGTGTTCAGACATGTATTACCAGGCCTCCGTTTGAATTCTTGTTCAGGTTCTGCAAATAGCGGAGACAAAAGACAGATAAATGAAAAGTAAAACTGACGTTTTTCAAATAAATAATAAAATTCAAACCAGAATTGAATACTCAGCAAAGTTTATTTCAAGGCTGAGGGTAGAATAAAGACATTTTCATGCAAACAGATTACCAACCCGGTGCCAAAGGAGACTGTGTCAGCGTGGGCTACACCCCTGTGACAGGCACACAAAATGAAATGGTTCCAGCATGAAAGAAGTTTTTCTAAGCCCCCAGGGCTGGTGTCGAGGAGAGCAGCTGTTGTCCTCCATAAAATTAGGGACAAAAGAACAAGTGACAAAAAACAAAAACAAAAAATGTATTTGTATTAACCTTCAAAATAAAAGTCACTTATTTTACCAGCAAAAATGGGTTTATTTGGGAATAGCAGAGAATTGCAATTAGGGACATGCAAGCTATAGAAAAACCATGTGCCAGTCCAACAAAGGAGAGGAACTTCATTTTACGGAGAAGGAGGACATTGGCACGGATTGCCTTGAACTAAAGTCGGTTGGAGAGAAGCAAGAGCTCCAGGTGAAGAGGGCTTCTTGGCTGAGGTGCAGGGGTGGGCCATTTTTTGTGGAGGCTGTATGTTCACCTCTTGGGTTCACCACCTGTCGGGGCCTGTAGTTGACTCTCCTGTTGAGGATTGTTTTGTTGGGGTCTGTAATTCACAATTCTTGCTGTAATCAATACCATGGAGTGGTATGGCTCCCCCTTCTGGCTCCTGACTCCATTTTGGTGAGGTTTCCCTTTATTTTTTTTCATATATATGTATATGTATATGTAAATTGGACCTCAGCAAAATTAAAAACTTTTGTGTTTCAAAGGACACCATGAAGAAAGTGAAAGGACAACCCACAGAATGAGAGAAAATTTTTGCAAATCATATATCTGGTAAGGGTCTTCTTTCTAGAATATATAAAGAACATGTTCAACTTCATAACAAAAAGACAAACCATTACAAAATGGGCAAAGGAGGGGTGCCTGGCTGGCTCAGTTGGAAGGATATGAGTTTGAGCCCTATGTTGGGTGTAGAGATTACTAAAATAAATGAACTTTTAAAAAAATGGGCAAAGGATTGGACAGAAATTTCTCCAATAAAGATATACAAACGGCCAAAGCACACACACAAAGGTGCTCAATATCATTAGTCACTAGGGAAATGCAAATCAGAACCACGATGAGATACCACTTCCTACATCCTAGAATGGCTATGACCAAAACGACTGGTAAGTATTGGAGAGTATCGGAATACCTTCACTAGGGCCCACTGCTGGTGGCCACTGGCAGACTATAAAGGGACAGGATAGCTGAAAACATGACACGGTAATTTCAAGGGTGATAGAGTCAGTTGATGGGGCGAGGACAGTGACAATGCAACCTGAAAATGGGGCTGCAGCCTTGAGGTAGTGCTGGCCACCTGGAGAGAGGGCGTGTCTAGCCAGTTGGTCTGCCCAGAGTGGCCAAGGCCCGTGCCAGGAGGCCTCCTTCACCCAAGGACGAGCATGCAGATTTGTCCCTCACAGTCCCACAGTCAGGTCCGTGAAGGTGGCACAGTGCTGCCTTGTGAGGGCAGTGGGCGTGTCCCTCGAGACTCTAACAAGCTCCAAACAGGCCACAATAACCCACTGTTCTCGCCCTGCTTACAGGTGCTGCTTGCCACAAGAAACTAAGGTACAGCCAGAAGCCACAAGCTCCAAACAAGCCCCAGTGACCCAGTTCTGGACCAGTTTGATTCAGTTCAGACACTGTGCTAACCCTCCAGATGACCTCAGGACATTACCGTATCACTGTAATAACAAAAAACACCTAGGGGCCCTGGGTGGCTCAGTCGGTGATCAGGTCATGATCTCAGGGTCCTGGGATCGAGTCCCGTGTTGGGCTTTCTGCTCAGCGGGGAATCTGCTTCTCCCTCTGCCTCTGCCTGCCATTCTGCCCCTCTCTCTCTCATCAAATAAATAAAATCTTAAAAAAAACCCAAACACCTACTAGTGCCCTGACAGATCCAGTTGCGCCCATTTAAGGGAAAAAAAGAGGTGGCAGTCTGATTCCAAGAAAGCCCCCTTCCTCTTCCCTAAAACACCCCTAGTCAGCTTGCTTACCAGCCCTTTAATTACCCTAACCCCGTATAACCCTCACCATGAGACCTAATCAGGAAGAAGATGCCTTTAGAGCATGAACTTCCCTTCTCCATTCTCTGGTTATTGAATAAATTACCAGCTTGCTATCAAATATGGTTTGGTTATTTGGCAAACAGTCTTGAGTAGGAAAAGAACTGGCCACTTTGGTAACAGGTGGGCTGCTCGGGCTCCACCACCATCTTGATTTCAGGGGTCACTTCAGGGCCCTCACCATGGGCATACCTGTGAGAAACCCAGAGGCCGGCAGCCACTTTGCCGAGTCTGGGACCTCAGAGAATCTTTAATCTGTGGGCTGACGTGTCCCCCAGTAGTAGACCAGACGCAGCCCAGTGACCCTGCTGAGTTGAACCCTGGGGAACCAGATGGCATGTAGGGGAACCTCTGAGAAGGAAGGGCCCTGAACCAGCAGCTTTGCTTCAGGTGCCATAGTGGGTGGGGGGTAAAGTTTCCCCCAAAGAGAGAGCTGCTCTTCCCAGCAAACAGGTGACACTAGGGGCAGGGTGGCTGCACCCCAAACATATGTTTCATTGGACTCGGTCAGATTGCCTGAGATGTCAGGTTGAGTGACAAGGCCAGGGGTCAGGCGGTCAGCTCTGTGAACCGGTCCTAGGCCCAGTGCGGCAGCCCACTTCTGGGTCCCCATGACTTCCGGTTTCCTCCCAGGGCTTTGTGTCCCCATGTGGGGGCTGTGAAGCGGTTAGGTGCATGCCTTTGGACTCAAGGTGTACCTTGTGGGACCAGCACGGTCTGACGAGTCTTGTCATCCATGTGCTTTCCCTGAGCGACTGTGACACAAGCCCCAGGCAGGGGGTGGGGGGGGCGGTGCACAAGCCAGCCGTCAAGGACCCTGTCCGGGACCTGGGATGGGGTGCAGAGGGAGGAGTGTGTGTGTGGGGTGTGGGGGTCCCAGGGCCACCCGCCCAGCAAGCGGTTGCACAAAAGCTGCTCCCCACTGTTGCAGTCCCCAGGACAGCAGGTCGCTCCTGGCAGTCACTCACGGGCACCTTGACCTGCTTGGTTGCCTATATGACCAGCCACAGAAACTGTTCAGTATCAGGAGAGGGGTCAGCCTGTGGTCTGGGCACTCTGTAAGAATTTTCAGACACCACTTCTTGCCTGCCTATGGCAACACATCTCCCAACATCATTCTTTTAAAGTGCACGCATCCCTTGGATGTACGTTTCATTGAGAATCACATATTTATATATATTTATATGTCCATTTTCTGAATTCCATGAGGGCTGGGATTTGTCTCTTATTCCGGGATGAGTCCTCAGCACCTTGAATTATTAGAAGCTCTTAGATTACAGGCAGTGGCCCTGGTGCCATCCTGGCAGCAGCCTAGACGTCTGTCTTTGCACACAGGGATTCCAGAAGGAGGCATAGTTGGAGGTGGGTCTCCAGCACCCAGAATGCTGACCCTCTCCACTCCTGTCCACTCTTTGGCTTCAAAAATACTAGCAGCCAGACCTATATGCTGCAGGAAGGACACTGGAAGACTCTTACTGGGGAGCCTGGCCAGCCCAAAGGAAGGACTTAGAGATACTGATGGGGGTTCCCCAATTAACAGCCCCCCACCCTGAGCACTCCAGAGTTAAGCTCAAATTCGATGAGCCCCACTTACAAGCCTAGTATTTCCAAACAGCGCTCTGGCCTATTCTTCCTCATGAGCAAAAAACTACCTGCCAGCATGCAAAGTGTCTTCCTGGAAGGTAGAAACAGAAGAAACAATGGAGCAAACCTACCAAGCAGGAGAATGAGACTTCAACGTTTCTCACTCATATCCTTAGACATTGCTTTCTTGAAGCAAGAACAGAACATTTCTCTAAAAAGAGACGTGTGTGGAAGAAGAGCTCTTGGAAATTAAACACTGTGACAGCAGAAACAAAAGCCTCATGGGGAGAAACCCTTCAGAAAGCAGAGCAACAAGTAAAGATGGAAAACAGGAGAGAATACATTGAACATTCAAGGTTCAGTCTCAAACCTCTGACATCCTAAAATAGGAATTTTAGAAAGAGGTAACAGCAAATGGGGGACAAGTCATTGGTGGAAACAATTGATTAGTGAAATAACCTATGAAATGTTCCCAGGACTGAAGGACAGGAGTGTCCAGACTGAGGGGTCTTTGAGTTCCCAACATAGTGAAAGAAAGTCCAGTCACATGGTGGCACCACCCTGAAATTTCAACAGATGATCCTAAAAATTTGCAGGGAGGAACAAGCCTCCACTGTGGTAAAGGATTGTAAATTTGCCTGTGAATTTCTTTCCTTTTTTTTTAAGATTTAATTTACTTAGAGCGCGAGAGAGAGCATGAGTAGGGGAATGGACAGAGGAAGAGGGACAAGCAGACTCCCTACTGAGCAGAGAGCCCAATGTAGGGCTCAATCCTAGGACCCTGAGATCATGACCTGAGCCAAAGTCAGAGGCTTAACCCACTGAGCCCCCCAGGTGCCTTGCTTGTGAATTTCTTAATGGCACTCCTAGAAGGGAGGAGACAATGCCTTCACAGTCTGAAGGAAGAGGTCTCTAATGTAGAGTTCTATGCTTAGGCAAACTACGAATCAAGTGTGAGGGTGAAACCAAGACATTTTCAGGCTTGCGGTATCATTAAAAAAATGATCTCCCAGACACGGCTTTTCAGCTTCACCCGAACAGGTGAGTGAATCAAGAAAAAAGAATAGATGGCTGAGGAGGGCCAGCACAGGGGGATAGGAATCCTCTGGGAGATGGAGAGGGAAAACCCAGACAGAAAGACCATCTACCCAGACTGGAACTGACTTAGGAGTGGTGTCCCAGGGACAGCCTCCTGTCCCTAGCCACCCTCCCTGGCTGGACTACGGAGCCACAGAAAGGAAGCCTCCCGGTGGATTAGAACAGCAGATTCTAGTGCATGCCTAAGAAGGAATGATGCACCCTAACGCCGGGTTGCAGGAAAGCCTTTTGGCAGAGGGCAGAAGCTTTCTAATCCTTACAAGACAGTAGAGGACAGATCTTCCTGAATTAGGGGAATTCTCCAGAAAGGCCTGCATGCTTGAAAATGTACTAAATGTCTCCTGGGGCGGGTGGGGGGAGGAGGGGGACCTGCGAGAAAGTTCTTCACTTACCCTTTATCTTGAACTTTGTATTTTATGTGTGTTACCTGTGTGTATAAACACCCGTGACCACACACACTCAGAACAGTGTCGTCGCCAAGAGCCTGCCTCGCAGCCCCACTTTGGACGTGTTGAGCCCTCCCTGACCCACCCTGACACCGCAGCCACCCTCGGACTTCCATCCAGAGGCTCCACGAGGTCCCAAGGTGAAGGCGCGCACCTCGCTTTTCTGAGGCAGGAGAGAGGTACCTCCTCCACCTTCTGGTCGCCTTTCCCACGTCTCCTTTGGAAGGAGACACGAGCCGCCTGGACGGCCGGCCCCATCCTCCCTCCGTGGGGACACCCGCCCAGCAGCGGGGCTGCACGCACCCACGGAGCCACGCTCGCCCTCACCCTGCCCTGCAGCCCGCACGTGGGCCGCAACTCTAGGGGAAGCCCCAAACCCAGACCAGAGGGTCACGTGGTGCGGCTGGCGCCCCGGCCTGGCCTCACCCCGCGCTCCTTGCTCCTCGCTCCTCGCTCCACCTACCCGCCTGCGCCTCCGTGCCTCGCGCCCCCCAGGCCCACTCCCGCCGGCGGGTGCCTCCACCCGCCCCGCCCCTCCCTATAGCTCCGCCTCAAACCCCGCCCTCCCACCTCCAGCCCCTCCCCTCCGCGCCTCGCCTCTCCCCTATCGCTCCGCCTCCAACCCCGCCCCCTCACAGCCACCTCGAGCCCTCGCCCCGCCCCGCCCTATCTCCCCGCCTCTAGCCCCGCCTCCCTCCCGTCCCCCTCCAGTCCCGTCCCTATCGCTCCGCCTCCAGCCCCGCCTCCTCCCCATCTACCTCCAGCCCCCGCCCCGCCCCGCCCCGCCCCGCCCCTATCGCTCCGCCTCCAGCCCCTCCTCCCTCCCATCCACCTCCAGTCCCGTCCGCCCCCGTGCCCCCATCCCGACGCCGGACGCCCAGTGCTCCCACCCCGTCCTACCCCTCCCCTATTGCTCCGCCTCCAGCCCCGCCTCCACCCCCATCCACCTCCAGTCCCGCCCCGCCCCTCGCCCTACCTCCCGGCCCTAACTGGGTCCTCTCCGCGCTCTCCGCACTTCGGAGCGGCGGGGGCGCACGGGGACTGACCCGGACGGCGCGATGGAGTCGAGTGGAGGCCGCGCGGAGGGCTCGGGCCGCGGCCCGCGGGTGCTGGTGGTGGGCAGCGGCATCGCGGGGCTGGGCGCCGCGCAGAGGCTCTGCCGCCACCCGGCCTTCCAGCAGCTGCGGGTCCTGGAGGCCACTGCCCGCGCCGGCGGCCGCATCCGCTCGGAGCGCGGCTTCGGTAACGGCCTCTCCCGGAACCCCTTCCCCGAGCCCATTTCCGGAACCCAACGGGTGCTGCCCGGGCTCTGCCGCTCCTGGTCCGGCCTGCACCTGGGTTAACCGACCCGGAAGCCTTACCTGGCCCCCCGAGTGAATCTCCGCCCCACCCCACTTGATCAGGCCAAGTTCAGGGGTCCCCGAAACTCAGCTGCCGTTGGCCCCCATGCCGGCTCTCCAAGTGTCCTCCGAAGGCGGGTGCAGGTCAGCGCCCCCCTTCAAATGTTCCCCTTAAACTAGGTCTGACCAGGCCCTAGGACTGTAGTCTTCAGGGACCGTGTGTCCCTGGGGCTGTTTTTAGAGCATATTTGGGAAGGGCAGGGCTGGTGTGGTTCAGGAGAAGGGCTCAGGGTTGGCCTTTGTGGGGAGAGAACCTCAAAGTGTCATCTGCTGCCCCTCCCAGGTGGCGTGGTAGAGCTAGGTGCTCACTGGATCCACGGGCCCTCACAGGGCAACCCCGTCTTTCAGCTGGCTGCCAAGTACCAGCTGCTAGGGGAGAAGGACTTGTCAGAGGAGAACCAGCTAATCGAAACTGGGGGTCATGTGGGCCTGCCATCTGTGTCCTACGCCAGCTCTGGGGTAAGTGTGAGCCGTGAGTTGGTGGTGGAGATGGCTAGTCTGTTCTATAGTCTCATAGACCAGACTCGGGAGTTCCTGCACACGGCTGATGCCCCAGTGCCCAGCGTTGGGGAGTACCTCAAGAAGGAGATCCGTCAGCACGCGGCTGGCTGGACAGAGGATGAGGAGACCAGGAAGCTCAAGCTGGCCATCCTCAACAGCTTCTTCAATGTGGAGTGCTGTGTGAGCGGTACCCATAGCATGGACCTGGTGGCCCTCGCACCCTTTGGGGAGTACACCGTGCTGCCGGGGCTGGACTGCACCTTTCCTGGGTATGTGCATGCCCCACCCACCCAGCCAGCCCTCTTTGTGCCCCGGGCCCCCTGGGGCCCCACACCCAGATCCCCTCCACGCACCCTGGGACCCCCTCCATTTACCCCAGTTCCCCTACCTGTGCTCCTGGAATCCATCCATGCACCCTGGTCCCTCTCCATGCACCCTAGGGCCCCCTCCATGTGCTCCTGGAGTCCCTCCATGCACCCAGATCCCCTCCATGCACTCCGGGCCCCTCCATGCACCCCGAAGCCCACTCCATGTGCTCCGGGGCCCCCTCCCTGTGCTCCTGGAGTCCCTCCATGCACCCAGATCCCCTCCATACACCCCAGGCCCCCTCCATTTACCCGAGTTTCCCTCTCTGTACTCCTGGAGTCCCTCCATGCACCCTGGGACCCCCTCCATGCACCCCAGGCCTCCCTCCATGCACCCTTGCCCCCTTCCATGTACCCTGGGCCTCTCTCCATGCACCCTGGGACCCCCCCCCATGCACCCAGGTCCCCTCTGAACCCTGGCCCCCTTTATGCACCCTTGTCCCTCTCCATGTACCTTGGTCCCTCCTCCATGCACCCTGGTACCCTCTGAATCCTGGCCCCCTTTATGCACCCTGGTTCCCCTCCATGTACCCTGTCCCTCTCCATGTGCCCTGATCCCCTCTGAATCCTGGCCCCCTTTATGCACCCTGGTTTCCCTCCATGCACCCTAGGACCCCTCCATGCACCCTGGGACCCTTTCCATTTACCTCAGGTTGGGGTTTGGGAAGCAGGGGAAGGGTGAGAGGGCCAGGAGGCCATTTGTCTTCATTGTTTTAGAGAGATTGCTCATTTGTTTCTCTAGTTTTGCTCACTTGGGAAAAATAATTATTTTCAAGAAAAGGTGGTTAAAAGAAGGCAGTGCATCCCATAACGCTTTCTTCCTCCCATGTTTACGAGGCCTCTGATGTGCTAAGTGCTGTGTGAGGCTCCGGCCCCTGTGATGGACAGACAGCCCACCCCTGGGGCAGGTGGCTATCCCCCCACTGAGCACTCAAGAGGCCCTCGCAGGACTGTCCCGCTGGGCTCTCCAGCATCACCCCAAGTCTCCTGGCAGGGGCGGGCATTTGTGATCAGAAGTAGGGTTCCAGGTGGTTGGGAAGGAGGCCTTGTCCTCCTACGATTACCTCCATTCACTCATGCTCACCAATCCCCCCGTTAGCCTGGGCGGTGGTAGTGGTGTTCCTGAGGTAGACTGGAAACCCCCGGGAGATCCCCTGCCCTCCTTCCCTGCAGGGCCACCTCCCCAGGCAGCTCCCTCTGAAAACACCAACACCTCTGTCTCTCCAAGTGGCTACCAGGGGCTCACAAACTGCATAATGGCCTCCTTGCCAGAGGACGTGATCGTTTTTAACAAGCCTGTGAAGACCATTCACTGGAACGGGTCCTTCCGGGAAGCCTTGTCTCCTGGGGAGAGGTTTCCAGTGCTGGTGGAGTGTGAGGACAGAACCTGCTTCCCCGCACATCACGTCATCATCACCGTGCCCTTAGGTAAAGCCCATTTTCCTGTCAGGTTTCCCCTTGGTCACTCACCCTCGGGGCCCCGGCAGCGGGCTCTGGAGTGTTTGTCAGGTGCTAGCTCACATTTTCAATCTAGTTTCGGACAGGCTTGTTCTATTGTGTTTTGTAGCAATTGCCAGCTTTGGAATTGAGTTCCACAATAAGAGAAAATGCATGTCTTGCTTCTTCCGAGGTCGTTTATGGAAAGGCTGGGACTGCCTCCAGAAGTTCACCAAGCTGTGCTTTCTTGGAGGCGGAAGTGGGTGTGAAAGCCAGCTCTCAGTTTCAGGCCTGGTGTAATCAAGGAAGGGCTCAAGCATATGGTTGTTTAATTCTAGATCTGACGCCCAAGACAGAAGCCATTTTGGCAATCTGACAAGAGGTGGGCGGCTGTGAGCCAAGCCGTGTCTGTGCATCTCATTTACTCTGCAGGCAGCTGGGATGTGTGTGTCCCCAGCCTGTCTGACAGATGCAAACGAATCACGCCACTTAACTGTGCCAGTTCACACAGCTAGCAGGGGCCAGAGCTGGTGGAAGATGCAGAGCAAGGGTCCAAGCCGCCCGGCTCTGGGCTCCTTCAGCACGGACGTGCTGGCCGGGGGTGAGCTTGCTCAGCTCCCAGCTCCTTTCTCGCACACATGGAATCACACTGGACATATTAACATAGTCTGCTGATACTCTGTTTGCCGCCCCTTCTTTTTTTTGGTTAATAAAACTTTTGTCAGTGCTTCCAAATCAGCACATACAGATCCATCAGTCATTTTTTACCCCCCCCACCGGTGTCTGTGTGTGCTTGCTGGGCCCCTGCTATTATCAGTGAGTGCATTACTGGGTCTGTTGATACTGTTCACAAGGAGCCAGGCCACCTGTCACATTGGTCCTTTATAGCCACATAGTATTTTCTTGTATGTAGGGGTCATTGCTTAATATTCCTTAGTTGATGGAAATTCAGCCTATTTTCACTTTTCTCGTTTTACATAGCATTTTCCATGTGCATTTAAAAACACTTGTGTGAATATATCTGTGGCATAAATCGCAGGAGTGGGAGTGGCTGGGTTGAGGGTCTGGCAAATGGGACTGTGGGTGGAGGGCATGGTGACCCTTCTGTGGGTCCTCACAGCCTCTGTGGATCTGTTTCCTCTTGGGCTGTTTGTCCTTTACTTACTGGCTTGCAAGTTATCTGTGTTGTAAGGAGACTGGCTTGTGCTGCAAATAGTCCCTCTCATTGTTTGACTCTGGCCCAGAATTAATTTTTTTTGCCAGGCAGGTTAGTTTTCATGTAGCTTGTGGATAAAGCCTGTATATTGTGATGCTACTCCAAACTATTCCAGAGCAGCATGGTTTGCAGACGTTGAGAGGCAGACAGGTTGAGAAGTGAGAAACCATCCTACAGAGCAGGTTGGGTGGGGCATGAGAGCTGTCCCTGCCTGACCAGGTGGCCATGGGGCCTTCCTTTTCCCTCCGCTGTGGTGTTGCTCGCTGAGGCTG
The DNA here is from genome assembly GCF_964656455.1 of Halichoerus grypus. Classification (NCBI taxonomy): domain Eukaryota; kingdom Metazoa; phylum Chordata; class Mammalia; order Carnivora; family Phocidae; genus Halichoerus; species Halichoerus grypus. The sequence goes on along the minus strand of NC_135718.1, from coordinate 312,484 downwards.
AGTTCCGATGGCCAGAGCCAGCCCGATTTCTGGGAGCCCAGTTGAGCTGGGGCTGGTGTGGGTTACTGGACAGTCTCTGGAAGCCTCCTTTCTCTGACTCCTCTGATGGGTGTCAGGGTGGGTTCCTGTGGCTGCCAGTTCCAGTTTAAGAGATTATGTGGTGTAAGTTGAGTCCACTTGTGAATTCCAGGTTTTCTTAAAGAACATCTGGACACCTTCTTTGAACCACCACTGCCCCCTCAGAAGGCAGAAGCGATCAGGAAAATAGGCTTTGGGACCAGCAATAAAATCTTCCTGGAGTTTGAGGAGCCCTTCTGGGAGCCAGACTGCCGGCACATCCAGGTGGTGTGGGAGGACACGTCTCCCCTGGAGGACGTCACCTCTGGCCTACAGCACGTCTGGTTCAAGAAGCTTATTGGCTTTTTGGTCCTGCCTTCCTTTGCGTATGTATGCTTCTTGAGTTTCTCTGAGGAAGCTTCAGGGGTGAGCTCTGAGGGGGCTGATTCTTTGGCCTTAGTTTTGTTGAGAATCCAGCAGTGTATTGATTCCCTGGGAGGCATTTCTGGAGGATTTCTGGGTGGGATTCCAAGGGCACCCCAGAGCGCTGATGACACACACTGGGGCCTGAACCACTGCAGGGACAGACAGAAGCCTCTTGTAGGCAGCCTGTTGGTGTGTCTCAGGTCCTTGAATGAGCTGGTGGCCTGGAGGGCATGTTCAATCAGTAAGAAAATATTTACTGAAATTCCCAGGAAGCTGGGGTGTGGAGGTTACAGAAGGAATTTGAAACACAGAAGTGTCTGTAACTGGGAGACAATATTTAAACCTGATGCAGTAATTGAGCAACATATCCTTCTAAGTCAGAAATCAAAGACCCATTAGTGGCTAAATTGTATGGTCCATCTATAACGCATAAATAATGCCGTGTATATGGACTTGGTGCGAACTCAGAAAATAAGACCATGAATCATTTAGGGAGGGAGGGACTGATTTTTCCAGCAGGATCAAAATATGTGGTTAGCGTGTTGTAGTCAATTGGCAGACACGAGTCCAAATTTCCACACAGAGACGTGTCAGGATTGGGGACCATATTCTGGGCCTGGAGGACAAAACGCAGGCATGCCTGCAGCTGATTTCATCCCCGACAGCCACAGAAGCTGGGTGCATGCGCTCCTCCCACCTAGGAGGGGACCCTGCACGTGTCCTTTGGACTGAAGATAAAGTGACATCCAGGGGGTTGGAAATGTGTCCAGGGTCGTGGATGCATAGGGGAACGGTGGCTGGGTGTGCTCGGCTGCCTGCCCCACACTTGGCTCTGTAGCCTGTGCTCAGGACGTTGGTGGAGACAGCAGTCATCAGGATACTCTGTGGGCTAGGACAGTGGCTCTCACACTTTGTGGTCTCTTTAAAAATATCGAGGATTCCAAAGAGCTTTTGTTTAGGTGGGTTGTGTCTGCACATTTACCACATTAGAAATTAAGACAGAAATTAAAAATATTTATTTTTTAAACTGAGTAAATCTATACCGTGTGAGCATAAATAACATTTTTTCTGAGGGGGGAGGGGCAGAGGATGAGAGAGAATCTCAAGCAGACTCCACCCTCAGCGTAGAGCCCGGTGTGGGGCTCAGTCTCAAGATTCTGAGATCATGACCTGAACTGAAATCGAGAGTCGGACGCTTAACTGACTGAGCCACCCAGCACCCCATTACACTTTTAAATGAAAATACATTAACATTTTTAAATGAAAAATAACTATATTTCTGGGTGCCTGGGTGGCTCAGATGGTTAAGCGTCTGCCTTCGGCTCAGATCATGATCCCGGGGTCCTGGGATCGAGTCCCGCATCGGGCTCCCTGCTAGGCGGGGAGCCTGCTTCTCCCTCTGCCTCTGCCTCTCTCTCTCTCTCTCTGACTCTCATGAATAAATAAATAAAAAAAAAAAAGAAAAAAAAGAAAAATAACTATATTTCTAAAACAAAATTTAGTGAGGAGAGTGGCAGTGCTTTGTCTTTTTTCCTCATCTCTTTACTGTCAGGCTTAACAGTGGACAGCTTGGCTCTCCAGGCTGTCGGCATGCGGTGGTGCCGCGGCTCATTCCACTCGAAGTAGATTGAAAGTCTTGACTCAGATACGTAGTTCAGAGAAGGGGTGGTGTTTAAATAGTCTTCAGGGGCACCTGGGTGGCTCAGTTGGTTGAGCAACTGCCTTCGGCTCAGGTCATGATCCTGGAGTCCCGGGATCGAGTACCGCATCGGGCTCCCTGCTCAGCGGGGAGCCTGCTTCTCCCTCTCCCACTCCCCCCTCTTGTGCTCTCTCTCTCTCTCTCATTCTCTCTCTCAAATAAATAAATAAAATCTTTAAAAATAAATAAATAGTCTTCAGATGACTGTGGGTATTCTTTGATACGGCACCAAAACTTAAGTGGTCGCTCCTTCAAGGTGAGGTGCGGTGTGGAATCTGAAAGCTTGTCCATGGGTGTTTGTGCTCGAGGGCACCAAAATGCACTGTCTGTCCTGCACTTTGAGTGGATCTTGCACCTGCCCCTAGTTTGGGCATTCCAAACATTGATATATTTCATTGTACAACATCAAACAATTAAGTTTATTAATATCACCATGGATCTCAGGAAAATCTCGTGGTATTGGGAACCTATCAAGCTGTTGGTGGCAGATACAAGTTTTCTAAAATTGTAATTTTTGCTTGAGAGCTTAAATTTTATCATTGGCAGTAAATGCTTGCAGTTGTTTTCCTTGTGATAGACATACTGCTCATTTTCGAGAAAATGTCTGCCAAACACCCAAGTTTGCATACCAGCAACATTCTTTCTTTTTTTTTTTTAAAGATTTTGTTTATTTATTTGACAGAGACAGCGAGAAAGGGAACACAAGCAGGGGGAGTGGGAGAGGGAGAAGCAGGCTTCCTGCAGAGAAGGGAGCCCGATGCGGGGCTCGATCCCAGGACCCTGGGATCATGACCTGAGCTGAAGGCAGACGCTTAATGACTGAGCCACCCAGGCGCCCCAGCAACATTCTTTCAAGTCAAAATGGTGTCCACGAAAGAAGCAGCTGCTTAGTTGGCAGCTCGGACCACTGCCCAGGGCTGTACGTCAACGACCGTCCCACGTCTGCATGTCCACGTGCAGCACAAGTGCTTTATTCTCGTATCTCATTTTTTTTACTCTTTTATTGTTATGTTAATCACCATACATTACATCATTAGTTTTTGATGTAGTGTTCCATGATTCATTGTTTGTGCATAACACCCAGTGCTCCATGCAGAACATGCCCTCTTTAATACCCATCACCAGGCTAACCCATCCTCCCACCCCCCTCCCCTCTAGAACCCCCAGTTTGTTTTTCAGAGTCCATCGTCTCTCATGGTTCTTCTCCCCCTCCGATTTCCCCCCCTTCACTCTTCCCCTCCTGCTATCTTCTTTTTTTTTTTTTCTTAACATATATTGCATTATTTGTTTCAGAGGTACAGATCTGTGATTCAACAGTCTTGCACAATTCACAGCGCTCACCGTAGCACATACCCTCCCCAGTGTCTATCACCCAGGCACCCCATCACTCCCACCCCCCTCCACTCCAGCAATACTCAGTTTGTTTCCTGAGATTAAGAATTCCTCATATCAGTGAGGTCATATGATACATGTCTTTCTCTGATTGACTTATTTCACTCAGCATAACACCCTCCAGTTCCATCCACATCGTTGCAAATGGCAAGATCTCATTCCTTTTGATGGCTGCATAATATTCCATTATATATATATACCACTTCTTCTTTATCCATTCATCTGTCTATGGACATCTTGGCTCTTTCCACGGTTTGGCTATTGTGGACATTGCTGCTATAAACATCGGGGTGCATGTACCCCTTCGGATCCCTACATTTGTATCTTTGGGGTAAATACCCAGTAGTGCAATTGCTGGATCGTATGGTAGCTCTATTTTCAACTTTCTGAGGAACCTCCATACTGTTTTCCAGAGTGGCTGCACCAGCTTGCATTCCCACCAACAGTGTAGAAGGGTTCCCCTTTCTCTGCATCCCCGCCAGCATCTGTCATTTCCTGACTTGTTAATTTTAGCCATTCTGACTGGTGTGAGGCGGTATCTCATTGAGGTTTTGATTTGGATTTCCCTGATGCCGAGCGATGTTGAGCACTTTTCATGTGTCTGTTGGCCACTTGGATGTCTTCTTTGGAAAAATGTCTGTTCATGTCTTCTGCCCATTTCTTGATTGGATTCTTTGTTCTTTGGGTGTTGAGTTTGATAAGTTCTTTATAGATTTTGGATACTAGCCCTTTATCTGATATGTCATTTGCAAATATCTTCTCCCATTCTGTCAGTTGTCTTTTGGTTTTGTTGACTGTTTCTTTTGCTGTGCAAAAGCTTTTTATCTTGATGAAGTCATAGTTCATTTTTGCCCTTGCTTCCCTTGCCTTTGGCGATGTTTCTAGGAAGAAGTTGCTGTGGCTGAGGTCGAAGAAGTTGCTGCCTGTGTTCTCCTTTAGGATTTTGATGGACTCCTGTCTCACATTGAGGTCTTTCAACCATTTGGAGTCTATTTTTGTGTGTGGTGTAAGGAAATGGTCCAGTTTCATTCTTCTGCATGTGGCTGTCCAATTTTCCCAACACCATTTGTTGAAGAGACTGTCTTTTTTCCATTGGACATTCTTTCCTGCTTTGTTGAAGATTAGTTGACCCTAGAGTTGAGGGTCCATTTCTGGGCTCTCTATTCTGTTCCATTGATCGATGTGTCTGTTTTTGTGCCAGTACCATACTGTCTTGATGATGACAGCTTTGTAATAGAGCTTGATGTCCGGAATTTTGATGCCACCAGCTTTGCTTTTCTTTTTCAACATTCCTCTGGCTATTCGGGGTCTTTTCTGGTTCCATACAAATTTTAGGATTATTTGTTCCATTTCTTTGAAAAAAGTGGGTGGTCTTTTGATGGGGATTGCATCGAATGTGTAGATTGCTCTAGGTAGCATTGACATCTTCACAATATTTGTTCTTCCAATCCATGAGCATGGAACGTTTTTCCATTTCTTTGTGTCTTCCTCCATTTCTTTCATGAGTATTTTATAGTTTTCTGAGTACAGATCCTTTGCCTCTTTGGTTAGATTTATTCCTAGGTATCTTACGGTTTTGGGTGCAATTGTAAATGGGATCGACTCCTTAATTTTTCTTTCTTCTGTCTTGTTGTTGGTGTATAGGAATGCCACTGATTTCTGTGCATTGATTTTATATCCTGCCACTTGACTGAATTCCTGTATGAGTTCTAGCAGTTTTGGGGTGGAGTCTTTTGGGTTTTCCACATAAAGTATCATATCATCTGCAAACAGTGAGAGTTTGACTTCTTTTGCCGATTTGGATGCCTTTTGTTTCTTTTTGTTGTCTGATGGCTGTGGCTAGGAATTCTAATACTATGTTGAATAGCAGTGGTGATAGTGGACATCCCTGCCGCATTCCTGACCTTAGGGGGAAAGCTCTCAGTTTTTCCCCATTGAGAATGATATTCGCTGTAGGTTTTTCATGGATGGCTTTTATGATATTGAGGTATGTACCCTCTATCCCTATACTCTGAAGAGTTTTGATCAAGAAAGGATGCTGTACTTTGTCAAATGCTTTTTCTGCATCTATTGAGAGGATCATATGATTCTTGTTCTTTCTTTTATTAATGTATTGTATCACATTGATTGATTTGCAGATGTTGAACCAAACTTGCAGCCCAGGGATAAATCCCACTTGGTCGTGGTGAATAATCCTTTTAATGTACTGTTGGATCCTATTGGCTAGTATTTTAGTGAGAATTTTTGCATCCATGTTCATCAAGGATATTGGTCTGTAATTCTCCTTTTTGATGGGGTCTTTGGTTTGGGGATCAAGGTAATGCTGGCCTCATAAAGCGAGTTTGGAAGTTTTCCTTCCATTTCTATTTTTTGGAACAGTTTCAGAAGAATAGGTATTAATTCTTCTTGAAATGTTTGGTAGAATTCCCCTGGGAAGCCATCTGGCCCTGGGCTTTTATTTGTTGGGAGATTTTTGATGACTGCTTCAATTTCCTTAGCGGTTATAGGTCTGTTCAGGTTTTTTATTTCTTCCTGGTTCAGTTTTGGTAGTTGATACATCTCTAGGAATGCATCCATTTCTTTCAGGTTATCTAATTTGCTGGCATAGAGTTGCTCATAATATGTTCTTGTAATTGTTTGTATTTCTTTGGTGTTGGTTGTGATCTCTCCTCTTTCATTCATGATTTTGTTGATTTGGGTCATTTCTCTTTTCTTTTTGATAAGTCTGGCCAGGGGTTTATCAACCTTGTTAATTCTTTCAAGAACCAGCTCCAGGTTTTGTTAATCTGTTCTACTGTTCTTTTGGTTTCTATTTCATTGATTTCTGCTCTGATCTTTATTATTTCTCTTCTCCTGCTGGGTTTAGGCTTTATTTGCTGTTCTTTCTCCAGCTCCTTTAGGTGTAGGGTTAGGTTGTGTATTTGAGACCTTTCTTTTTCTTGAGAAAGGCTTGTATTGCTATATACTTTCCTCTTAGGACTGCCTTTGCTGCATCCCAAAGATTTTGAACAGTTGTGTTTTCATTTTCATTGGTTTCCATGATTTTTTTTAATTCTTCTTTAATTTCCTGGTTGACCCATTCATTCTTCAGTAGGATGCTCTTTAGCCTCCATGTATTTGAGTTCTTTCCGACTTTCCTCTTGTGATTGAGTTCTAGTTTCAAAGCATTGTGGTCTGAAAATAGGCAGGGAATGATCCCAGTCTTTTGGTACCGGTTGAGACCTGATTTGTGACCTAGGATGTGATCTATTCTGGAGAATGTTCCATGGGCACCAGAGAAGAATGTGTATTCCTTTGCTTTGGGATGGAATGTTCTGAATATGTCTGTGAAGTCCATTTGGTCCAGTGTGTCATTTAAAGTCTTTATTTCCTTGTTGATCTTTTGCTTAGATGATCTGTCCATTTCAGTGAGGGGGGTGTTAAAGTCCCCCACTATTACTGTATTGTTGTCAATGTGTTTCTTTGCTTTTGTTATTAATTGCCTAATATAATTGGCTGCTCCCATGTTAGGGGCATAGATATTTACAATTGTTAGATCTTCTTGTTGGATAGACCCTTTAAGTAGGATATAGTGTCCTTCCTCATCTCTTATTACAGTCTTTGGTTTAAAATCTAATTTGTCTGATATAAGGATTGCCACCCCAGCGTTCTTTTGGTGTCCATTAGCATGGTAAATGGTTTTCCACCCCCTCACTTTAAATCTGGGTGTGTCTTTGGGTCTAAAATGAGTCTCTTGCAGACAGCAAATCGATGGGTCTTGTTTTTTAATCCAATCTGATAGCCTGTGTCTTTTGATTGGGGCACTTAGCCCATTTACATTCAGGGTAACTATTGAAAGGTATGAATTTAGTGCCATTGTATTGCCTGTAAGGTGACTGTTACTGTATATTGTCTGTGTTCCTTTCTGGTCTATGTTGCTTTTAGGCTCTGTCTTTGCTTAGAGGACCCCTTTCAATATTTCTTGTAGGGCTGGTTTCGTGTTTGCAAATTCCTTTAGTTTTTGTTTGTCCTGGAAGCTTTTTATCTCTCCTTCTATTTTCAATGACAGCCTAGCTGGATATAGTATTCTTGGCTGCATATTTTTCTTGTTTAGTGCTCTGAATATATCCTGCCAGTCCTTTCTGGTCTGCCAGGTCTCTGTGGATAGGTCTGTTGCCAATCTAATGTTTCTACCATTGTAGGTTACATATCTCTTCTCCCGAGCTGCTTTCAGGATTTTCTCTTTGTCTCTGAGACTTGTAAGTTTTACTATTAGATGTTGGGGTGTTGACCTATTTTTATTGATTTTTGAGAGGGGTTCTCTGTGCCTCCTGGATTTTGATGCCTGTTTCCTTCCCCAAATTAGGGAAGTTCTTTGCTATAATTTGCTCCAATATACCTTCTGCCCCTCTGTCTCTTTCTTCTTCTTCTGGGATCCCAAGTATTCTAATGTTGTTTCGTCTTATGGTATTGCTTATTTCTCGAATTCTGCCCTCGTGATCCAGTAGTTGTTTATCTCTCTTTTTCTCAGCTTCTTTATTTTCCATCATTTGGTCTTCTATATCACTGATTCTCTCTTCTGCCTCATTTATCCTAGCAGTTAGCGCCCCCATTTTTGACTGCACCTCATTAATAGCCTTTCTGATTTCGACTTGGTTAGATTTTAGTTCTTTTATTTCTCCAGAAAGGGTTTCTCTAATAACTTCCATGCTTTTTTCAAGCCCAGCTAGTATCTTTAAAGTGATGATTCTGAATTCTAGATCCGACATCGTACTAATGTCCGTATTGAGTAGGTCCCTGGCAGTCGGTACTACCTCTTGCTCTTTTTGTTGAGGTTATTTTTTCCGTCTTGTCATTTTGTCTGGAGGAGAATAGATTAATGAGGGAACAAAATGCTAACAGGGTAAGAACGTCCCCAGAAAATATACTCTAAGGAAATCAGAAAAGACCTGAAGCAGGGGGAAAAGAAAGGGAAAGAAAGAAAAAAGAAAAAGAAAAAAAAGAAAAAAGAAAAAGATAAAAACAAACAAAAACAGAACAAAACAAAACAAAAAAACCAGAATATGATCAAATATGATCAGGCTGGTGCATAGATCAGTGCCACACACTAGATTTTGGGTGTATTTTGGTCTGTTAGAAGAAAGTGCCTCCCAAAATTTTAAAGAAAGAAAAACTTATATATGTACAAAAATAAGGGTTGATATGATGAAGGGATGGAATATGACTGTAAAGATGAAAATTATAAAAAATTTTATAAAAGGAATTGATAAGAAGTTGTTTGAAAAAAGAAAGAAGAGGATTTAAAAAAAAAAGAAAAAAAAAGGGAGAGAATGTGATCAGGCAGGAGAGTAGAACAAAACCATACACTAGAGATATAGGTTATATTTTGATCTGTTAGAAGAAACTATCTCAAAATTTTAAAGAGAGAACAACTTATATATATATGCCAAAAATACGGGTAACTACTATGAAGGGATAGAATATGACTCTAAAAATGAAAAATAAAAATGTTTTTTAAAAAAGGGACTGGTAAGATGTTGGTTGAAAAAGGGAAAAAGAATAATTCAAAAAAAAAAAGGTAAAAAAAAAATTAACTTTGAAAGACTAAAGAATCATGGTAAAAAAGCCGTGGATTCTCTGTGCAGTATTCCCCTAGGGCTGGAGTTCTGCCGTTCTCATTGATCGGTAAACTTGGTCTTGGCTGGCTGTTCTCGCTGATCTCCTGGGGGAGGGGCCTGTTGCCGTGGTTCCCAAATGTCTTTGCCGGAGGCGGAATTGCCCCGCCCTTGCCGGTCCGGGCTAAGTCATCTGCTCGGGTTTGCTCTCCGGAGCTTTTGTTCCCTGCAAGCTTTCCGTACAGCTTTGGAGGCGGAGAGTGAAAGTGGCGGCCTCCCAGTCTCCGCCCCGGCGGAGCCGAGAACTCGGGGTCCCGCTCCTCAGTGCGCCCCCAGAGAAAAGCAGTCAGTCACTCCCGTCTCCCCGGTCTCCGGCCGCACTCCGTGCTCACCCGGCCTGTGACCGAGCGTTTCTATCTCTGGCACCCGACCCCGGGTGGAGTCTCCAAACCCAGCAGATCCCCGCGGTGCGCTCCCGCCGCTCCTCCCGGGG